>NC_138575.1:115014567-115368109 GCF_964289735.1 Phaethon aethereus | reverse complement strand
GCCTCAGACAGTTTCCTATTTTAATTTGATACGTATGCACAAATTCACAATATTCTTGTGTTGTTAGACTAAAACAATACAGCTATTTAAACAGTGCCCAACCCAGCTTTAACACTATACCCCTTACGGCTGCCTCCTTAGCCCTTATAGAAAAATGAAGCTGATGTCAAATGTAAAATTTTCAGCCTGCTGGAACTGCTATATACTTGATACATTACTTACACATGCCACTTATAAAAACATAAACCCCAAGCCAAAGGCGTCTCCTTTGCTCCCACATGGCTGTAGTTGAAGAAGATGTCATTGACCATAAAGAACCAAGTATAACATTTTGCCTTAAAGCTACAGTGCTTAACACCAAAAAGACCTTTTTTACCAAATGTAACTGCTTTAAGTTCATAATTTATTGTAACTAAAGACATTTTTATTCTAACACTGGCCAATTGCAGCAACTACAGCTGGTGGTCATATGCGATGGTGGCTTGTGAGAGGCACAAAAGGTACTACCTGACTAATGCCATCCAGGAACTCGCACATTGAGGAACACCAGCCAGTGTCTTCATTGTGAAAACAGTTTTTAATTGTTTGCATTTCCTGAGGTAGACATTATTTGACCTTTAAATAAAAAACTTAGGGCCTATGAAAACTTTGTATTGGACTCCTTAGAAATGCCAGCCATGTGGAGAGCAAATGCCAGCTGTGGAAATGAGAGAATGTGCAGCCCATAGCGAGCTTCCCGCTAGCGCCTTTGCCACATGCAATATGAGAAGGATGAAGAAGTTAGCTCAGTCTCCAGAAGCACTCAGTTCCTGACGCATTTGGTAAGACTGGCATGAAGGATACACCAATAATGGTGATGTTGGCTTATTCATCAACCACAAACCTATCTCAATATCAACAAGCAAGGGAGAGTCAGTCAAAAGAACCGCCAGGAGGTCTCCATCTGAATGGGTTTTCATAGCATTCGAGCCACGTAAAGACACATAGTCCAAATAAGGGACAATGTTGACTATGCCACTGTCCTAGGGAGGGTGTCAAAGGCTGTATAACTTATTCCAAATGCCGGTATATCTCGTCCTTTCCAGGACACAAACCAAAAATATTAATCTTTAAGAGTTCTTTGCAAAATCACTTATAATGAGTATTTTATTTAATAATGAGCATTTTATTTAATAATGAGCACTTTAGAAATAAATGTTTTCAGTGGTTTTAATGCATCACCATAGGAAAGCTTTAAAGTGAATAGACTTGAACATTAGAATCACAATGTTTGGGTTGTTAGAACTGCTGACAAGACCAATAAAACACGGTGGATTTAAGAGGCAGCTTAAGTATCGCTGATCGATTTCCAGGGGATAAAGATTTGAACAGCCTCCTGTTGCAGGCAAGCTTGATCTTGCTGATATGCATATTTAAAATGCCCCATGAAGTTAACAGAGGCTTTCAATTCTCAGGAGGGACAAAGCCGTCTCACGTTAAGAAGCGTGTTGCTATTCTTGGATAGGAACTTACCCAAACATGGGTCCAGTTCCCAGCCATAGGCCTGTGTCGATCATGAGTCTGCCAAACGTTGTTTGGTTGATATCACTTTCGAACATACTAAGCACTCAGTTTTCTTGGGTTTGATTGGATCTTTCTATAATTTTATAGAAAATAATATGTCCCGTAGTAATTGCTATCTCCCCAGTGCAATTACATAGAAATGTCAGACGCTCTTAACACCAGGACAATAAAAGCTGAACAGAATTTTTGTTAATTCCCGAGGAGTAAGAGTTAAGTTAATGGAGAAAGACAGGCGGAGTTGAGTAGGACATCTCTGCAAGGCCTTGACTACTATCAGGGGGCTGTAGGCAGGTACAGGACCAAGTGTTGACACCTTGGATTCATGGTTTTCTACCCCTAGTAATGGGACTGAAAATCGAAAAAATGGCACCATTCTATAAGACAGTTTGAAGGACATGTGAGTAAAATTATTAGCAACTTTGTCAGTATCTCCATGTCTATCAAGCTGTTCCTCCATATGAGTCTTTATAACGCTTAGAGCAATTTCTTATGTGGCTAAAAAACCTATATAATCAGGAATCCCCAGCTACCAGGGCTGTTACTTGAAGCATCCTAAAAGGGTATCATGGACAAACCCAGGGGGTGAAATACAACCTGAATGAAAGCAGCTTGCAGCTCCCAGAGACTCAGGAGGACTGCGTCTTTTTACATCAGGATTGAATTTGGTCTAAAGAGTACAAAATTTGCATTGTGCCTTAAAGCTAACTGAGGATTTGTGTCTCTCCAGCTCTCGGTTAGGAAAGGTCAGCTTTGAGATTTCCAGGTCAGAACTGTTTGACAAGGATTTAGTGCCATCCACAACTTGCGACAAGCTAACAGGCTTTCTTGTTTAAAGGCAGTGTTGTAACTGTAAAAAGAGGCTAAGAGGGCAAAACCGGGAGGAAAAAGATGATTTGTTTAAATAAGTGATTTATCCTTGCACTTCAAGACTCTCAGACTAGAAGAGGGTTCCTCTTGTTATATGAGGCATGACTGACCTATCTTTCCATTCTTGCATTGCTGAGTTATTACAGTTTTGAAATGCAAATAGGAAAGACTTCATAATGTATGTGGTAATCTGCATAGGCTAATTTGTACCTTCCTGGAAAGCCTAGATCCTTGCTCAGTGAAATCGGGCACTGTGGAAGCTTAGCCAACTTTTCCTGTCATTTAAGAAATCAAAGACAACACAAGAGACGAGCAGTGAGATGCACCATTTCATTACTGCTAACCCTTCTAAGCATTCCTGTTTTTTCTAGGCTATATGGCCGGACAGTTGGAATTATGCTCTTGCATGGGAGAACATTACACTGGCCTCTTGTGTCCCATATGCCTTTTCATTGACAAACTAGCACTTTTTTAATGAGAGTTTCTGAGGTTGTTATCCAAACTACATTCCTTATCCCAGATCTCATCTTTAGCACCTCTCCCAGAGGTATCTGGGAGTTTGGACCCAGACATACATGCAAATCCAGGGCTTGCTCAGGTCCCAGTGAAGTCAATAAACATATTGTTGGTGCTGAACAGATATCCACTAGGCTCAAATGAAAAGTAAAAGCCATCCAAGAAAAAGTGGGAGACAAATTACAGGTTGTTTTTTTAATCAAAATGTGCCTTCTCCTTCTTCTCTCTCCCTCCTTTAAATTTTTTTTTGACTGTCTCAACTTTATAACTAGTTTAAAGTAACTCCGAAAATGTTTAAATTTTAAAACGTCAAATAGTCCTGGACCGATGCCCAAAAAATGTCATGTGTCCTTCCTGATACATAACTCTTAACTTTGGAACTTACTGATTCCAGTCAAGAATTTTTGGTGATGATAAAATACTGAAATGTAGAAAAAGAAATACCAGGAGGTCGAGAAATGAACTTTTGTTCGCAGGGATCACCATTTCCGGAGAAATGGAAGAAGAAAAAAGAACACCTGCAAAACTTCAGTGTGTTAAATATTTCATAAGCATAACCTCAGGGCTATGTTAATGTAAGCATTTACATGAGAATATTAATTTTTGAAACGTTTGTGGCAATAGTTAACCTGTTCTTTACAGAAGGGTTAGACTCTTGAAGCAACCTGTGGAAGCTACAGAGGCGGGTGCTGTATACATACACATGCACAGCTACGCCTATGTATACATCCATGCCACTCTCTGCGCAGCCCGTCACCACGGTCCTGATCCTGTGACGTATTACAGATGTGCACATCATTCCCTTGCAGACAGAGTGGTTGGGCTGAGACGCTGTTTGCAGGCTAGGACGAGAGGGGAGAGCTGCCTCGCCTTTGGAGTCCTGCAGCTAGAGAGCACCTGTTCCTGGCACCCGTCCCGGGACGTGGAGAGGAAACACGAGGTGACGAGCACCTCGTTTCCCACGTGTCCGTGGGGTGACTCGGTGCGCTGCGAGTGGCGCGCCTCCTGCGGGGTCCCGCTCCTCTCGCCTTCCCGGAGCCCAGGCTGCCTTCCAGCGCCCCGGCAGCGAGCGAGCCCTGTGCCGGCCGCCCCTCGCCCGGCGGGCAGGGTTAAGGCGGGCAGGGCAGGACATCGGCCCTGTGCGGTGTCCCTGTCGGAGGGGGAAGGGGAGGAAGGCAGGCCCGGGGACGGGGCGAGTGGGTGCGTGTGTCAGTCAGCGGGGGGATGATCTCAGCATCTGAAGTCATCCGAAAGGTCAAAGCAAGCATCAACTCCTCCCCGCCCGCTCTCCCCCTCGGGGGAGGTCACAGTCCGCCCAAACTAAGATGACAGCTCGCCGGGACTTAATGACAGGCGGGCTGCAGGCGAGCCGCGGCCGCCCGCACAAAGGGAGGCCGTTTGGTGCGGCCGCCCACCCCAGGAAGGTGCGGGGGCAGAGGGCGAGCCGCGTCCCCGCGGCCGGGGCAGGACGGGCCGGGGGCGGGCAGCGGCGGGGGCGCGCCCCCCGCAGCCCCACGGCCCCCCCGCATCACCGGCGCTGTCGCAAAGAGCCGCGGCCGCTTCCCTCCTCTCCGGGAGCCGGAGCAGACCTGCTCCCCTCCCGCGCCGAGCGGCGCCGGGCGGGAGCGGCAAAAGCGGGGGCAGGACGGGGAGTACGCGCGGCCCCGCCGACCCCCGCCGGCGGCGGCACCTCACAGCCCGGGTGACTCGGCGGCTTGAAGCGATTCGGAGGAAATCTGGCGGTTTTCGTACGCAAACATCTTCTCTCCCGGTGTCTCTCCCCTCCCCGGCTTCCTCCCTCTCTTCCCCTCTCCCGCCGCCCTCTCTCCCTCCTTTCCTCCTCCCCCCGCAGCCCCCCCTCCCCCCTCCCCTCAAGTTTCTCCCTCTGTCTGATTAAATGAGAAGGAAGTGTGGGAGTGGTGGTTTTGAAGCTCTCCCTTTAAGAGGCAGCCTGCAGTGACGAATTGTTGAAATTGCCATTGCAGGATGGCATTCCGCTATAAATTCATTGTTCCACCTCCTCTCATCTTCACATTTCTCTCCCTTCTCCTCTTGTTCACATCGACAGACTGGGGATAACAACAACAACAACAGAAAAGATACAGGGAGGGGGCTTTTACAAAAATCCGGGACGTTTTCCGCTTCTTGGGCTTTTTTTTTTTGTTGTTGTTGTTGCCTTTTTTCTTTTTTTTTTTCCTTTTTAACCATCTCACCGGAGACGATCGAGGCGGTTTTTGATGCCTGAATTTCTTCTCTCCCTTTCTCCTCCTTCTCTTCAAAACTAAAGGGGGCAAAAGAAGGAAAGGGAGCCACGGGAGCCCGAGAAAGTGCCGCGCCGCAGCAGACCTGCCCCCCTGCCCCTGCTGCTGGTGATGGTGATGATCCGGTGACTACAGCAGAGAAGTGGAAGAGGAGTGGGAAGTGCTCAAACTTCTCTACTTGCCGGGTCCGAGCCTCAGAGCCTCCTTTTTCCTCCCCCCCCCCCGCCTTTGCCTCCCCAGCAGCAGTGATTTGGGATTTTTTGCCTCTCTCCTTCCATGTGCTCCCGGCTCTTCCCTGCAGAGAAACACAAAGTTCACACGCGAGCGGCTTTTGTTGACATTTTTTTCTCTCCCACTCACACTTGACTCGAGTTTGGGAGGGAAAACTTTCTTTTACTCTTTTTTTTTTCTCCTTTTTTTTTTTTTTCTTTCCCCTCCTTCTCCCTTCTCTCCTTCCCGTACCGACGTTGCCGCACTCCGCCGACCGGCTCTCTCCACACACCTCCCCCGCACCCTCCCCAACTCTTATTATTATTAATATTATTATTATTATTATTACTCCTACTACTACTAATTACCACCACCACCACTGTGGCCGCTCCTGACGGCGAGGCAAGCATGCTCCTCCAGCTGCTCTCCCTGCTGCTGGCCGCCGAGCTCCACCTCGCTCTGGCCCAGCCGCCGGCACCTGCCGACGACCGAGCGCCGCCGCCCCCCGCCGCCGCCGCCGCCGCCACCGCCCCGGCTCTGCCGCCGCCCCAGCCCCGGCCCGGCCCTCCCCCCGGGCCGCCCCGCCGCCCTCCGCCGCCCCGCGGGGCCAGCGGCGTCGTGCGGCGCCTCGACCCGACCTACGCGGGGGGCGGCAGGGCGGGCTACGTCCTCTACGCTGGGGGCCAGCGCTTCCTCCTCGACCTGGAGCGCGACGAGGCGGCGGGGCCGCGGGGAGCGCGGGGGCCGCCGCGCTGCTACTACCGCGGCACGGTGGACGGCAGCCCGCGCTCCCTGGCCGTCTTCAACCTCTGCGGCGGCCTCGACGGCTTCTTCGCCGTGGGCCGCTCCCGCTACACCGTCAGGCCGGCGCGGCGCGGCGGGGAGGCGGACGGCCCGCGAATCTACGGGGAGGGCCCGGCCCGCGCCCCCCACCTCTTCCGCAGGGACCGGTTCAGCTTCGAGACGGTGCCGGCCCGCACCAGCTGCGAGACCCGCGACCCGGCGGCGGCGGCGGGGGACGGCCGGCGGCGGCGGCGGCGGCGTCGCTCCGTCTCCCGGGCCCGGCAGGTGGAGCTGCTGCTGGTGGCCGACGCCTCCATGGTCCGCAAGTACGGGAAGGGGCTGCAGCACTACTTGCTCACCTTGTCCTCCATCGCCTCCCGGCTCTACGCCCACGCCAGCCTGGAGAACCATGTCCGGCTGGCCGTGGTGAAGGTGGTGGCCCTGGGTGAGAAGGAGAAGGGGCTGGAGGTCAACAGGAACGCCGCCACCACCCTCAAGAACTTCTGCAAGTGGCAGCACCAGCACAACCGCCTCGACGACGACCATGACGAGCACTACGATGCCGCCATCCTCTTCACCCGCGAGGTAGGCATCACCCCGACCAACGGCGACTCGGTGTCCCTCGAACGGTGTGTTGGGGGGTGACTGGGCTGCGGTGAGGCCGCCCTGGCAGCCCTCCAGCCACACTGCCCTGCTTTGCCCTGTGGTTGCCTCCCGGCAGGTTGCACTGCATTTTGGGGACTGGCACCCATGTGCACAGCTGCCGGGGATGGAAGAGGGTTTGAAAACCCAACAAACTGTGTTTGCATTTGTGTGTGCCCCCTCCTCTGCGAGGTCATCCCCACTGCAGGGTATGTGGTCATTCGTGCCAGTGCGGTGCTGGGACTCCTGGCAGGTGGAGAGGTGGTAATTTGCCTGATTGGGGGACTCGTCTGAGGCCACCTAACTTATCTCTGCTTGAGAGGTGACGTTGTTCCATCTTTCCCAGTGAGATGTTTCACACACAGCCCCTCTGTCTCCAGGAGAGGTGGTCCAGGCAAAGGGCTGATAGCACTCCCTAGCCTAAACTAGTCCCCGAACAAACCTGCTAGTGAAAATGGCAGAGAACACCTTAAAAGTACGCGCGACTTCCTTGTTGAGTGCGTTGAGGTGCTATTTCCAGCAAGAATGGCTCCGCCGCACTGGAAGCCGGCAGCGCTTGTGGTTCAAGGGTAGGACATAAATGCAAACCGCAGGTAAACAGAGCTGCAGAAGTTGAGTGAGTTGGGCTGGTGGTAAGGGGATGCAGTCTCTTTCTCGCTGCCCAAGTGAAAAATGGGTGTCGTGATCAACTGTGGGTCGCATCCAGCCGGTCTTACCCATGCAGAGCTGTGTCTTGCTCCCTTGCCTCGTTGTTAATGAATTGCATTGCCAGAGGTCGTTAAGGGACATTGCTCTAGTAGACATGTGGCTGAGTTTATGCAGTGAAGTTCTTCTGTAAGAATATCCCTTCAGCGGTTTGGGTTTGGTGTTTTCTTTTTTTCCCTTCCCCAAGTACGAAAAAAATAACTGCATGACTTTCCATTCGTTTGAGTCCTCCTGCTTTTCTACATCATAGAAGCCTGCCAAAAAGGATGCTTTGGATGGTTTGTGGAAGGAGTTGCTCCAGAAGGAGGAAAAAAAGCGCCTGGCTTGCTTTTATAGCTGTAAATAGTTGAAACATTAGGTTCTGTGTCAGTCAGGCATCACTTGTACAGCAGGAGCCTTTTTTAGCAGTTTAAAGCCCATTGGTCCAATTTGCAAGCTTTCATTTTTTTATCATTATAATCTGAATGAAAGCAGGCTACCTGGGCTGGGTCAGAATGCTCTTGGTTTTTTTCTATAAACATCCTTTCTAATGGCTTATTAATTAAGCCTGGGCCAGAATCCATCACTTCTCACTAAAGAGTATTTTTCTCTGACGATATTCACATTTTTTTTCCCTGGGATTTATTACAATTCAGACACTCTTAGGGTGGCAGACTGTGAATCTTAACATCAATTATTAAGTTAATTTGGATTGAGATAGGATGTGAATTTAAAGTGCACTTGCTTTACAGATGCTTATCTGTAATTCTTTGCGTGGATGCCCTCCTGCCAGAATAAGAGTGTGCTGCTAATCAGTAATCCACTTTCAAAGAGTCCTTAGCAATGCATCTTCCATGCATAGAGTAACTTCTTTTGGATGTAAGTAGTACGTAAACTAAACAAAATGTCACAGTTCCTGTGGTCCCCTTCCACTCTTAAGATGCAAATACTGCCTGCGCTGTTACTTAGGGATGTAAATGCCTTGCAAGAAAAAAGCACAGGCTTCCCTTTTCTTGGTTTACATTTTAACACGTTTAAGTATGGGATTAGCTCCTCAGTGCAATTCAGCATAACTTAATCTGCTTTAATGATTTGCTGTGTGCACACAGACGTTTTTTGTCATTACATTTCATTATTTGACTCAGTAAGAACAAGACTGCAGTTTCTTGCTGCATGTGTTCATGACGCTCTTTGCAGGGAGTATGTGTGAGTCCACACGATTTTTATAGGCTTATACTTGAAGTGTCAACATGAATCTGTTTGCTCCTCTTGGAATGTAAACACAAAAAGGGTTAAAGGATGAAAAAGCAGTAGAGATGTTTCCTGGAGAAAACAGCCCCACTTTGAACTAAGGAGAGATTTTTTCCAGTTTAGCTTTTCAATGAGAGTGGCAGCAACTGGCAGGAGGATCCAACTTTTACAACTGTGTTTTGAATGTATGAAGTACGTTGCTTAGCTACTAGACGCCAAGCTATGGCTGCATGTTTTGATGGGCTCTGAATACCGTCATGCTAATTTTTGAACATCCAGATGTCTTCTAAATGGCTTGTTTTTCAGGCATGGGGTAAATGTGTGAGGTACATTTTCCGTCTTTGTTTACTAACTGAGGCCACCTTGAACTTTGTGTCTCTGTGTAAACAGAATAATATTTGCAAATCGTTTGTCAGCCGAACACATGTCCTCAGCTGTATGTATCTGTTTATGTGTAGTTAGAATCTAAATTATGCATGCCTGTTACCATACAGGTCTCAAATATAATAATTACCTTCGTTCTGGAGTGACGTTTACTTGAATGTTCTTTTTGACACCAAAAGAGGCTCTCTGAAAAGATAGCTTTACTCGAGTTCCTTATAAAGGAAGAATCCCGTCAGAATTCAGCACCATCGCTTCCTGCTCTTCTGTTGTCATTACTTGTTTAACGATAAATTAATAACCATTGATAGGCTAAGCTTATGCTGGCAGCTCTCCCTTAAAGTTAGTACTGACAGTTCAAATTATTATCATCATCATTCATACTAGGAAGTACTTCCCATGCAAAAAGATTTTTAGAAGGAGATTTACTGATTCCGGATTAAAACATCCACTCGCTTTTGATCATAATCTGCATTTAACTTGATAAGGGCTTTAAAGCAATCATGCTGCAGAGCATAGAAGATAGTAAATGAATATGAACATGAGTTCAGTTCACAGAAAATTGGTGTTAAAACTATTTTAATGCTCTATATTTCTTACCAGTGGTGGCAAGGACTATGTAACCATCCGTTAACTGCAGTGAATCCTACGTTTACTCTGTAACTGCGAGGAAAGCTACAGTTAGCATGTCTGGTCATTATTATCACCTGTGTATGAGATTTTAAAAATATTTAATGGGCACAGGAATTGCCTGTCGCTAAATATTGCAGAAGCTTAGTTGGGTTCCACAGTGATTATTTTAAATTCCCAAAACCTGGTCAGGAGAAATATGTTTTCCCAGTGGTCTCAATCTGTCATTTTGACCCATGATGGCCAATATTTAGCCTGACAGAGGTCTGATTTGTCAGTGCCAAAAGGTGATTGCTTTCTAATAAATACCGTGAGAGCTCTCAGTTTGGCCATAATAGCCTTAAAGAATACATGGGTCCCCTGCTGTTCAGCTGCTTTGTGGTTGAGTCCTTGACCGCAGTTGTGAATTTTTGGGCTGCATGCATCCTCCATGGAATATGGTGATGCCAGGATTCGATCATCTGGTGGGCAGGTGAGTCCTCTGCCCCGTGCGGTGGTAGAGAAGCGGCTGGGTGGTGGGAAGGAGGAAGAGCTTGTAAAGCCCTCTCCCCCTGGAGATTAGCTCCCTTTGTTCTCAGAGTCAATGAAGTCAACAACAAATTTAGAATTTAGTCTGTTTCAGGCTTTTTTATTGTGAGCAGTTCTCGGAAGCTGGAAACGAGTTATCTTCAGTCTTCAGGTTTTTATGGGTGCAACAAAATACTTGCCAGAATACTTGTCACAGTAGAAAAATGTATTAGATGTGGCTTGCAAGCTGCACTTGAACTCAGACTGTTCTTTTCCAAGCTCTAGCCTGCTCCGTAATTATCCTCTAGTATTCATCCAATCTATTTCATTAGTGACCCTTAGTTAAATTTCAAGTGAACTGTTGAATGCATTTGGACAAAATCCAGTTCTCTTCCTTTCCTTTCCCCCCAGTTCTGAATCATGTGAAAATTAAAATAGATATTTCTCACAGTAGACACAGGCAACAAGAGCGAGAAAAAATACTTTCCTAAGTGCTTGTTAACATCATCTGTGATAGTACCATCATGCCTGGCTCTGACAAAAAGTTCATACGAGAGTCAAAGGCCTCTGTCCTGCCTTTTTCCACACAGTAATTATATGGGTCTTGTGTGTGTGATTTAGTTTAACTGTCAATCTGAAATTTAACAGCAAGCTTTGGATTATCTCAGCCCTATAGATGATCATTTCATTGTGTGGAGCACACACTTTCTTTGGCTCTAGTTTCTTTCTTTCCTATATTATCATCTTCCCGCAATTATTATTCCATATTACTAAAACAGTTCACTGTACCAATGGTCAATAGAATATATTTCACTAATGTTTATTATTATTCCTCTGAAGAAATTAGAATGTGATGTGTCTACCAGTTTCACAGTATTTTCACCAATTTTGCTGCAAATCTAATACATTTAGATAATATCCCTGGGGAAAATAAAGTGGGGCATTATTTGTGCGGGAGAAGTAGCATGATTCACACTGATCTGCAGAGATTGTGTGGAGTTTCCCCACAGAGGCACTATGGGTTAGGCAAGTTAAATCGCACATTTTTCCCTCTTCACCAGTTTCATGACTGAAATTTTGTTCGCCCTTCCCCTCCCCATTCAGAGCCCAAAATCTTTATGTGCGTTTTGTCAATATTTTTTAATAATCTGTGGTTTGCATAATGCTGCTGCATTTTCTTTATGTGCTTTAGGAAAAAAAGAAGTTTTGTTAATAGGTACATTGAGAGCATAAAAGCTTCATCCAGTTTAGGCTCTAACACTTTGTTGCCATGTCCTTGATGACGAGGGCCTAGGGTCCCGGTACCTTACAAGGGGAGAGTGAGAACATGCCTAAATACCCAGTCTGGTGAGGAGGTAGTTTCTGAAGCCAGGAAGAGCAGCATGCATGTGCTAAACATGGATGTTTAGCCCAACAGGACGTCACCCATACATTGGGTTTTCTTGAATTTCACCTTACCCAGAACTCAGAAAGACAGCGCTCTACATTTGACATTCAAAACTACCAAAACTCAGGCCTGTGTTTATCATATTAACCTGAAAGGAAGACAACCTCAATTTTTAAGTTAAACTACTGGAGGAAAAGATGGGATTTTTGTTTTGGTAGGTATGGCAGGTATCACCACTCCTGTTTTCCTCAAAAGGTAACTGGACTTCAGTCTTTCTTCTCAAAATATGGCCATGGGAGGACAAAGCAGTATCCCAGTGAGTCTGACAGGAGGGCCTTCCTCGCTTCACAGCAATGGCCAGGCCCTCTCCCTGCTGCCATAAGCTGGACACCCCCATGAGTGAGACCCACCCGTGTCTCAGGAAGAGGATTTTTCACAGCAGGCTTCCTCCAAGGCAGCATTCCACCCATTTTGGCGTGTAAACTCTCTCTTTTGAAATTGGTTGAGAGGTAAAATAGATGATTTCCTAATTACTTTGTTCACCAGTTCGCCCTTATTTTCAGTACCTTTTGTGGTCGTATGTCTTGGGTCTTGCGCTCCTTTTGGCTTCCAGACATATGTGCTCCTTGAGTGATACCTGTAATACTTGCTGTTTGGGTGAACCTTACTTTCCTCCACGTGTGCCGTTCTGCGTTGCTGTGCCATTAATGAACTTTCACCCACTTTGCGGAGCGGGGCACGGGAGGGTGGATGCGTGGGTCCCAAATACCGCCTGACCCCACCCTCCCTTTACAGGCCTGCGGTGGGAACGCTGCTGCAGGAAGTCGGAAAGTCGTATTTAATTCCTTCCTCTGCTTGAGGGATTTTAGGGTTGTATCGCCCACCTCCCAGGAGAGGTCCTTAACTGGTAGGTTGTAAGCTGTTCCAGGTGTTAAGGAAACTTTCCACCTCCCTGACCAAAGCTATGTCACTGTTCAGCGAGTAATTCAAGATTCATATGGTGAGAAGGAGAAAAATCGTGACCTGAAGCCACTGACTGGAGCACGCCGCTTAGAGCAAGGTGGCCTGTGTTCCCAGAGCACGGAGAGAAGGCTGTTTCTGTAATTTACCAAAGGACTGCTCAGTGTAAAATACAGAAGCAGGCTGAGGAATAGGCACCAAAAATGAAGTCCCTTCACCACGTGCCATAAGCACTAACTGCAGCCTGGGCTAGGAGGACCTTTGGCACACGGGCTGCAACAGGAGGAGCCGCAACTCCCTGCGCGCTGGGGCACGTGCAGGCCTTCGCTGCAGACCATACCCTGGGGTAGACCATAGGGCGCTCTCCTAAGAAACATGCTTCTAAGTATCCTCATCCCTCATCCCAAGTTCATCCTGATCACCTTCCTACTGGGCAAAGGCTTTAACTGATGAGCCATTGTAAAGAAAGGCAGAAAAGCAAGCGAACAAACACACCGAGATGTAAAAGCTGTTACCTTTAAAAGGTGATGTGCAGCTGTGCCTGGTAGAAAGCCTAATCCTGTTGGTTTCTTGTCCATCTGATCTGAGAACGTCTGTAGGCTTGGCTTCCCTCAGGGGCAAAGATTGAGAAACATTAAGCATCTCAACCCCAGTCAAGCTTCAGTATAAGCTAAATGCTAAGCTGCTCAGGACTGTAAAACTGTGGCACTTTGGGGCCCATCAGGTCACAAACTGCAAGCCCTGTGAAGGGTGGATAACTCAAAGACCAGAGAACATGTGAGCCAATTTTGTTCTTCTGCCCTTACATTCCACCAAACTGTCCGCCTTGGTGCTTAAATCCTGTTTTGGATCCAGTCCACAGGTATCTGGCATAATATCAGGTTTCACTAAGCAGTTTATTCTTGTTTTTAAGCCTACTGCTCAAATCAAAGAATTTCAGGTAAAATAAATTAAGTGCTCTAGCAGGGAGCCACGACAGTTATCTTCATTCACAACAATGCCACGTATACATGGCAAACAGCCAACTGCTCTTGATGTACTTATGAATGCCAAGAAAACTTGGCCTTTAATAAGCTGTCTAATTAACTAGTAGTCTTATGATGTACAGCTCAGTTTTCCGAAGTCATTCCTTTGCCAAAGCTTAAGTCTTGACATCTATTGCCTTCTGTGTAGCAAATGCGTTTCCTAGTCATTCTTCTATTTTGAAACTACTGTAACACAGATTAAGGGCCAGACTCTGCATTCCTTCTTTAGAAATATCAAGAAACACTTATTCTTCAAAGTTTCTGCCGCTACTTGGAGACAATTAAATGAGTAGACAGATCTGAGTAAGCAATTAACTTTTTAAATAGAAGCCACACACCAGAGCGAAATAATCATTGGAAACTGATTTTGAGTATCATGTGAGTCCCTGCTTTCTTCATGCTGTAGCTGGAGTATGAAAAGTTGAGGAGACCCACACAGATTTTTTTTAGATTGCATCACTACAGCAGGGCCTGTTTTTAACCCCCAAAAAAATATTTTCAAGGGAAATAAAAACTTCTAAAGTACTCCCAGAAACTTTACTTCATAGAAGTCTGAGACTGCTTTCCAAGACTGTCCAGAAAAACTAAAAAATGGCTATTGATGCTGGTAACAGATAATCCATGTCCAGTACAGCTACAGGAGGTTTCAGTCAAAAGAAATTTTGCTGTAAAGATTTAAATCGGTGGAAATGTAAACAGGAGTGATTTTCGATATCGTCACTCGAAATCGTGCTGTTGGGAAGGACCATGTAGCTAGGGAACGGTGACTTGACCTCGTAGCAAACTTTTCAGAATATTTGTCTCAGAGATGCCACCTGATAGGCTTCAATTTTGTATATAATATGTACTATGTGATGCTATGAGTAGAAATATATTGAAGTCCAAATCATGCAGAGGCAAGAGAAATAAAGCATAATTGAGGCTATAAGTTGAGAACATAACGGAGCTGAGTCTTCACTATTCTGCCTGAGTGATTATTGACAATGTCAGCATTAGCTTACAAAATGCATCCTCATGCAGTTGCTGAGGGCTGAAGTCTGCAACGAAAACCAGAAGGCTCAGCACATGCTCTCTGTTCAAAGCATAGCCAACACATGCCCTGCTCTACCAGCAGATGGGCAACCCATAAACATCCCTCCAATAACAGCTTCATACAAAGAAGCTAATGCCAGAAAATACTCCCTGTCCTTGTTTCCAAGATCCTTCACAAGCCTCCTCCAGCACTGCCCAGCTGGGATTCGGCAGGCGGCCGCAGGGCTCCCCACGCCGCCTTGCTCAGACCACTGGGGAGGCAGCGCGGATGTGGTCATGGAGCTGACTGAAGGGAATGGGGCTTTGCTGTATCACTGTCCGCCGCCTTGTGACCACAGTGTGGTCGCTCTCCTCTCTTCTCCTTTACGGGGATCGTTGGTCCCACACCATCTGAGGACAGCTGTTTTCCAGCTGTTTGTGGGGTGTTGGAGGAGCTAGGTAATTTTACAGATAAGCAATTTTCAGAATCACTTATCTTCTGCTCTGGGATTTCCTAGGAGCAACAATTAACTAATACAGCCCTTCAAGAAATTTATTTTATCTGACCTGAAGCTTTTTATAAAGAAAGCATAAAGCCTGCTTTGTTTTGTCTAAGGAACTGTTAAGCAGATGAACACTGCTTTGGAAGTTACTAGTGGGATGCTGAGATCACAGAATCATAGAACAGTTTGGCTTAGAAGGGACCTTTAAAGGCCATCTAGTCCAATCCCCCTGCAATGAGCAGGACATCTTCAACTAGACCAGCTTGCTCAGAGCCCCGTCCAACCTGACCTTGAATGTTTCCAGGGATGGGGCATCTACCTCCTCTCCAGATAACCTGTTCTGTGTATTTCACCATGGGTCATACGCTGGGAAATGATAGAAATGGAGGAACGGTGGTTTGATGAAGTGATGAGTTCTGAGGAAAACCCGGACATGTTGTGTGGTAAAATGTCAGTAACACGTAACATATGAAAAGTAACCAAACATTGCTATGTCCATTAGTGCTTGCATACATACATAGCTATTTTCTTGATGTCTAATGAAGGTGGCGTAATGCAATCCTGTACTAACCAGCCAAGAGTCAGCAAGGCTGTTTATGGTTAACATCTCTGTTGTAATTTTCCATAGTCCACACATCCCATCAGAAGTAACTCTAAGGAATTTTATGAGATTGTCTGCTTAGAAAGATTATATTCTTTTATTTATAGTTGTGTTATCAAATCTGGAGAATCATTGTGAGGTCTGGTTTTGTCTGCTGGTATAGCTTCATAGCCACGTCACTGGCATAGCTTCTTCTTGTATGTAAATGGAAATAAATCATGCACTGGCATAAGACATCTGTGTGCTGATATAATTGTGCCCATACTTGGAGCAGTATTGATGTAAGTATCTACGTAATAATAACACCCAAATACAAGAAAAGACCAAATGACACAGAATCTGCATGCAAAGACAGGGCCTTAAGTAATGTATTTTATACTATTCTTGGCACTATCAACCCGAGAGTAATTTAGACTTCCTCCAGTAAGCTGCTTCCTGTCTTATTTACATGCTTTTTGTTTCTTGTTAACAATTCCAGTTCAGCTGCTTGTGTGGATTCAGGTCAAATTGCACTGGTATAAAGGTATCTTATTTCCTATACAGCTTACACTCATTTATTTAGACCGATTATATCACCATGAAAAGGTATTTTTGTTGGTACTGTGCACATGCATTGCTTCTGAGTTTTGTTACTCATGCTACTGTAGGTAAACCACTTAGAGTTACATTTACATAGAGTTTTACTATTATGTAAAATGTACCCTTAGACTGAAAAGGCGAGATTGGGAAGTGATACATAAAGGGCTAAATGGATACGAACCTAAGCAAAAGTAAAAGGAGTTCAAGTATTGCATCTTCCTTGTTGAATGTGCCCCAGATGATAGACACTATAGTAACGTGACCTCACTTAGGGCCTCTTCCACCATTGGTCCAGAAATGCTGAAAATGGTATAAAGTTTATTTGCCTGAATAAAACTGGAAAAAATTGCATTTCTTTTAAAGTAGTTGAAAATGGGCATCCTTATCCTGTACCTTCCCATAACCTATGCAGAGCCAGAAGCAAAGTCTGGGGAGCTAATTGCATCTCAAGGTTGGGAGCCAGGGGGGTTAGAGAAAAAATTCCCTGCATATTATCTGCATTGCTAGAGAATGGAAGTTTTTCTTAAACCATGGATTATACCTGTGAAAATTTGAGAATTGAAGTACTTTTGAACTTTATTCCTTCTATCCTTGTGAGACTGTTTTTTTCATTGGTACTGCAGCATTTAAATCTTGACATTAAGTAGCACCAACAGTGCACTTACCAAAAAGAGTTCCCAGATACCTGGAAGCCAGAAGAACTGATCTTGTTCCATGTATATAATATTGCTATGTAATTTTAGCTTGAAAATTTCTTTTTTAAAAAAAATTGCACTTTTTTGTAAAGAGTTGCTCTGTCACAGTATCTGTGAACTCAGTGTGTTTTTCTTTGACTTCAGTGGGATTTGAATCCTGTGCATTTTCCCATTTGCCTAAATTTGAAACTGTCATAATCAGTGAACACTGTTGACCTGGAGCCTCATACAGGATATCTGTTATTCAGATGGATTAATTATGAAAGGCTTCATGAAAGAAAGTCATTATAAAAGGAAATCTCAAGGGAAGAAGAGAGGCTTAAAAATGAAGGGAAAAAAGGTACTCTTTGATCATCGTGATAATAACATTTGATAATACTGTCATGCCTTGAAAATGATATTTTCATTCAACGACAATGAAATGTCTAGGAGTGTTCCAAATGGCTTGGTACCTACTTTTTTTTCTAAATCAAAAAAGCATATACATGTACATTCAGAGTAGTATTCTTCTAGTATTTTCAGTAGAAGCACTGAAAAGTTATTGCTGATGATGATCAAAGTCTGACCAAAGTTACCTTCATCATTATCATTATCATTATCATCATTATCGTTATCATCCTGGAATGGAAAGAAAAAACTTAATGCTACCTGCATGTTTTTTGGAGACACCCCATATCTACAAGTAGGAAACATGTGATCAAGTTGTTGCACTAGTAAGTCTAGGGATTTTACACTCTGTCACATCACTAACTCTTTAAGCAAACTCTGAGAATTGCTTAAATACTTGGTATATCGGGCAATACATTATTAAACATTGTACTACTTGACAGATGTGAGATGAGGTTTAATATATAAAAATCTCATTTCTTTATGTGCAAGTATAAGACTTGCCTTTTGAAAAGAAGGGTGATCTTTGGTTCAAGGACTGATCAGGAGTCTGAAGCTTTTTCTCTGTGCCTTGGTTCACCTTCTGTAGATAAAGAAAATATTTCTTCTATTTTGATTGTTGTTGAAAAAATGCTTCTACAGCATGTATTTTGAGTACTTAATGCAAGTTTGAGCCTCTGTATGCATTGCAGAAATACAAATTTAAATAACAATAATTAATTACAGAATATATACAAATCCTGTTGAAGTCAATGAAAATATTGCCACTAACTTTACTGCATTGACATCTTTAAACGGAAGCTTATATTGATGTTTTTATCCAGGTTCTACTGTTTGCAAAGGGCTGGTGACTTTAACCTGTTGTTACCTATGGGTGTAAAACTTTATTTTAATGACTTTATTTTTTTTTTCCTTCCTGGGCAGGATTTATGTGGGCATCATTCATGTGATACTCTGGGAATGGCAGACGTTGGGACCATATGCTCTCCTGAGCGCAGCTGTGCAGTGATTGAAGATGATGGCCTCCATGCAGCTTTTACAGTGGCTCACGAAATTGGTATGCAGTGCCTTTTCTATTCGCTTGCCAAATCAAACACTTGTAACAGCTGCATTAGTAACCAAAATACTCTGCGATTAATTCCAGATTTCCCCTGGTCCAGATACTCACTTGGGGATTAAGGCTGTATACATATGCACTTCAGGGTTAACTAATAAGGGATCAGAAAGCAAGTGAAGGCTCACAGTAGGTGTTTCCTTTCTGACAGTGTCGTTTCTAAGCAGTAGTTGAAGTGAAAATTCAAAGGCTGCTGCTACTGTCCAAAAATGTCAATACATGTCCCTCCTCAGAAAGCATTCGGCCCATCTACCATAATTTGCATGCATTTAGTGCATACACAGTGGAAAATAACTCACCTTTTTGAACTGCTTGCATGCTCTGCTGTTATGAAACTTTTTCTTGGGACGATGCATTACCTGCAGAGAAGCCTGTTGTGGAAAAAGCATTTAGTATTTGTCCGAGTGTACTGAATTTCCACCTTTATGGTAAAATATGATACTAATGTGAATCCTAAAATAAGTGAAATAGTATTTAGGTGATACAGGTTTGGTCAAAAAACTGTTTAACTTTCAGTTTCCACCTCAGTGGACAGCAGTTTAATTTAGGAGCCTTACATATATCCTTCAGAAGGATTTAAGATAGAATTAGATAGACAGAAGAAAGTTCATATTCTGGGACATTACATCTGTCATGGTAGATGAGAGACACTGCTGCCACCTTGATTATTTTTAGTTTACTAGTGTTTTGTGAGCTGTGTTCACTGGAAATACATTTGGTATATGGGCTCTTCGCTTTGGTGAGTGAACAGCAATTTAAAAGTGGAGAATATTTTTTATTTTTAACATTCTTGGAAGGAAATAACAAGGAAAGGAGAACGTTCAGAGCGCGCCAGTTTCTGAATTGCCTTGTATGTCATGCCAAACCAAAGTAAAGTTTGCTTTGGGAGTATCATTGCAGTAGTTCAATTTTCAAGTAGCTAGCAGGTAGAGCCCAAGAGCTGTGTGCCTTATATATACCTGGCTTAGCAACCAGAGGTCACCAAGAATGAAAAAGCAGCTGGCATGTCAGTGGCCTGACCCTTCAACAATTAGTGAACCTAACCCTACTGCTCTTATGGTGCCACAAAGAAATTAAATCAGTAGTGGCTGGAGAGAAGTCATGTGTTGCATGAAAACATAAAGTGTCGTGGCAGAATGAGTCTCCAAACCAGAAATTTTATTTTAATAAGCAAGAATATAAGTGCAAAAGAAAAAACCCTCTGAAATCACTAATTCAGAGCATTTGTAGATAAGTAAGGCAGTACATCAAATACAGCTTCACATCAGAGAATGACTGGATGCTGTGAAGCTAATGACCCATCACGAACCCGGAGTAAACTGGGACAAGTAGATAGATTGGCAAACTTAGCCTATCACTGAAAGGCCAGTCTGCTAGAGGCAGTGCTTGTATGTCCTTGCATCCAGAAGTGACGCATATTGTTGAAGGTTAATAGGCATTGGTGAAGTTGGATGAGGGACCTTCTTCGGATGCCAGTATTGACGGCATCATCATTATCTGGTGTGTGAAGAGGTGAGTAATGTGTCCAGACTACCATTCTATCAGCAATAAATACATGTCCAGATAGATTAAAATTGAAAGAACATAGATCAATAAAGATAGGGATGAGCAGTAAATATACATACTGTTACTTTGAATTTCACACGAAGAAAGTGTAAAGGCAAGTGTATTATTTTTAGTGATCTAGAAGCATATTTTTGAAAAAGAACCATTTTCATACCTAGACATTTACAGGAATCTGTAAAAGCTATAATTTTCAATGTAAAAAAAGCATGAGTTGAAATTAAGAAATAAGTACCCTAATGGACAAAAAAACTGTAGTTTGAGGTTGTTTAAAATAACATCCCCTTTTTTTTCTCCTCACCATAAGATTTTAAGAAAGGAAGGGTGTCAAGTCACAGAATGATCTTTGTGTGTGTGGCCTAAAGTGGGAGAAGTTGAGAAGAAAACACAGCTAAAATTGCTTGAGTACTTACATTAAATTAAAGGTCAAAAAAAGATGAAAAATAAAAGTGTGGCATGGATACCCTTTAGTTAAGCACTTTGGGGAAAACCTTGCTTTATTTTATTTGGAGAGCAGATTTCGTCCTACGATTCAGAAGTTTTAAAGTTCCCCCTGCCCTGTGGGTAGGGTGTAGCTTTAATTTACAGCAGCTTAGTTATTCGGTGGAATTCACCTGGCAACGTAGGAGATGCCCTGCAAGGCAGAGGGGATGCTAAAGGCTCTAAGCCTAAGATGATTCTTTCTGTCAGGAGGAAGAGCAAGGTGAGCCACTAAGCGAATCAGAGGCATCATCTGCAGTTTTTTAAATAACCCTGCTGCACGCGTAGCAGATGCAGCATCATTAACATGGACTTGATCCGGAGAATGGCTGTGTGTCCTTACTTTGACTTCAAGGGGATCTGAATGCTCTTGTTTCTTCCCTGAAGGAACCAAGAGCATTTCTGAGGATCATATTCTTTCTCTGGAAGGCAACCAAAGTAAATGGAATTGCAGCTCAACCAAACACGACGATGCACGGCCCAGGGGCTCAGGTTGGATACGTGCACTGGAAGCCAAAAAGCAGCCTGCTACAGAATAAAGCCTGCTGCTTGTGTTGCCAGGGTTTCTACTACATTATGTGTTAGATGTTTATTTGACTTCTTTCAGATAAAATAGATGGATTTTGACAAGTGGTTTTTGAGGGGGAGAATATGAATGAGCAGCAATAACAGACAGAATCTCCAGAGAACTGTGAATGAGAGCACAGAAAGAAATAGATGCAACCAAATTCTTAGTACAACTGATCAGCTGACAATACGAGATGGAGATCCATATATAAAGACTGATGAGGTAGGACATGAATCTTGTCCTACTTGTATGTAGGAAAATCAGAAATAATTTTTCTCCAATGTCAAATGCAGAAAATGAGAATAATGCAACAAAAAACAGGAGGAATCCTTGTAACTTTGAACATGATAATCCAATTTCTCCTCAGAATAGAGGGGAGCAGTGCTAATAGCATAAATGTTATTTTTAAATCATAGCCTTTTAAGACATCCAGCCACTAATAGTAAATCCATATATGGTTATTTTCTAGCAAGGGATGTGCTGCTATCAGTGTGGACAGCAGTAGCTTTGCTGTCACAAAAATAATCTTCTGTATTTTTGCCTGAAATCATCAGTTCAGCTCCATGTTGTGGCATATGGATGTCTTTTTTGACTTGAAGCAACATCTTCAGCTATGCCTCCATAGCTTTGCAGGGATATCTTAGCTAGCTTAGGCACAGTATGTAGACATTCTCCAAGTCTTTGTTATCATCAGCCTATTGTCTGTAAAAAATATTATGTTTCCTTATTTCATGCACTTCCCTGCTTCACAGAGACATCAGGAGAAAAGCATTAAAGAACCTGTGATTGCTCATAATCTCAACATTTATTTAATATTTTTCATAGGTCGGCACTAGCATATTGCTTCTTCATATATCCCTTATTAAAATAACCATCATGAAACAAAAATAACTAGGTTCTCACTCTAATACTCTAGACTTTTGGGTTGGAGATTTTGTTGCTTTTACAGTGTTGAATTATAAGCCAACCTATGCATCCCACGAAGATAAGCATGATCCAACATCACTAACAGACACAGTCAATGAATTTGAAGTTAGGTTTAACATCTCTTACAATGGGATATAGCCAGTACATGACAATTCCTTGTTTAGTAGCCTGGTGTTGCATTTTGTGATGCAGTCGCAGTCAGAAGTTTCTGCTGACTTTGGCTTCTCCTATGCTGGTGTCCTGCAGGGACAGACAGCCCACCATCCTAAAGGGTTTGTCATCTACAAAAACAAAATGAGAAGAGTTCAAGAGAAAATAAGTGGAGCTACTGCTTGTTTTATCAATAGGTAATATCCCAAAATCAGAAAGGAAGTCTCAAGGAAAGCCAAGGATTAAACTTGTCTCTTGAGTTTCAATCTAGTCCTTAAATACAAAAGCATCCTTCCTGCAGTCTTTAAGCAGGCAAAGCTCCAGTTTGGTTCAGTGAGAGTTACACGGGTCTAATAAATTATATGTATCTTTATTCTTTCCATCAATCTTGGCGAATTTTTCTTTTTTTTTAAGAGGCAATACAAAGAAAGCGCTGCCTTTTTGCTCAGTGGTAATGTTCATTTGACCTTTTGCAAAGTTCCTATTTCTCTTTTATGCAACCATGCTGGCATGCTATTACTCCTTCTATCCTCCTGAGTAATATGGTTTACTGATGTTCTTTCCAAGAATTTTATTTTTAGAATATAGCTTTAAAATTGCTACATGGAACTAATTAAACCTCTGTTCATTAGTTTTCTTTTATCTTTTACATGTGACTTTAGAGAAGGGAAGGCCAAAGGGGGGCATAAAAGCAGTGTTCAAATATATTTAAAAAATTGTTGCGAAAATTTGCGTAATAAATCATTCTCCGTGTCCACCTGGGACAGCACAAGGGTCAATAGCCTTAAGTTGCAGCAAGGGAGATTTACTTTAAGCGTTAGCCAAAATCATCTAACCAGAAGGACAGTTAAGTGCAGGAATGAATTGCTTGAGGAGGCTGTGAAATCTCCATTACTGGAGGTTTGCAGGAGCTGGCTGGCTAAAACAGCTGTGGCTTAGGGGACGCTGATCCTACCCTAGGGCAGAGGGATGCACAAGATGGCTTTTCAAGGTCTCCTCTCAGCCTCATTTTCCATGGTTATGAGAAGTTATCACAACTTCCTCCACAGCTATATTGTGTAACACCTAAAATGAAGGAACTATACAGAAACTAAAACTAGAAAATAACGTGTTTAATACCAAATATTCTTCAGCATGTTGTCATTCTCTGGCATCTGCTATCACTGAGGACAAAAATATCGTGAGCACTGTCAGCAAAGTGTAGTGCTTTATTAGAGAGCATAATTTTATGTAAAGAAATAATTTTAGAAGTGAGATATCACTCCTGGAGTCCCTACTCTGGCAGTTCAGTGAAATACATACCATTTTGCTGAGTTCCGAGTAGGCTGAAATTATTTATTCAGAGCCCGAGTCTCTGTTTGACTTGTAGGTCTCTGTAGAAAGAGGGCCATGTCTACCATGTCTAACCTGTGTAACCTTCATAGCAAACTGTATGATTCGGACACTTCTTCAGAATAAACTGAAACCAAGAATAATGTGTCTGATTGATAGTTAAATGGTTGTCTTGCTTTTGATGTACATAGAAGAGTCAAAAAATACTTTCATTCCATATTTTACCACATGTGCTCATTTTGTATACACTCAAAGTAACTACATACAGTCATCTTTTCTTTTCCACTGCTGAACACATAGCCCTTTGATTCCTAGGCTGTCAAGATAAAGCAGATAAAGACAAGCTTCAGAGTTGATAGGTACAAATCTTTTGTAGCCTTTCATTTCAAGGGAGATACATTGCCAAGGGCACAGAATATCGTAGGCCCGTGAAAAAATGGTGAAGGTTGTCTGACTTTCGTATTATGTTTCCTTCATGACAGACAAAGTTTAGGCAAATATCCAGGTAATCATAATTAGGCAGATTTGCTTTCTTAAAACAACAAAAAAGAAAGAGAGCGAGTACATTCATCCAAGTCTTCTCTGATGACATACATCAGGAAAACTGCTTGATGCCTTCTCTTTGAACCCTTTTCAAGGTTCTATCTAAACTTCTGCTTGCAAAAGCTCTTGAATTAAGCCCTCATGAACATATCCCCCTTGGTTAAGAGAAAAGATGGGCAGTCAAAACTAAGCCGTCACAAGAGATGAGGAGTGGGTCAGAAAATTTAACTGATGCTTCAAAACACAAACATCAGCTGTACAAAAGGTTGCTGTTTAAAACTTAGGTTAAAAATTCTTGGCTTGCCCAACAATATTTTGATTAACTTACAATGTTATATGTAATATATAATTTTTCCACCTGCAGCACACATGGTGCTTAAAACAAACCTTTTTTAGTGAAGCTGAGAGGGTTTGTATGGAAAAGCGGAGAGATGGAAGGGGGAAATTGATATGATGTAGAAAAATCAAAGCCTCAGGTTCTGAATGTGCTTGAGCTTTTCTTTATCTCCCATGTACTTTTAAGTCTGAGTAGATTTGGGATCTTTGCCTTCTTAGTGTCCATGAAGCAATTCTGACAGAAAAGTGAGGCGATGGAGGGCCAAGTTCTCAACCAGAGGCTTCAGGAAGTGACTCAGACACAGCAGCAGCATTGCCTGAGTTTTCAGAGGTATTCTGGAGTTGTGCTGATCTTTGTGTACATGTAACCTCATGAAAATTAGATTAAACAAGCCCTGTGCTTTGAAAAGCTGCTATGGATCCTGAAACATCATAACTTAAAGCCAAATATGTAGAGTGATATATCAGTGTCTCTGCAACCATACAGGAATTGAGAATTAAACTGGGTTTTGCCTAATGTTTCAGAACAACCATTATCAAAAATTATTTTAGGGACATGGTTTAGTGGTGGACTTGGCAGTGTTAGGTTTACGGTTGGACTCAATGATCTTAAGGTCTTTTCCAACCTACATGATTCTATGATTCTAAAAGAAGTCCACTTCAGCTGTGTGTGCCTGAACCCCCAGCCTTCCAGACTGCAGGGGAAAGCAGGGATTACTTTCCTCCTCAGCAGGTAAATACTGCCAATATGATCATGTAGGTTTTGTATGGAAGGTACTTCAAGTACTGAGAGGAAGGCAGGATTACCCAAAAACAGGCAACAGGCAATGCAATTTTTACATTTTTGCACTACCTACTCTCCCAGAGTTCATTCATTTACCATGAGCTACCATTAATTATATTCTTTCTGAGTTACTCTGAGTTGGACAGATGTGAAATGGGTGTCACCATGTCCCACTTTTCATTAAAATTAATATTTATCTTCCACATGCCCCATTAATTAGGATAGCAGATGTAGCGTGGACCTCCAAGACCACATCTTTTTAATGATTATTTGAGTCTATGTGGACACAGTGGTTTCTGATTGCCTAGTTCACATTGCCTGGACAGAATCTTGCCTGCAAATTGTCTGTCTGACGAGGGTGATGTATCTGTGATCTCCCACAGAAGTCTGTTACAACAAGCCGTTTCAGCAGAAGTTTGTTTTGTGTAAAGTCTGCAGGACTGGTGTATGAATGTCTGATTGTGGGTTTTTTTTAATGTCTGCTCCTGAAAAGAAGCTGCACTTCAGACTATTGTTTCATTCAGTCTGAAGAACTCTTTTAAGCCAGAAATATTAAAAACTGCCTCTGGGCTGGAGATTTAAAAGAGAGAGTGATTTTTTTTTTTTTTTTTCTTTTTTTTTTCACAAGTGGTGGATAGCAGTCAAAGAAAAGAAAATTGGAAGGAAAGTTCAAGTATGAAGAAAGAATAATAGCCAGTTTTACATTCTATGCATGTTTTTTGTAAGCTTTTGTAATTCAAAACACTTCTGTTTTTTAAGAAAACAACTTTATTAATAGTTATTGTTTAGGTCCATCATTTTTAATGCAAAATTCCCATGACTTCAAGAAGATTTCTGAGTGATACCAGTATGCAGTTCTTAACAAGGAGCCAAGTACTCGCACAAGTTAGAAAAACAGTACATGCAGAAAGAAATGCTTTTATTTTAAAAGAGTTATCACATGCAATTCTTTTTTAGTGAAGGAGAGAGCGAGAGGCTTGTGCAGAAGGTATGGGCTGGTGATTAGACCAAGGAATGTTGAGCCAGGAGTTTTCTGAATCCTGGTCCCGTGAGAGCAAATGACTCACTGGGTAACCTTGGGCAAATCACTTGACCTTCTTTTGTACCCCAGTCATCCCCACTGAAAATTAGGTGAAAGGCATGACCTCACTGAAAAACACATGCTTCATCGGAGCTGAGCTTTTCTAAGAAAACAAATTACAATGCCTACAGCATTTTTTAGCGTGCTGTGTCACTTTGCATGTGTCCTGTGCTCAAATTTGGTGCAAGAGCTGTACTTTGACATGCTCTTCAGTTCAAGCAAGGAAGATCTGTGTATGTCCATAAGCAAGGTTGGGTTTTTTTCCCCAGAAGAAAGAGCTGCCACAATTTGTTTTTTAGCAAAAGCTGGGTTTTAGCTGCTGTATGTTAGGGTGCTTTTTGTTTTCTTTATTCCTGTACCTGAGATACCAGTGGAAGGCAAATGAGATTAGAGTAATTTTTGCATGCTGTTGACACAGAGAACCTCCACAGATAGTCTGGCAATGTATTTTAAGAAAATTCAGAAATAAAAAAGTTTTGCTTCCCAGCACACCTGGGAAGAAAATAGCTGCAGTGCAATGTGCTTCACCACACACCCAACATAGCACTGATGCGCTCCCGATTTACCTGCAGAGCTCTTTGTCTCCTGATATTTAAACAGGATGGAAGTTTTAGCTGACTTGTCATAATTGCGCTGGAGAATTCCCACCTTATTTTAGGAATATACACCCCATTCCTACAAGGTATAGGAATTCTTTTTGAACCCATTGCAGGTATTATCTCCTGTTGGGCTGTAAAGCAGGTGTTGATCTTCAGTAGTCTTTGGGGTAGGAAGGCTTGTGCAGTGCAAGGTTCACTGTCAAGAATGCAGAGAGTGCAGGTGAACTGGGATGCAGGGATTGCTGACTGCCGTTGACTTCTTCATTTCTTGCTTTCAGGATCTAAACAGACTGAGCTGTGCCAAGAGTCCCTTGCAGATGATGTTCCAGAATACACTAGGGTCCAAAGCCTGCAGGTTGCTTTCATACTGCTTTCAGCAGCTTGCTGAGGTAGTCGCTCTTTGTCTTACCTCAAGGGGCGAAGGAAGGTGGTGAGGAAAGGCTGTCAGTCATTTAGCTGGTTGGTCGCATGGGAGGGAACCAATTTACAAGAAGGCTAGCTGCTCTTCACTTGCACGAGGGTAAACCCTGCCTCCTTGCCATCTGTTTCTTTTACCATTTTGTGCATTCCTACAGCATAACTTAACTAAACACCATCCTGCTGGTAAAATTATATTATGTCATTTTCACTCAGTGGGAACTGTCAACACCAGTAAGATGCTTCATTAAGTAGAAAACATCAGATGATCTACTAACCCATTCTCAATCAGTCATCATTTTACACAGCTGCTGGGAGTCTTTTTTTTTTTTTCCTTTTTCAATAGCCTGGTTTGAAGTTCATAGCAGTACAAAATGTTGTGGTGCTAAAATTGGCATAGTTTTTAAAAGCCTTCATTATAAGATTTGTGTTCATTAAGCCTTTGCTTTTGCCCAAAGCTTTCGCTGGAATGATGCTGACATACAGGATCACTTGAGGGATCACCTGTCACTTTTTCACATTGGTTTTGATGAAAAGAAGCACTTCACCAGTGAGTGCCAGAAGCCACCTTAATGTCCTGAGCCATATGTGGTTACACCAGCATGTTCATGGACATGAGGTGGGGGAGATCTTTCAAATAGGAAGGGAAGTGTCCCTTCTTTAGTTCTTGGACAAGTCAGTATGGACAGATAGAATACATATATTTAATACCATTAACAGATATTACTGCCGCTAATGTCACTGGTAGCTAATTTAGAAGCTCAAATACTGACAGAATTGTATATTTTTTAAATTCTTTGCTACTTACTGCTTCTTTCCTCATCATAATTTTTTAAAATTATATTTGAAAATTTAAAAAATAACAGGAGAGACTCACAAATACTTTGGGAAGCTTCTCCTCAAAAAGCTTAAGTATGCCAAGTTAGTGACTAGTTCTTGTCATGCATTAGAACAATGGCTTGATTTAATACGACAAAGTAGAAACTGTTAATGAAGTATGTCCTCAGTTTACCCCATTTATCATTGTAAAGTATAGAAGTTTCACTGCACTCTAATTAAAAGCTTGACACTCTCCAGAAGATGACTCTGCTTCAGTTTCCGGTGCTTTTGCCAAAGTATTTGGGATGAAATGTCCTGTGCTGTGTAGTTGCCTGAGAAGCATTCCGAACTTCTCCACAGAGACTGTCCAGCCATTTCTGAGAGGGAGACTAATTTGCAATCATTTTATGGAAAAATTTGCAGTCTCTCTGCTCAAAGTGAAGAGCTTGAAGTTTGGCTGCAAGCTTTCTCCTATCTAAAGGGTATTTTTTTTGTCTACATGGAGGAGGAAAAAAGGACGGAAGAAGAACAACCTCAGTCCACAGCTCAGCAGTTACATTCTCCGCAGAGCCAGCTCATCTCTCAGAGTAGAGAGGGAACGAAATGATACCATCTTTAGGCAGGGAAGCCAGGAGCAAGCTAAAGCAGAATAGACTCCCTGGCCTGTTCCAGGGGCCTTTGCATTGCCCAGCCCAGGATTCCCACGACCAGATTGCTCTGGCAGCAGGTAGTCTAAGGTGAGGTTGCTTACAAATTGCACTGCAGGAGGAGCGGGGGCTGAAAAGCGAAAAGACAAAGAAGAGAAAGGAAGACGAAAGGGTCTTTCTGAAGCCAGGTCTGATGAAGTTGGTGCAAGGAGGAACTTAGACATGCAAAAACCGTGTTAAAAGAGTGTCATAGGTGGCAGAGGAACTCAGAGATACCCAGGTTGCACATTCAGAAGCATCAGCGTGAACAAGACCTGTGCGTATCTGCACTGTATTAAGTCTTCTGTTATGGGCTCATGTGGGATGTCCGTCAGGTAAGACGAACAAAGTTACGAAAGGTGAAGTAGGGTTATGCAGGAAGGGGATTCCTGTAGGGAGTGACCTTGTATCTTAAATGGGTGGAGTGTTGCAGAGCGGTATCAGAGCCTGTTAAGGTTGAGAAACTTGAGTTCTGCCCTACAAGACTGAATCCTTCACACCACAGAGCTTTGAGTAGTTCTGAGTGGTGCTATTAAATGTTGAGCGTTCTGAAAAATTCGGTTCTCAAATTGCTGGTTTGCACCCAACTATTATTCATATCCTACAGTGAACGTGCATTGTGTGCCATATGATGTTATTCAGACAAACTGTTTGAACAAACCTCCAGCTTTTGTTATTCACCCAGAGCTGTTTAGTACCTTAGAAACAAAACTCCTTTTCCACTGACAGAACCTCATTACCTTATTTCACAAGTATGCTGCAGTGAAATAATTTTTTGCAGCGTTACAACTATGAGAAGTCTTGGGACATTAAACACAAAAGCATTCTTTCCTGCCACCTTTAGGCATACAGGTTGTTGCAGAGAAGGTTGCTATAGTGAGATGTGGGTCAACCAGTACAGTGCTTTCGTGCTTGCTGGGCTAATTTTTTGCAAATATTTCTCTACGATTGGTAATATATGCATATTCAAGTGCACAGATTCAAGTAAAGTACAAGAAACTCCTGAACAGCTCTACAAAGCACTGTGAGTGCGGTCCCGATTAAAATGGGGAGCTGCGCTGCATGTTCAGGGGTATGTCAACAAAAGCTAAGGGATGGGGCTAAAGTCCTCTCTAATAAATGTTTGCTTAAGTTAGCAGAACACTGGTGAAACATGCTCCAAGGAGTTACTTAATGTCAGCATAAAATGTTAGTTTTCAGTTATTTCGTTACGTTACTACTAGGCATGTGTTGAGGTTCATTAACTGGTCAGCTCTGCTCATAGTTCTCAGACATGAGGTGTGACCTGGTGCCGCTTAGCGTGCATACAGGCATAGCGGTAACGTGGTGTAGAACGGCAGCCAAAAATAACATCATCTTTGCGTTTCCTGAAGACGCTCGTTGTCAGTGTCTAGGACTTTGTCAAAGTCAGAGGTAGTCCTCATTGGCACAGTAGCTGCTGATTCATTAAACACTTCGCCTGTGACATTTCCACCAAATTTATTCTATAGGTTAGAAGGGATGCACTGGTTATTTGGTTACTCTGTCTGAGAAATGTCTCTGCTTGAAATTATAATCTTACTAGTGAATTATTTTGCTCAACACCAGCATTTGGCTTGAATAAAACAAAGATGTCATCTCTTCAGAGCAAATATTTACATTGAGCTATATCATATTGAAACTTGACATATACCTCCGGTTACTCGGTTGTGTCTCAGTGCAGAATAAAAATAACATTATCTGGCCCATATATAATAAGTATCGCTAAAGGAAAGTAGTTTTACCTATCAGAATAAAATAAGCCCAAAGGTTGCACATAAAACACACCAGTAATTAGACATGCCTTCAGTAATGAAAGTTTGATTCATTACGGTTTTGCAGCAACTTACTTGTGATACAGCACTGCAGTAGCGATTAGCAACAGTAGTAACAGGGAGACTCTGAGAACCATAACACTCTCATCAGTGTTAACCCAGGTTCTTTGAATAAATTCTCGCTAGCACTTATAATACTACAGGGCCTTTTATTCAAATAGTAACTCTATTTGAATGAAGTTGGTAAATGTGTGCACATCAGGGGAAGAGAGAAAAAAAGAGAAACGCCCTCCTCCCACCTCCCCTCCAGTGGGAATTCGGTAGCTGCAGAAGACAGACTGGCTGTTCTCGTTCATCTGAGACAACTGGTACAACTAGAAGGGATAGATCAAAGTCCTGTTGTCACTTTTCCTGAAGCTCCATCCTTAGGTCAGGAACACAGCGTCACTGGGTGTAATGCTGCCAGATGATACCTTGGCTTCTCTCACAGGACAGAAGCCCTCATTTCTGATCTCCTACAGCCTTAACACACACTTCTGGTCAGGTAGCTACTTTCCCAATCTCAGATACAGCTCAGCAGCGAGTGCTGCCTCCATCTCTTTCCTCTTGGCTTCTCCCTCAAAGCAGATGAAAACAACATAACAGCAAGTTTATATAAGGCAAATAGCTAAAATTTGCTGATTTTCTTCTTTTCCAGTCTGTATTCTGGACGTTATTGTTGTTATTACTATTGTCATGCCTATTACTATGTACACCAGAACCCTGCTTGGGTCACCTTACAGCTAGTCTACAGCAGTAATACCAAAACATGAAGCCAATGGTGCATGGAAGGCTTTTAGTTATTGCAGAATAATACAATCTGTCTCTTCAGCTGCTGTTTGAGGGCATCAGGTTTATTTCTCTGCAGTGGCTTTGATTTGTGGTCTTTGTCTTTATCATTTAAGCACTCTTCTTGTAGCCCTGGATGTCCGATCAATCATCTCCTGACCTAGGTTGAAGACTGTGAGTGTTACGTTCAGGTTTGAGCTCCCTGCAGCTTTGGTTCCCATTCAGTCTTCTGGCTCTTGGATAGCAAGTTGGCTGTGAAATAATCCAGTGTGGGCATGGAAATTGAAGTTAAACCTGATGTTTACAGAGGGAACAAATGCGTTGCCTGCAATGTATTACTGCCTAGAGACTAGAGAAGATGGGGATCGCTGATTTGCAGAAAAGATTGCTGTCACACTTACAAGAACTCATCTAGCACTGGACTGAACTGCCCTGGACATGAAGGATTTTTGCAAGTTCCATCTGTGCTGCTTTGTGTGCACATTATTTTGTGTTCTGGAGTATAAGTATCCAATAACATACACATGTAAAAATAAAAACCAGCAAAACTAAAACCCTAACCGAAACAATACTAAAAATCACCCTCCAACAAAACAAGACTCTCTACATGCAAGAGACTATTTGAAAACATTATTCAGGTTGCTTGATGTATTGTAGAGGGTACTTGAACTTCAGCGAGAAGTACACTTTAAGAATTTACATACAGTTTGCTTAGTTGCTGCATAAAGACTGGCATTTTTGTCCATTTAGAAAGGTATTGTGGCACCTTTCTAGACAGTTGCAGAACATCTTTACAGAGTGAAGTATTAGTCGTTCAGTCTTCATCAGGTTTCAATTAGCACAGCTCGATAACATGTCAGCTGATGGCATTACTTCCTTACTATATGTAATGCTGTAAACTGTTACAGCTTTTTTGCCTTCAAGCAGAGATACCACATTTCAAGTGGCCTGCTTTGGGCTGCTGTTCAAAATTCGAGAATTAATTATACAATTCATTTCACCTGACTGTCATCTCCAGCTGGTAAACTCTATTATGGATAGTCATACCATTTTTTTTATTTGTTTTATTTCTATAGGGCACTTGCTTGGGCTTTCCCATGATGACTCCAAATTTTGTGAGGAGAACTTTGGCTCTATGGAAGATAAGCGCCTGATGTCCTCCATTCTGACTAGCATTGATGCTTCAAAACCCTGGTCTAAATGCACTTCAGCAACTATAACAGAATTTTTTGATGATGGTCATGGTATGTATTATGACACCTTATGTCAGCTACATGTTAGGTCTTACTGTGATCTATTTTTTTAATAAGAACATTTTATACTAGCTTGTTCATTCCTTGCTCATCTTCAGGACTATGTTGGAAGTGCTTGCAAAACAAGGCAAAGGTCTAAAAGGCTGGCAGAGCCTCACCCTCCCTTTGCATGGTTCAAATGCAACAGAAAAGAAAGAGTTGATGGAGTGTGTGTTGGCAATAATTTGGTTTGGAACATGGAGAGGTTTTTTTAAAAGCATGAAATTAATCTTGTCTTCCTAAATGCTGCAGATATGACTTTAAACAGAAGACACAAGGAAATACCTTTTTCCTCACAGAAATTAAAATGGTCTACTTAGCGTTAGACTACAGAGTCTATGTGTTCTTGTTACCATTAATGACATTAATTATATTTATAAAGCCATTATATTTATTATGTTTATAGTGCCATTGTATTTATTATGCTTATGTAGAGGGACTGTAAGCAAGAATTAGGACTCCTCTGTGCTCTATATGATAAAAGATTACTTCTGCCCCAGGAGCTTACCTTCCAAGTCATGTAACTAGTATTTGTTAAATATGTCATTTACCCTTTGGAGAATAAGTGCAAAACTTTCATTTTCCAAAAGTAGTAATAAAAAAGCATAGTCTTCACTCTAATGAATTTTAAAGTCTTCATTGTGCTCCCAAAGCAACTGCAGTTCTTAAACAAACCATTCAAATTCCAAAATGCTGAGATAAAAATGACATAATTGAGTGAATGGATCAAGTTGTTATGGTAACCAAAATGGTTATGGATAAAGAGTATGCGATGTCTGCTGAATGTAAAGGTTGCTTTGCTTTTAAATATTTTGTCGGCTAATTTCAGTGCTCTGAAATATTTTCTCCTCTTTTCCTCTATTGGAGAATGACTTCATTTTTTCTCTCAATTTTATTAGATCCATTAATCTGTACTGTCCTGTTTTATGGTCCATACTGCTCTGGCATTGATTTAATATTACCAAGTTGGTTTCCACATATGCAGAGAACTTTCCTTTTTGAGGTACAGTACAGTTCACTGGGGTAAAAAAAAAGAGGCCTCCGTCGCCATCCATGAATGACCTCTTAGATGGTGCAAGGAACTCTGAACTATGTTTCCTCTTACGTTCTTCTCCTCCTGCAGGAGGAGAAAGGTTTTAGAATTAGAAAAGGTTGTTCTCATTTTTTCCCTTTTTCTGTGACCTGACTTCTTCTCTTTCCTATGTGTCCAACTAGCTACTTTCTCCAAGAATAAAGAAAGCAACGAGAGCACTTCTCCCACCCACCTCACCTTTGGCTTGTTTCTACTTGGGGGGGTGCTTGAAATTTGGACCCTTAGCCATGAGCTGATCCCAGTCTCACTGTGGAAAGTAAGGAGGGGTTGTAACAATCAGTCCTACAGGTCGAAGAATATAACTCTGCCAGTTTTTTCAGTAAAAGTAGGTAGGAGCTTCAGATCCTTCAGAGCTGCATTATGGTATCCTTGTTCAGTATGGTGCTGTTCTCCTGTACATGAAGTTTAGCGGTCCTCAGCTGCTGACACTTTTCACAAAGTCATGTATTCTTTGCTACACGTAAAGGGCTTAGGATGTGTCAGTCTGTTAATGGATAGCTTAGGGTACATTGCCCTTTCTAATACTCTTGAGTAGTTATCACTCAGGTGTGTGGTCCCAAAGAGTTATCTATGTGATAAAATAATTCACAGAAAGTTTGAAGCTCTTACTATAGACATCCATAGTGCTCAGGGAATTAATTTTATTACTGATGCTATTGGTGTGATTTCAAATACACAATGTTTAGGGAATTTCCTTTCTTGATAGATCAAGGCCTTCAGAGACCTTTTCTAAGTAAGTCTTCCTTTTCTGTTGAAGTTTATAATTTTTCAGTTATTTATGTTAAATCAAAGTTTTGTCTTAACAGAACATGAACACTGTGAAGTAAAAATGGAAGTCAATGGTTTAAATTGTGATTTCTTCAGATTATTGTCCTGAAAGGACATGCGTTATTTTAGGAAGGGAACTTCTGGTTTTATTTTCTTCTTCCAGTCAGTGAATGAATCCACAGCTCCATAATTCCCATTTGTAATGTACGCTGAGTTTACTAGAAACCACGTAATCCCAGCAGAGCATGACGCTGCCTTCCAGACTGCTTTGGGCTGGTAACAAAACAGTGCAAACGTGCCCTATTTCCGTGTTCCCTTCAGAATACGCATGTGTCTGCTTCTGTTTTTACCCTTATCTGGGGCAGATGTACTGTCGTGTAGTTGCAGTGTTTTCCCTCCCTTTTTGTTTACAAGACGGTGCTCCCCTGCAGTCTCCCCATAGAAAGAAGAAAATCCTCTCTCTCTCAAGTGCTGCTAGGCAGGGGAAAAAAAACCCTTATCCATTCAGGTGTAATTTTGAGCAGTTCCGCAGGCATAATGTAGATGAGGAAGGCAGAAAATAGCAGTTGCCACAAAACAATACAGATATTCTTATGCCAGGCTTTCTTTTAGGATGTTTGTGGCCGGATTTTGCATAGTCACAGGAAGCTTATGTGGGAAACACTGAACAAGAGAAGACTCTTCCATTCGCTGATAGGCAGCATAAGCAGTTTGCAGCGGGCTTTTGGTCTGAGTGGGCATGAGCTTATGAATTGTGCTTTGTGACAAACAGGGCAAGGCAGCACTGTTGTGGGGAAATAAATAAAGTGCTTCATCTGTTGTTCCTTATGGCTAAGCATAATGAAATGTGAATGAAGTCCCAAAGTTTGGATCTGTGAGCAGCATTCTGCTACAAAAGAATAATCCATGACTTATCAAAGCTTTAAGTAAGGTTCACATATAGATTTAGATGTTCACCCCATACTGCTGTAGCAGCAAACATCATAGTCTTGACCCTCTAACTCCTTAACATCACTTTATCAAGTACTGATCTTCTTATTTTCTAAATTTGGAAAGTGATGTTGGGGAGCAGACTCATCTTATAAAATGTGGACATTTACTATGTAGGTAGCTACTCCTAAACTGATATTTAAGTTCCCATTGTAGTGCAGAGGGGTCTAATCAATGGCATAAATGGTTTTACTGATCTTATGAGTTGCATTAGTGGTGCTGAATAACACCATAAACTCGTTTGCCTGCGTAGTGAAACATCTGATAGCTGACTGAATTGCAGACACTAGCATTACATACAGTCAGCTAAATAAATCCCAATATAAATGTCTTATCCAAGGTCAACCAGGAGGTCTGGGGAGGATCAAGGTGCTGATTCCCTGTCTCCTGAGGCCCACTCTGAGAACCATGAACATCATTGTCATGATATCACCATTTGTTTTACACTCATGAGATGACCCCAGACAGCAGTTTGACATTTAGGAAGAAAAGGCTGAGTTAGTGTCCAGAAGACAGTGACATTTATTTCCATCTGCTTTTAGCCAACCCTCTCCTACGGTGCTAATTGCCTTTATTGTCATGCCAACCACTAGGCTGTGGTGTGATTGCTTGTGATTTATTGTGTTTGTTGGAGTGCTCGGTGCTCTGTGCAACCTGAAAAGGGACTATTTCTATTTTAATTAATTTATATCCTGGTTATCTGCTTCCTGCACAGATCTTACTCTGCCTTTTTTTCCCAAGATATATTGCACATAACAGGAGAGGTAATGAGATGGCTTAATTAACACTGTCATCAGACAACAATGTTACTCTATTCCAGGGCACACAGATGTTCTTTGGTACTCAGGACAAAAAATGGGAATAGCAGTATATACATGCTTCACATGTCGCAGTGCAAGGTAGTGACTTGAAGCGCACTCTGCGCCTCTAAACCAGGGCAAACCATTCTCCAACTCCTTAACTCTGTCTTTTCTGACCGTTACAAGTAGGAGGTTGGACCAGCTGGTGGTGAAAACACCTGCACTTCATTGCAACCTGTCTAAGCATAGATTACTACTCCTACTATCTATAAATTTAAATGTTTTTTATTTTTTCCTGTGGGGAAGCCTTAAGGGCCTTTCCTATCTTCAGTTTTGAATTTATTATGTGAGATCAGCTGGAACACCTGGCTTTATAGACATTATACGTGTTTCCTCAGAGCAGTAGCAGTTAAGGAGAACTTTGCATCTCCTTCCCCTGTATTCTGAAGGGGAAAAAATACCTATGTGTTAACTAAAATGATTGGCAAATCAAGTATATGCAAGGATGCACATACTTTTTTTCTTTTTTCTCTAAATTTATATTTCTAGTCATGTCAGTCAGGGTACAGCTCAGTGACGGGCAACAGTGTCTGTCATGGCAAAATTATGTGTTATTACAATGTTTTAAAATACTGAATAATGGTTGCACTTGGGAATTTGATAAACACTGCAATATATACATATTATAGTAGTGTATACCACTAAATGTTGACGTGCTAGTGCATTCCCATCACAGCCCTAACACAGTACTAACTTCCCCCCATCACAAGGTATATGAAGTAGGACTTCCACTGTTCTTTGCTTTTAGAGAGTGTATTTTTGACAGCAACTTTTGCTAATGATGTCCTTTTCAGAAACTGCAGGGAAAAAAAAAAAGTGCTTCCTCACTCTTTGCCATGACTTTATATTTTACTCTACAGCAGGCTTTGAACACTAGGGTACTTTTAATTATCTTTATCTCATGACACTCAGTTCATCAGTTAGTTAGCATTGGCGTACTTTGTCTTCATTAAAAAAGTCAGTATAATCCAGATTAAAGATAAGGTTAGGGAAAATCAGGGTGAGCAAAGGACAAACAGAACAAGTTTAACAAGACAGAGAGTTTTTTGGTAGTAAGTAAGTGATGATGCAGAAAGAATTTTTGGCTGATTTGGATAATTGGCCTTAGTCTGTAGAGGAAAAGAAGAACAGCTGTAGTGTGTGTTCTGGAGGGAAAACACAAGCCATTGAGAGATGGGATACTTGGCTTGTTTAAATTCACTGCCATAGCTTGAAATTCTATTCCAATTTTGTGTAAATAGATAGCCTTTTTTCACCCATGATCTAACTGAAGAACACTGGTCGAGGTTCCAAAGTGAGGTAAATTGTGGTAAGTTATTTTGGCCAAGGATAAGTGAAGCTTGGCCAGACCATATATCCCTTTCATGAAGTGTAAAAAAGGTTACACTGAATAAATAGTTCTGCATGTCAACAAGTAAGTTTTTCAACAGTAAAAAAAAGGCTATCAGTAGACCCTCTAGTACCTAAATGTGAGTTCTCATTTCTAGAGTGTGCCAGACAAACCTTGACCTCTGCAATATATCTCAAAACAGATATTCAATACTTTATGTTTATGCTACATTTTCTTTTCTTTGTTATTTATGTATTTTTGTATAAAATGGATAGCCCTCTACAAACTAGTTCCAGAAGCAGCCAAGTATCATTCCTTATAAGGAATATCCAGTCCAGATTCACCACCAACATTAGTTTTGATATGCAGCATGTATTTTTCTTTTGATCTGTTGGGGGTTTTTTATGTTTTTTTTCTTTTAAGTGCCTCATTGGCTACAAGTCTGGTTTTTGTGATTTTTCTGGCACCCCTTTAGAAGCTTTACCATTGCTGACATTCTGTCTCAAAATTCATGTGACAACTTTGCTTACTTTGCCATGAGTCTTGATCAGTCCTTAAATTTCAAATTGATAGAGTCAAATGTGTTCAGAGTCAATTCAAATAAAACAAACCAGAACGAAAGGCCAAAGAGACCCGAGTAAAACTCATTTACACCCTTGGATTGGAAATAGACAGCTTGACACCTGGTGCACTGCTGGGTTAGAATACAGTTGCAATTGTGTGACCTTGGCCAAAACCTGATGATGCCTCAGAGAGCCTTTCCATTCACGTCAGCATCCTTCAAATGACGTTTGCTGTCATTATTGGTCTGCCTAACTTGACTGACAGATTTGCAGCACTGCAGAGAAAAATAGGAAATGAGTAATAATAGGTTGGTTTGCTTGTTTAGGTAACTGTTTGCTGGACCAACCAAGAAAGCAGATCTTGGGCCCCGAGGAACTTCCGGGACAAACCTACGATGCCATTCGCCAGTGCAAACTGGCGTTTGGACCCGAATACACAGTCTGTCCTGGTATGGATGTGTGCTCTCGCCTCTGGTGTGCAGTTGTGCGCCAAGGTCAGATGGTTTGTCTGACTAAGAAGCTTCCTGCTGTGGAGGGAACACCATGCGGAAAAGGGAGAATCTGCCTCCAGGGAAAATGTGTTGACAAAACCAAGAAGAAATACTACTCAGTAAGTTCCTGGCTGTGACCCTAGGGAATTCTAGAAGGCATGATCCTCAAAGGCACTGATTTTTGTGGGAGTGAAAGGGACTTTATGGAAGTCAGATTGAAAGCTGCCTTATTTTTTAGCATGTAAATGGAGTGTTACTGGTGAGGGATATAGGAAAAATGCTGCTGAGTTTCAGGAAGCATATTTTCTCCTTGAAGTATTAAAGCCTTCATTCCTGGAAAACTAGGAGCATCTCTTCAGAGTGGAGGATTTGCCCATTCAGTAAGTCAGGTTTCGGGACATGCAAACAGATTGTCAAGGACCTATTCATAGCTTCCTGACTTCTTGGTAATGGACTGTGAGAAAAATTAAATCTGTAAATCTAATTTGCAGCCCTTACCCAAAAGGTCCCAGGGCCCTAATTCTAGTGAAGAGAAAGATCAATGAAGTTCATCCAGAATAAAATTTCTGGAGCAGAAGAGTTTGTACCTGCAGTGACAGAGTCTCCTCTGTCAACTTCATACATTTAAAGAGTCCTTAGGCTCTTGAGAATTGTAAGCTACACAGTTCAGATACTTCTAAATTTACTGGGTAGACGGTAGCACTGCCCCTTCTGTTACACCCGCAGGAGAGATACGGACTTGTAGAACTTTGTGATAGTTACAAACTACAACAGTCATTCAAATAAAGCTACAGGTCTTGTAACACCCTTTTTTATAGAATTACATACTTCCTCTTCATGCAGTACCAGTAAGTTGTTGCAATACTCTTCTTAGGGAGCCAGTTTAGCAGAGTTGAAAACTGTATCTGACAACTCCATCTCTTGCCAGTAGTTCAGAGCAATACCTACACATCACAGCAATTGCATTTAATTAATCATGGATTAGCCTTATAAATGTAGCCTGGCAGCTGAATCCCCTGGAGCCAGTGTAAGGGAGTCTATTGATGGGAATAGCAAAAAAAAAAGAGCGCAGCACATGGGAATATGGACACTATTTCTGGTGCATGTGTGTCTACCATGAAATGGGCTGAAGTTGTCTGCACAGAGCAAGGCCTAGTATTGCCTTTGCAAGCGCAGTGCCAAGTGAGATGTCATCAATGTGCAGATAAAAGACAGAAATGAACTCTGTTGGGAGAAAGAAGGCTCCTAAGGCCTTTTATCCCTGATTAAAATGATTAAGGAATCGCCTTCATTTGAGGAAAACATTCACAATGTCTTTAAGATATAGCACCTTTATTCACACATGGGTGATGTCCTTACTTCCCACTGTTCCATGTATTTCAGGCTTCAAGCCATGGTAACTGGGGGTCCTGGGGACCTTGGGGACAGTGCTCCCGTACCTGTGGCGGAGGAGTTCAGTTTGCTTATCGTCACTGCAATAACCCAGCCCCAAGAAACAACGGCCGGTACTGCACCGGCAAGAGGGCCATCTACCGCTCCTGCAACGTTGCACCCTGCCCAGCAAATGGTAAGTGCCTTCATGCCAAAGTGCCTTCATGCTCCAGCCTCTGTGTTCATAGATAGTAAATATTGAACATCGACTGTGAAAGGAAACAACAAAGGTCCATTGTAGTTTCTCCAAAACGTATTTACCAAGGCAAGACATTCAACATTAATACAATACCGTAATTCTTTTCCCATCCCCACCCTGACGCCATACAGAAAGGACACTTGAATGAAAAGAAATTTCAATCCTGGAAAATGAACCGTAATGCAAACTTTAGTCCTTTAACGCTTATTATGTCATGGGAAGATTTCCAAGCTAAAACAGTTGAAGGATTTGAAGGCCAGTTCTAAGTAAAGAGGTGAAGTGACATAACTTAAAAATTATGTAAAAAAGAAATTGGAATAATAGATGGGCATAATGATATTTGCAGCATGGTCTGAAATAGTCACTAATGATGTGAATAATTCTACAGCTAAATCTTTTCGACAAGAGCAGTGTGAAGCAAGGAATGGCTATCAGTCTGACGCAAAGGGTGTCAAGACGTTTGTTGAATGGGTCCCCAAGTATGCTGGAGTACTTCCTGGAGACGTTTGCAAGCTTACCTGCCGAGCCAAAGGAACTGGTTATTATGTGGTATTTTCTCAGAAGGTAACGGCACCTTCAGTCGTGATTTCACGCTCCAGTTTAGAAGTGTCCTGTATCTTAGAAATCTTTCCCTACAAGAAGGGAAAAGAAGTTAATAATGTGATTCAAAGATTTAACTGTGTGATTAGATTTAATGGTTTGATCCACCGGTTATCCTTTATGTATAGGATATATATATACACACACATACACATTAGGACCAGAATGGGCCTCTAAAATGAGGTAAGTTTTTCCACATCTAAGTATGTGGATTCATGAAAAATATGGGCCTCTCAGTGCACTCTGCACTAGTTTGTTTTCAGTAGTAGATAAAAGGGTTTCTGCTTGGAGAGTCATCTGTCATTCTGGCATTTTCTGGAGGAGAAAGAGTACTATGAGTAAAAGAATAAGTTTTACCCTGAATTATGTTAAGGGAGTCCAGAGTAACTCTTATGGAGCCAATTAATATAGAATAATTAGCCAATTAATATAGATGTGACTTGTGGTTGGTTTGTTGTATCAGATGCAGTTCCAACTGAAATGTCTCCCACGCTTGTACTTGCAGTTTTCTGCCTTTAAATGTTACGAAGGTAACATTTAGATGTAGGTAGCTCAAATGCAAGGCTATCTACAAGTACGGCTATTGTTATTATTAAAAAGCTGTGAGATCATCACTAAAGCCAGGGTCATTTTAGTGTCTTACAGTGGAGTTACCTGTCATTGATTTCAGCCCTTTGCTAAGTTTCATCTGCTTTTGTGCTGGGAATGTTAGAGAAACAGGCTGGGCTGTCAGGGCAGGCACTCTGTTCTGAGGAGGTGACACAAATAAATAACTGGGTTTTGCCAGTTAGAATCACAAAAGCAAATCTTTTCCATGGTAGTTTTAACTAACGGTCATTTGATTGCCTAGGTAACTGATGGTACTGAATGTCGACCGTACAGTAATTCAGTCTGCGTCCGGGGAAAATGCATCCGAACTGGTTGTGATGGCATCATCGGTTCAAAGCTCCAGTACGACAAATGCGGGGTGTGTGGAGGAGACAATTCCAGCTGCACGAAAGTCATGGGAACCTTTACCAAAAAGAGGTATTGATCCTGAGTAAATGTATCTTGTTATGCAAATAGTAACTCTGCTATGTGCTTGCTTGCTTTCTGTCTCTAAATGCCATTTACTTTCATATGAAGATTGAGCAAAAAAGTACATTGCCTGTGCTTATTGCACTTTCCAGATGTTTACAGCTGGCCTCTTAGCATTACCCCAAAAATGGCAAATAATCAACGGGCAAAACTGTATCCAGTTCATTCCTGACACAAAGTGCCAGTGGTACAGATGAGCACCCCATTAATAGGAGGTCTGCCTAAAATAAGGCATAGCTAATTGCTATGTTTCTAAAAATAAACATAACTAATCTTCTTCCTGGTAAACCAATGATTACTCATCTAAGGATGCCAAAACACCTCTGCCAAAAAGAATGACTTTCCATGCAAATTAGTAATTACATAAACCAAATCTTTTTCCAATTTGTAAATATTGAAATATCTGGGATGTCTATATGAAGAGGACAGTGCGAGGTATACCTCATGTGATTTGTTAATGATGAATCTGAATCCAGGCTCCAGCAAAAACATTAAAAGGACGCCATGAATTTCAGTGAGGTCAGATTTGTAACATAGACATACTTGGAAATGGTGAGGTTCTGTTATTCCTATGAAGTTACCATCTTACTCCTCAAATCATGCCTTTAACTGAAATGAGACTCATCAGAGAGTAATATGTTAATTCAAACTCAATGCGTTCAAAAAGTTGTCCCACTTAGGAAGTAATAGTCAACCTGTAAGTAACAAGTATGTTCTAACTTGATTCTGATTGTATTTTGGAGTGATGACAAGTTATTTTTTACTGGAAACGCGGTTTGAGAGTATGCCCTTATGCAAGCAATTGACTTTAAAATAAAACCCTCATTAACATAGTGAAATCTTAATTGTCTGTAAACTGTTTTTACATATGAAAGGGCAGTGGCTGAAGTAAAATTATTTTTTCTCCACTGAAAAATAGCAGCTCTTGCACTGGTGTCCATTATAAACCAAACTGTAGCAACCTGTACGTTAAGTGTACAGGGAAACTATTAAATGTACATGTGGAAACTAGTATTTACCATTGCAGATAATTGCCACAACAACATTTGTTTGTACTTTTTTCTTTTAAAGCGGTCAAAACATAATTTGCTGGAAAACTTGTTTCCCAAGAACTTTTTATTAAAGGCTGTAAAGCCAAATTGTCAGAAGTTGGGAAAGAGGAGAATTAAGGCTGCACGTGCTTCTTTGTGCACATGGAGTTTTACAATTCTTTGTGCAGATGACTTGAAGTCTCCAGCATTGCTTTTAGTTTTGAACAAGTGATTTTGCAACTTTAATAACATGTTTAAACGGAGTTATTTTGGCAACTGTTATGTAAAAATACTTGCGCAGTGCTGTAGAGCTGTTTTTCGCACCATATTCCTCCAGGTTTATGGAGGTGCTAAATCAATGGAGTTTCAGTCATTGTCCTGTAACTGGTGGAAATAGGGGAATAGCACAAGCGTTTATTCTGTAGTCTGAGCAGTCTCTTGTGCAGCCAAAAATTCTTGAAACTAGCAGTCTGTTCTTTAAACAATCCCAAGGGAGACCCCATCACTTTTATATATTTTTTGTATATTTTCTCATTCCTTTTTTTCCAGAAGTTCCAGCACTAAACTTTTCAGATACAAGACACTTGCAGAATTGTTTTGTCATAAGTTTAGAAATGAAAATACATGTCTCCGAAGTCCAGCTGGTAGCTTGTAGCTATGTATAGCATCCAGTTTTTTTCTATATATCAGTAAAGTTAAAATAAATAACATACTTGAGATAGTGATAAGTTCCAGCACACTTGCAGGTTTTGAATGTTTGTCACTTTCAGTAGAAGAGTTAAATACCTTTTTCTAAACCTGAATTAAGATACTTCATAAGTAGCAACTGAGAGGACTCTGTGATGGTACAGATTAAACATTTGGGTGCACCTCATAATAGACACTTGACAATTAATCTTCAGCTTTATGAATTTCAAAGTAAACAAATTTTTTCTCAGTGAACAAGATTATTTTTACATGTTCCCAAGGTACCTCTATCCAGCTGTTACTCTGCTTATGCTTTCCTTAATCATCATTACAGCAAAGACAGCGAGAAACAGCTGTAACCAATGCATATGTCATTATCTTTCCTTGGCAGGCAAAGCGTGCATCATATTTCATATCTCCCACCCTTTGCTGAAATATATAAGCTATCTGTTATTTTTCATTCCTCTTGTATCTGACTCACATAAAATCATTACTAAAGCTAAAGATTAAGCAATTTGAAATAAGTGCAGTAGAAATTTCTTCAAGAACATAAAAAGCAATATAATCAACAAAGAGTGGGACCTGGTTAAATTAATCTTAGGTGAGCCTCAAGCCAGATGGATTCAGATGAACTAAAACAAAGCAAGATGTGTCCTGTCAGTGACTTCATTAGGCTTTGCAGTAATACTTGAGGCTTATTTCTTCCTAGCTACTGAATACTCCTTTTTTTAATTCTCCCTTATTCAGCAAGGGCTACACAGATATAGTGAAAATCCCGGAAGGGGCAACCCACATCAAAGTTCGGCAGTTCAAGACTAAGGACCAGAGCAGGTTCACTGCCTACCTGGCCCTGAAAAAGAAGAACGGTGAGTACCTTGTCAATGGAAAATATATGATCTCCACTTCAGAAACAATCATTGACATCAATGGGACTGTCATGAACTACAGCGGCTGGAGTCACAAAGATGATTTCCTGCACGCAATGGGACACTCTGCCACAAAAGACGTTCTTATTGTGCAGATACTTGCAACTGATCCAACTCAGCCAGTGGATGTCCGCTATAGTTTCTTTGTGCCAAAGAAGCAAGGGCAAATGACTAACTCTGTCACCAGCAGTGGCAGCAGCAGCAGCAAAGTAACTCCACAGCTCATGCAACCCCGCTGGGTGACGGGGCCGTGGCTTTCTTGTTCTCGAACATGCGACACAGGATGGCACACCAGGACTGTCCAGTGCAAAGACGGGCATGGAAAATTAGCTAAGGGATGTCTTCTCTCTCAGAGACCGTCAGCTTTTAAACAGTGCTTGTTGAAAAAGTGTTAACCTGTGGTTGTGATCTTCTTTAAAAGAGGTTTGATTAAGCCATTGTTGACATACTGGTTTTAGGTCTGCCCAGAGAGAAGCAAAGGCTTCAATGTACTTACACAGAGTCTCAAATTATGGGCAGAATCTGCCTAATTTGGACCAAATGAAGATGTGCACTGCTTTAAATAATAGTAGGGTGATCTTAATGTGTCAAAAACAAAGCATTAAAGTTGTTACAAGCCCTCTGTGTCTGCAAAAATATAAAATAAAATAATGCAAAAGAAGAAAAACTAGTGAATGGAGGATCCTGGGATATTTGAAGGTTACAGAATCATCTCCCCTTTTTCACCTACCTCTAATACAGTATGTCCTTAGGAAACATCACATGTACCCATGATACCACAGTAGCTTATTTTATACTGTTTTGTAAATATCTTTCATTTGGTATGTCACTTTATATCACTTGGTTCTGTTAAAAAAATCTAAAGACAAACTACATAAGCAAAGTGATTGACCAAAGTATATCTGCAGCCCTTGTGGACTTGGTCCATTCTTCAGAAGGGGCTGCAGATGTTTTACTGGAAAATGAAGAGCTTGCTGCTGGTTTTAAAAAGTAATACCTTTTGGTTTTGACAAAAGGAAACATGTTCATGCTAGGAATTTCCTGACTACAGATCATTATTCTATGACAAATACTGTGTTTCCACCAAGAAATTCTCAGAAAGAGCATTGCAGCAGCTTGCAAACCAGGGATCCCGACATGTACGTTGCTCAAATACCAGCACCATCAGCAACTCCTCACCATGTGTATGTCAGACACACACAGAAGGAGGATTTGGCTGCTAGAAAGAATTTGTGTACACTTTGCTTGTAAACCTTCCACTAGTTCCAGCTGCGTCGCAGCTTAGGGTCCTTGTTGCCGATGAACAATAGCTGCTAGCTTCTTTCCATAAAACAAAGGCATACTGTATTTTGTAGAAACTATTTAGAGAACCAAAAATTACAGGTGAGATAATCAAGTGTCTTCTAACTCAGATATTCTGAGGCTGTGTTCAACTGCTTTCTCTGTTATTTTCTCTATGGCTTCCACCTTGAATCTAACAATGTGTAATGTACCTACATCTTTTGAAGAGGCTATAAAGGTCAAAAAAAACACAGCAAGCAGTTAATATTTTATCACTGTTTTGTCCATCATGTCTAACTCTGGTATTCATCTTACCAGCAAAAGTTTGTAACTATTTGTCTTCTTTGATTGTTTTGTGTGTGGTTTTGGTTTTTTTTAAAGCATTCATGTTCTGTGTATTTACCGTTTGGGAGGAAGAGGGGTGACTAGGAAGTCAAACCACATCAGGATGTGGAGGACTTGCCCAATATCAATAAGACTGTTTCCACAGTACAGGCAGTAGCTGGTAATAGTTTTCACTGGCAGCAACTTCTGAATCCCATTATTGTCTGGCAGAAGTTCTGTGACCGAGGATGGGCATTCCACCTCATGCGGGTAACAGGTGGAGGCCTGATAGCAACCCTGTTAAAATGGCTTCCTTTTATACCAGCAGGCTTTGAATTAAGCCTTAGAATAACAGGTACTGGAAGAAATGGTTATAATGCGCTGATGAACATAGAATCCCATCTGTCTTTTATTCCTTCATTCATCCACACAGGAGAGTACGAGACTGCAGGAGGATTTTGAGACAAGCCTCACAGCTGTAAGTCAGTGTACTTGAGCACTGAAATACCTCAGGCTCTTCTGAAAATCCCAGTCGTTAAATCAGTGAAGAAAACTTGTTCGTAAGTGTAGCAAGAAGGGCAGGTCTCGCTCCAGGCTGACACAAACATGTTTTTGCAACTGTGGCATGTTTGTATGAACTCTTAGAAAGCATGTGATGATTTCAAAACAGCATGGAATTGCTACATCTACAACTATAAAACCTGGAGAAGTATCTATTTTTGTACCCTGTTCTAAATAAACAGTAATAGGGGCAGGGCCTCCTTCTCTGTCAAAATCAATTGCCAACGAATGTTACTAGTCATCTTCAGCTTTCAAAAATGGTGTGGCCTTCTTATTAGGAGTAGTCCTATGCAAAACTGTGGATCTTGAGGAAAATTCCCCACTTAATCTGTGATCCCACCCTAAGAACTGAGATCAAGGCTCTGAATATTTGCAGAGTTCTGGAAAGTTAGGATTTATGCCTTCTCTACCTGTTAACATAAGATCACTTTGAAGAGTCTTATTTTCCTTTCAGGTAATCTAATTTTTATACTTGTATATGTATTACACATGTTCTAGAACCTCTCAAAAAAGTTCATAACAAAAAGAAACCATCGTGAGAGGAAAAATAAGGAGACTTAATGTGTCTCAGCATAGACTTAATATTTGTCTTGACATACAGCTGCTGTATTTAGTGGCATTTGTTTTTCCTGTGTTCTATCATAATAGAGACAGAATGTGCAAGTATTTGTGTTTGCATCATAGTAATAATTTATTATATGTTCAACAGGATGAATAAAGCTTTTGGATGCTATTCAGGCTCCAGAAGAGTAATACCATACGCGGGTATAAATTTAAAGCTTCCTTAGATCAAGAGTATCTTTTTTCATAGACAGAGTTTATTTATAAAAAATAAATAAATAAATATGAGAACAAACCACTATAGTGATTTTTCCCTTTTCTCCAGTGCAGTAATGAAGCAAATTAGCATGAGCAAAAAGCAGTTGCCTTTATATGGTGAGAGGGCAAAGGGGACAGACCAAGGAAGCAACCCTACAAGTGTAAGATAAACTAGGTCAGCCTGCTCTAGTTAACACTTTTAGCCATTCTTTGTAATTGGACTCCAATTCCAAACCTTGCTTTTGTCAGTTACAGTTATTTCATGTGACTAATGAATGAAAACGTGGTGCAAGGTGTGTGACTTTGTCATTTCAACTTCTGCTCTTGGCTAAATTCCTTGCCACTCGCACTGTTATGTCATTACTTACGTTACTACCGAGTATTGCCAAACAGGATTCATAAAATGCATCTAGGGGCTAGAAACCCAGAGTATTGCTCTTTGCATAAGAAGAAACAATCCTCAGTATTAATTCACTCTTGACTTTTTGGGACACATCTCCAATGCCCTTGGGTGGAGTTGGACCCCTGAGCATTGGTGGGTTTTAGAGCATCTGCTTCTCAAATAAGACATTCTCCTATGAAACAGCCTGTCGTCTTTGGTTTGACTGCATACAAGAAATTAAATTCAGCTGCCCTCCTGTGGAAACAGTTTTATCACAAGGGGGAGAGGGACTAATCTTGTGGATTAATCACAATTGTAAAAAAAAAAAAAAAAGCAACACAGCACTGAAAAAAATAAAATAATTTATTGTTTTTACAACTGGTATGTGAACGGATGTAATGAATTTATTTATTCTTATTTAACAGAAATACCAATTGTGCAAATTCTATATTTAAAATGTTTTGCTATCGTCTCTGTCTCTCTCTTTCTCGCTCTCTTTTAATTTATGCTTTGAATTTGTGTTTAAAGTATGCCTTATGAGTTTACATAATGTATGGCACTGGTTATTTTTTGTATGTTTTTATTTAGAAAGCTTTCTGCATGAAACAGGAGTATATGTGTATACATGTGTGCACACTGTATAGATGTATATTCTTTTTCTGCTACCATCTTTTTCTTAGAGAAGTTGTAGATTTTTAATTTTGTGACACTTCATGCTCAAAGCTCCTTGTTACACTTCACTTACTTTGAGAATCTCTCAGCTAGCAAGTCACAGAGGTCTGTGGACCCAACAAAACCCATACCAGCTCCTAAAGCAGTCAGACCACAGACTCGCTGCGCGTGGGTGCACGAATTCATGCTGCATGCCTCGGTGATTTACCACCGAAGCTGGCAGGAGTCATTCTTACCCTTTGCTTCAGCGGGAGCAAGTTCAGGCTTGTCATTAAGTGAGAGTCCTTTACATGTGAATGAAGTTTCTCTGAGTTGTCAGGGTGGCAAGTGAGTCTTCTCTCATGCAGCTGCTTATGTTTAGGTGAAAACACTACAGAGAAGGTCTTGTGTGCCTCTAAAAATGTAGCTGAAACAACGTATGATTTGGTTTATGAAGACTGAACCATTAAAAAAGCTACTTTTTCAGTCTTTCCACCGTTTATATACATATATAAGTATGTATATATGGATGTAAAAAGTCCAAAGTCCAATTTGGAAGGCTTTGCAATGTTTTGTTTCATTGTATTCTAGCTCTTTGCAGCACACCAGGCAAAGTTAGACGCAATAAAGCCAGCAAAGCATGTGTTCCCAGGGTTTCCTTGAAAATAACAGTATCTGTTTGCTTCCGCTTTTCATCCAGTACAACTAACTGCTGAACTCAAGGGAACTTGTATTGGGCCCAGTGTAAGGACAAAGATGCAGTACAGACAAACCTACAGCTTTTCTACAGTCAGTTTATTTAACAATACAAATGACTTCTGTAGCCACAGAAGGCGGTCCTACCGACTGCAAATAACCTACTTCAAACTGTTTAAAGTTATCTTGCTTATCAATGCCCACATTCACACAAGTTAAATTCCAGCTCAGCCTCTCTGGCCAGTGTCTGCTGCTGTCCAGGCACTACCGAAGACCCAGAGCCAGCCACAAGGCTTGAGATGAAATTGCGATGGCCAGTGGGTGATGCTTCCTCACTGAAGACCCACTCCAAAATGTCAGGGAATGACTATAAGCCTTGATTTTCACAATCTCTAAAGCTGGCTTTAAACAGGATTTGTAAGGATGAAATATCAGCAATTGTGGGGTTTCAGCAATAGGTTTAGGTGAGGGTTTCTCCTCGTGGTAGTGAATGCCATGCTGTTCTTTGTCACCAAGGAAGATGGAGCCTATGGCAAGAGGCAAAATTAGATTCCCTGAGCATGGGCTGCAATTTTCAGAAAAAAATTGCTTGTTTGAAGGGGTTTGTTCCCCTTCAAGTGCAAGTTTTCAGTGAGAGCGTACAAAATTTTGAAATGCCCCAAACATATTCTTAGTCTTCCCAGTGAGTGGTATAAGAACTTATCTCCAGGTACACCGTACCAAACATCTCGATACTGTCCGGCTGCTCTTGCACACTGCGGAGCTGCAGGTCCAAACCAAAACTCACAATGTCATTTGCCCTGGAAGTTGTCTGTCTAGATGGAGGCTCGCGGTCACTGTAGGGACACTAAAATCATGTCCATGTACATCAGCTGTGCATAGTCCATGTTGAAACACATACATGGGCATGTGTAGAATTTGACTGTGGCTAAATGCAAATGCGCATTTTTTGTGTGTGCATGTCTATATTTGTGTATATATAAACACATACATGTACATATATACACAAACGAGTATTTGGGTCTCCATTACTCTCACTCGCAGGGCAAAATAGTTACACCGGTTTTAGTTATACCTATGTAAATTCAGAGTAACTTCATTACATCATTGGCTTTGCAGGAGCTGCTTCAGACTTATACCACTTTAGGTGACAGCATAATTTGTCTTCTAATTTATAGGAACTGGTTTACACAATTTATCATATGGACTGTGAAATTTTCAGATAGTTTATCATATGAAACATGCTTACAGTCAAACATAAATGTGTTGTTGAAATCCCATCAGATACAGGAAAGAATATACTGATTTCAAGTAAGTTGGAGACAGCGTAATACTCCTGTATAGCAATAAACCCATTTAATTTCTATTGCCAGGTCATCTGCCCAACATCAGATAAAACGAGAGAGGTATTGTAGGGAAGACTAAAGGGAAAGCACATCGTTTGGTTTTGCTTAGTTTGTTTCATGTGCCTCTTTCTTTATACACTCTATTGGAGTCAGCGTATTCTGGCAGGTGTCACTTTGTGCATCACAGATAACTTGACTGAAATACCAGTACCCTCTGAAAAACCAAGATGTGTCACAAAACTTTTTTCTTCCTGGTATGTGTCTAATCGAAGAGAATTAACATTTTTAGAGCACTACTATGTCAGCCAGTTTACATCATAAATAGTATGTTATGCAAAATATAAATTCATTTGAACTGAATTGTACAAGGTCTACACTGTACTATGACACATTGAAGGCCAATATTTTTTGTAAACTATTACATATGTATAATTTACCAGCTGTAATCTTAAAACATTTGATTCTGTGAGTTCAGTAAAAGTAATAAATATAAACTGTATCATAGGTCCAAAATATTTGTTCTATATGGTATGTTTGTGGGCTGCCGTTTGCCATTTCTGCCCCACTAGAGACAGGCGAGCACAAAGAGATTGAGCTGATGCTTACATTAAGTCGTAAACGTTCTTTCTGTATGTAAACATTGCACTTTAGTTGTGGTGGGGTGGAGTTCTGTCAAGTTGGTTTTGAGAGTTCATGAAATATAACGGGGAAGAGCAGAAAGCGGCACTCGGTGCCTCTCAGAGTTCCTGTCTGTGGATGTGTCAAAGGGAAGATAAAAGCAGTAATTAGGGGATTGGGCTGGTGAGAGAGAGTTGTATACACACTTCAGTTGAACTGTGGCTCTTATTACCAAGACTTACTTTTTTCTAATAGCACGGTATTATTATGCATTATAATTCAATTTTCATGGTGATTTCTTAGTTATCCTTTCTCATTCCACAACACTGAGTTGGAGTTCTTCTTGTTCCTGAAAATGATGCTTTCCTTCCAAAAGTGAAAGCAGATTCATCCTGTCTAAATCTTGCCCCATGTGCATGTCTAGTCTATTGATTGCTGCCATTTTCATGAATTTTGGATTTTGCCTTAATGTGGAGGTTTTTGCTTTATTTTGTTTTACAAATTGTAAATGAAATCAGTTCTTATTTACAGAAACAATTTACATATGCCTAGCAATAGCTTTTCTTCCTATGTTGTTCAAACAACAGCAGTGAAGGTTTGCAGAGCTGCCAGTACCTATAGAGAGGCCCAAGGTCTTCAGAAAAAAATTGTCTAATGATGTTACATTCTATATAAATCTGCTTAAACCACAGTACAAGACAGCGGTCCTGCTGGTGCTTGGTACAGTGTATGCCTATATATACGCACAATATTACATATTTGTAATATTACTGTTACATAGTCTATATGTGTAGATGTTTCAGAAAACCTTGATTATACATTTACACTGGTTGTTTATAAAATGGTCACTGCCCATCAGAAAGAGTACAGTGGTCAACATCAGTGAAGGGGGCAGGGAAAAACCTGTGCTAGAAGGCAGCTTTATCATCCTGCCTAAAGAGTTTGGGGAGATGCGTCTGCTGCTGCACACGGTCTTCAGTAAAAATTGGCTAATGGGTTTTCATCCCTCCCTGCACCTTCCCTCAGCCAGCGTCCTGGGGCAGAGCAAAACCTCCACCAGGTCCTTGTCTCTCCCCTTGCCCACCTGCAGGCAGAAATAGCAGACATGCAAACGAAGCCACAACCTTGTCCTCTGCTTTGGGATATTTTTTGTCCCTTTGAGATCTCCATAGGTGTTACTGCCTCGGAGACGCTACAGTACCTCCTCTGTATTCTTGTCAGCATAGCAAGCTGCAGTGTCACCGGCTGATTATGGCAGGTCCTATCTTCCCGAAATTCCATTTTTATTTCCCATGTTAGACTTTGCAGTAGCTCAGAGAGAGCCATTACTGGGAACGGAAATCCATTCGTATACAAATCAAATAGAGCAGAGACAGCAGTATAGACTTTCTCAAATGTCCAAGGCTGTCATAATCCCATTACTGTGCAGGGACTGTTCTGTATCAGGAAGATGAACTCATTCTCTCTTAATGTATTTTCCATCTCTTCATAATGCAACATTTCACCTCTTCAGAAACTATACATAATTACATGTGAGGAGGGAGACTTCTGTTCCCAAGACTCTGAACTTGTAGACCTAAATCTCATTTTTAGGTGGGGATGAAAGATGGATTTGATCCAGTTTCAGTCCTCTAGCCAAACTGATCCTTTTAAAAAAAAACATAACTTTTGGAAACCTCAAAATATACCCAATAATTAAACTAGAAAATGTTTGAGTCTTTCCACATTGCTTACACCGTGACCTCACTCTTCTCGTGCTGTGGTCTGTGAAGTTTAAAGCAATAAATTCATCATACTTAGACCACTCAGCATTCTAAGTTGACCCAAGGATGGGGTTGAAGAGAAAATGTGTGGGAAAAACAACTTAACAAAAGCCGAGGAAAAATTATTATTTTCCATGCTTGGAGGACCACGGCAGCAACCTATTTGCTTTCCCTTCATTATTCTGGGAAAAGTACATCTAAGTGAAAGCGCACGGACATTTTCTTAAGCAGCCGCTCAAGAAAGCTTTGTTGTGGCAGTCATGTGCGAGCTTATTAAAACGGCCAGCGCGGCCATGGCCACCATAGTCTCAGTGCTCCAAGTATTGCTAAACAAATACTGTAAGACAGGAAAGGGGAGTGAAATTCTGGAGCATGAATGTGCATTTAGGTGTGGGAGAGAGTGGGGTGCCTCAGAAGGCGTAAGGGGTGAGAAGCGTTGCATTCTGTAACCTTCATTGGCTTTAATGCATTTTGCCGCAGGAAGCTCGTAAGCGTCTATTTTTGCCTACCTGTAATTTGGTCCACCGGTGTGTCTTTGTTGTACGCCTTCCACGTACTCCTCTGTCTCAGTAAGACTTTGCCTAAAGGACCCGAATCTGTAGAGTTAAAGCCAAACCCTCCCACACGCCTCCGACCGCATACGCCCGAGTTCTGCTGAACAGACTCAGGTTGGCGGCCACGCTTCCCCGTGAGCGGTGGCTGCGGCCAGACGGGCGCCGAAGGAGCGGCCTCCCCTGCATCAGAAATCGGTCCTTTTTATAGCGCCGGCTCTGCCAGTCGTCTTCCTCCCCCGCCGCCTTACACACCGGTGGTGTCGTTTTGAGAGAGGCACAGTCAAAACGGGTTTTACATTTTTTGCTCTGGAGGCACTGAGGCACTTAACTCCTTATAAGCTTTAGGGTGCTGCGGTAGCAGGTGCTGTGCCCGGGCCCTGTGCTGACGGGAGCTGGGCGTTCCCGCTGGGAATTCTGTTTTATCTGCTGTAGCGGTCGAAGGCCGTACGCCCCGGTGAGGTTCGCAGACGTAAATTCTGCTCTAGCCGTGCTGGTAACCGCAGAAGGGCCGTACGCATGTGTTAGAGCGCATAAAGTGCACGTCCCTGCAAAAAAAATGTGCAAATTGCACTCGACCGGCAGTCCAGCAGAGAGGCCCATCAGAAACCGGCCCCGTGCAGCCATAAAGCCGTGAAGGTACCACAGAGGAACAGCTGCTCGGTAAGCAGGAAGGCATGGGCGCAGCGAACGTCGTCCCATGGTGCCCGAGAGCATCAGGTAACTCGCATCTTGAAATAGTTGAAAGCTGGCAGCAGGCCACCTGAGGCAATTGCTTAGGTGGCAGCTACCCAACGGGTTGGCAAAAAAGCTTAGTTACCTAGTAAAGGTGGTCTGTAACTAAAGGGTAACGAAAATTATACTGGAAACTTTCAGAGAACTTTAAAGTGGTCAATTTAAGACAGGGCCCTGCCCACTGGAAGTGGTCCTTTGCTGAAGGCCTCACTGTACTTAAGGATGGTTTTGTCCAGAAAAAACAGTGTTAGATGCATTCTGTGTGGGCTGGGAGGAATGTTTTCACACTGATATTTATGTGGCATGCTAAGATCTGACAGCCATCCAGAGGGGTTTCAGCCAATATTTCATTTTAAGTATATGCTGCGCACAACCGAATAAAAGCACGTGAAATGGCATTGCTTCTGAGGGGTAAACCGAATGGCAGAGCGGCCGCGGATAGCACAGACAGGCTCCATATGGTAAACCAGCGGCTACGGAGATATAGGTTCTTTCGACAGGAATTTGAGCTATGAGAGGATTTAAGGGGAAATTACCAACCAGTCTGGCATTCAAATGCCAAAATACACAGTCAGACTCTTGGCTGTACAGGCACGCTGTAATGCTCTTCAGCTTCACTTGGAAGGGAGACAGGAAGCAGCAGGACCTCTCTGTGTAAACCTCAGCCTCTTCATGCCTGCAGGAAATCACCATCAAAGCGCTAGCCCTTCATCGGGCTAAAACGGAACGCTGAACTGAAGCATGATATATGAAGAACTCTTCCTTCAGAGGAGAGGAGAAAGCAGCAAAAGATGTTCTGTTTCCCTCTCCATCAAAATAATTATTATTTTGGGGTGAGTTCATTGTGTATTTTTGACTATTTTTTTCCCCAAAAATAGTTTCTTAAGGCAAGGCAGAGCCAGAGCCAGAAGCTAAGACAAGTTGTGAGGTTACTGTGGAACAACTTTGCCTCCAAAAGGTCTCTGCCTGCCTCAGCCCGCTGAAGGCCTCTCCAGTATGACTCCAGTCTCCGGCTCCTGTTCCGCGGAGCCTGCACCTTCTACCCCAGGAGACATTTCCTTTGGCTGCATTCATAATGTTTAGCTAAATCATCACCTGGTTTGTTTTCAGAGATAGTCAGATTTCTATAAATGTGTAAAAGAGGATGATAACAACCTAACATCTTCGAAAAAAAAGACACTGGCAAAAAAATTAGGAGACGTAGTTACCCCTCATTTACAACTACAAAAGAAAAAGGAGGAAAAAGCTCCAACAAGGAACAGTATCTACAGTTATCTCTTCTACCTGGAATCTGGATGTTAGCCATAACCATGCAGCATCCAAAAACTTGGGAAAGCAGGAAGTTAATCTGGATCTTGTAGAAATCCGTATATTGGGATAAACTTCAAAATACAAAGCAGAACAGCTAAAATGAAAGAATGAAGTAGCAATAGAGGAAAAAAAATGTTTTACTTTTCAGTTAGACACAGCAAGGGACAAGAAGTAACTAAGAAGGGAGCTCGGGCAGTTTAGGATAATTTCATACAAGACTAAACTTATCAGATAAATGTATGGAACAAAAATTTTTGATTCTATAAGGATAAATATGGCATTCCATTAGAACTAGTAGCTGAAGACTTCATAGCCCAATTATTTATGATAATGTGGATATTGTTACTAGGACCCCTGAGGACGCTAGCCTGGATGGGTTTATCATTTTAAGCCTTTTTAAAGCTTGAAACAAAGTCATAGTTGATGTATTGAATTAGATATGCCAGGAGGTCCCTACTCTTGCATGGAAGCAATTGTAGCTGTAATATATATTGCAGCTCACAAAGGGGTGGCAGTCAATCAGTCATTGACTGTAACATCAATCAACATTGCATCATTCCTGATGTAACACTTGCCTTTAAAGCAAAGGGTTAGTTGGTAGACTAGAAAGTTTCTTCCATACACGTGGTCAGGTCAGTAAGATGTACGTGCAGGAAACACACCTCACAGACAAGGGATTTAGACTTAAGCTTGACTAACAAATACCCCAAGGGCTCTTGATGTCCTTACACAAGAGAAGGCCGCTGGCCGAGCTAAGCAGGAACATGGGAGCATTTCTCCTCTCCGTGGGACCACAGTAAGGGACCCGGCTGAAGGTGCACCATGACCATGGGTTACAAAGGCTCATTGAGGGACAGTCTCATAGGTGCTGACCCCAGAAACTTGTGAGAATTAAGGGATACAGCCTTTCTGAGAACCGGTGTTTACACAGGGGTATGAGTCCAATTCACCTGACTAGTTCAGTAAAGATCCCGTGAGTAAATAACTAACTTGGTCATTTGGGACACGTCTCAAAGCACTGAAGGAAAGTAGCTAGAGGACCACAAAAACTGCAGTGGTATCCATATGGCAGCAGACGGAGGTTATTTTAGCAGTGTGAAATGTTTTCTGATTCCAACACCACACGAAAAAAGTGCCAAAGCAATTTGCCAGTGACAATAATGTGTGGTGTAATGTTGAGGATGAAAAACCTTCAGCTGGGTTTGACCCAATATAAACCATCCCTGGGTCTAATCCAGTAATATTCAGTGTTAACTAACTATATCTGGGCTTTTTATCTGAGCAGTATCTGTCACTTGAATATAGATAAACATTAAATTATGTCTACACTTAAGGCAGAGTCCTTAGTGTTGACTTAAAATGTAACTGATGTTTCTAAATCATTTCAGTGAATTTGTAAATCCCATCCTTAAAGTTTTTGAAAAACATATATTATTATTTTTTTAGTCTGTTTTTTATCACCATAGTGTGATTCTAGCCAAGCCCTGAAATCCCACGCACAGCAGATTATGTTCAGTTCTCTGGCTGTCTACATATTTTTCTCCCCTATGTACCTTACAAGCCAATGCCTGAATATAGCCCTAAAAGCATATCCTTAGCATGTACCCAAGAGACAACATTCAGTATCCTGTCACCCATCATATTGAACTGATTGATTCTACCAGGACTGTTAATAAAAGCATAATTTCAAAAATGTCTCTTTACTTAAAGCTTTTTTTTTTTTTTAATGGTATAGTAGTTATAGCAACTGCTTCCTGCCACCTCTGCTGCCAAAAGCCACAATCCACCCATGAAAAAGAGCTCCTCCATCTAAAGACTTTTTTCAGTGGACAGCAACATTCCCTGGCTGGAGCACACTCTTCCCTTCCCTTCTGGCAAACTGGAAGCCAAACAAAATCTGTAACAAATGTGAGCTGAGAGTGAGGAATTAAGTGAACTTCTTACAAATTACTTTGTATTTTTACACGTACATGCAAGAAAAAAAAAAAAACCAAACCTCTCAGGGAGGTGTCGGGGCGGGGGGAGGGGAAACCAGCCACCCCCCAGGCCTGTTCAATGAAAGAAAATGTTTTCCTTTCTTAGAATGCACGTTTGGGATTCAAACTCTCTTAAAAGTCTTGGCATAATAGTAATTAAAACGTTGGTGAGTTATTTCCCCTTCTCCCTTAGTTTTATTCTACCACAGAGGTCAGTAGCAGGATTTCTTAAGTCTGGTGTATTTCCTGCATGGTGATCAAAGTTTGCCTTACAAATTTAAAAAGAAAATGTTCCTATTCTTTGCTAGCACCAGAAGTCTGAGTAGGCCTTTCTGGTCTTGACACAGAATAATTCTTACAATTCTTATATTTTATAAATGCTTTAAAATTATTTTTATGGGCTGTATTTATAAATATTATTTTCCCACCTTAGGCATAATTCCGATGCAATTATGTGGAGCTTGCTTGTCTTTCCCTTGCTCCATTGGCTGTGACCTTTTACCCACTCAGAAAATAATTAGCACATTTTCCAGCAGATAGTTGGATGATTTCATGCTCTCTTATTATGAGAAAACATTGTAACAGACCACTTCAGCACTCTAATGTGCTGCTCTTTCAAGCCCATGTATGGCGAATGAATACAAATGTACAAGAATGTCAAAAAATTGAATGAATCAAGAATCATGATAACAATGAGACAAACTGCCACTTACAAAGCAGGAATTCTCTTACAGATTGAATTTAGAAGTTTTATTAAAATGTAACACAACCATGATGATACAAGTCACTTTGAGGTTTTTGGCTGGGTGTGAGAAGAAGGCTCAAGTTCCAGTACTAATCAGGCACTGCACATATTGTGACCATTAATAATTTCCACTACAGTAGCTTCAGCCTACAAAATATTTTCTAAACAAATTGCAGAAACACAGTGTAGACAGCATAAGCACCCAAAGGCACATACAGCAGACAAACCTGAAATTATGAAAATTCGAGCGGAAGGAAAAGTAACAGCAGAGACACAGGCCCAATTCAAAATTGTGAGGCCAGTATTACTAAGGTTTTGCTTGCAAGCTCAACAACAGGACAGTTTTAATCAGTGAAATATTGCCTAGTATTCTGTGTCAATGCAGTTTTCACTGATTAAAACCCTTTTTATCCCCATGAGGTACCTACCTCACTGAGAATTTTGCCATCAAAATTATTTTCACTGCCTCCGTGCAAGTGACGTATAGCTATGTTAGGCATTTTAGCTTTTTTTATACAAAAAACATAGACAGCTATTGCAATAGCACTTGAGAGTATTTAGAAATCCCTTCGCACTGGTTAGCTTAATGGCAGGAGTCATCAAGTGGCCCCGTCACACATGTTCTTAGCGTGTGAGTTTTGTGGCTAATGGTGGAGTTACACGAGCCCTCTCTGCAGAGTAGTTCCAAAAAAGAGGAAGGCTGCACACCAGCAGGGATGTCTGCCCCTGCTCTTGTCTCCAGTTCCCAAACTTGAGCCAGCACGCATTGTGGCAACAGGAGAATGAAAAGAAATGCAAAGCAAAGCAAAGCATATACACAAGATGCTGCAAAACAGCACAAAGTTTGTATCTCCAAGGGTTCACTGATTAATTCATTGCTTGGTTTTTCTCCCCAAACAAGTTATGCTGGGTTGATCCAGGACTAAGCTAGCTAAAAGAAAGTGTCTCCATTCGAAGCATAATCCTAATCAAATATCCCCAAGTTTCCCTTAAGTGTGAAGTTGAGCTGCAAGATTTCAGAATTTGCCTGTGCTTATGCAGGTCAAATGAAGTGATGACAAACAAAGAGGCACCAGAAGATATCCTTACCCCTGTTTCCCAGATGAAGCAACTGGAAGACATAAAAGTCATAATTATCCTGTTTTAAGTCACACAGTGAGCAGAAGCAGAGCCACAAACGTACCATGGGCTTCCAGGTTCCAAAATAGCAATATAAAACAACTGTTCCTCTTTTGCCAGGGTATTTAACAGCTGCTTTCAGCATCAGGTTGACATTCTCATTTTTTTCATTCAAGTCCCCTCGTGCAGCTGCATCCACAGAAGCAGTTCCCTGCAGCCCTGGGCCTGCCTACAGCAGCTCTTGAAGTGCCTTTAACTAGTCAACCCAGGCACCTTGGCTAACTCACAGGGAAGAGTAGGTACTTGAAAGGTACAAGATTTGTGGCTTTTACCATTGACCTTAGGATAAGATGAGCTGTGCCCCACAGGCTCTTTTTTCTCTCCATTGGCCATAAAGGTGATGGAGACCATCTAGGTTATAAGATGTGGAGAAGGCTTCCACCTTTGACCAGACAAAGCCAACCCTGGCCTCAGACTGCTCTACAGACAGCTTTGTGGTACAATGGTTGACTTCTATGCAAGTTGGTCCATGAAGACAAACAGTGCTGTCATAAATTATTCCAGTGGCATGTTATCTGCCAAGGGTGCATTGCACTGTTCCTCTTATTCATTTTTTTAAGTCTAAGCTCATAAAGCTATAGCAACTGTTTCATAGTCTTTCAAAAATTGAAAAAAAAAAAAAATCGTGACACTGGGGAGGGGTTTCCTCTCATGGACTTCTGAATCTGCATCTGAAATAGTCTTTGTAGGTGCCTTTAGATTCAACAGAGAGAAAATGGGCACTTCACACATGCTATTCATTTCACCCTACAGTAGACGTCCATAATAGGTTGGATGAATTGCACATTACAAATGTCTATTTCTTTCCCATGACAAAGGGACATAGGGTTCAGATGTAGACAGCTACAGTGCAGATGTCTGAAGCTGAGTGAGATGAATCTCATTCCAGGTCTCAAAAGGGCTGAAAGTGCTTGGGAGCAGTATCCTGTTTCCACAGAGTTTTCAAGTAAAAACTCAGTTCCAATGGCTATAATTCTTTCCAAAAATTGACTGGATGAAGGCAGGTTTGTTCTGCAGCATTTTTTTTCACTGAGCTACCATTGTGAGAATTAGTAATGTTCCAGTTCAGACTCTCTCCCTCCCTATCATCCCTCCCCCTTATGTCTTCCAGCTCTTACTTCATTGCAAAGTTATCTTTAAGCTTGTATAAGAAACTACACATGGTCTTTAGTATAGGAAATATCTGCAGTGAATTCAAAACCCCTCAGAATATGAAGGTTTTACATACTGCAATGACTGTCAGAAAAATGCTTTGCTTCCCTCCCCCTGCCCTGTGGAGTGATCTAATTTGCATGCAAATACTTATTTGCAGGTTTTTTTACTAATATGAAATTGTTTAAAATCAAATTATGAAGGCGTTGGAGAGATGCGGCAGTATTTGTTTCACTTAGCCTTGATATACAATATTAAAATCGTACATTACTACGGAGCTTTTAAAGTCAGTTACTGAATTACATATTCACACTGGTTATTACAACTCAGTATCCCTGTTACACATCTAATATTGGTAAGCCTTTAGCTTCAACAAGCTGTGACAATGAGATCCAAAATGTAATGGTGAAATATATGGTGGCTTTGAATGCTATGTGTTGTGCAGAATCTCTCAGTGAGTAGATCTTGTTGCTGTGCTGCAAGCACAAAGAGAACCCAGCTCCTCGCCCATTCACTGTAAGCATATTTCTGTTGTCTCTTCTTTTTTGGCTTCTTAACCCCACAGTGAATAAATGCAATCAAGACAGCTGGTGCTTCCATGACTGTGCACTGTTTTTCTGCAGGTGCCACTAAATTCTCTTGAATATGCTCCAGCTCATTCCCTGAAGACCGACATCCAAGTTTCTTTTTTTTATTATAACCAAATAGAGGTTATAATTTAACCATATTATAACCAAATTATTGTATGAGACAAATGCCTTACCTTACCTGTCCAAAAAAAGAAAAAAGAAAAAAAAGACCTACCCAAATGTAAAACCTTGACTCCCTTTTCTCAGCTGATACAGTTGATTTAAATGCCTTTAATGTCATCAGTGCACTGAGCTATGGAGAGCTCAAGACTGTATGCATCCATGCTGGCTGTGGCAGCAAGAAAGGCAGAAGTGAGCAAAATATGAGACTCGTCAAGGGGACAAGCTTTGGAGAAAGCAGTGAAAGAAGTTTTTGTATCCAGCAGACTTTACACTGCTTGATTCCCACTACGTCTGTCCTGGTTCCTGGGAAGTTTCTTTTTATCCTTCTACCTTAGGCTGTAGGTTTACAGGCAACCACATTCAAAAAAGAAGTCTCACAATACAGGGGAATCAAACATTTGTGGAAGGCACCAGATCTCTCAACTCCTTTTGGTACCCAAATGATTTCTGAAGAAAAAGTGGTTTTCTTTCATTTGTATCATTTGTTATTAACACGTGGTATTTGATTAAAATCATGAAACTGAAGTCATAGTAAAAAACTACTCCTACAGGACCTGAGGATTCCTCCTCCAGCACTTTTTCTGAACACTCTCATCTTTAGGGTTTATTATAAATTAAATCCCTTGACTGAGTTTTCAGAGGTTATAAAAATGAAAGGGATTTTTTTCCCCCTTCAACTATTACATCATAAAATGGAAGGTGACTAGTAGAAACGTGTCTTGTTCTTCCCATTGCAGACCAGCTAAGCTGATTTAAAAATAAAAAAAAGTAGTGACAATAGGCCGGAGCTTCCCCTTGCTAACACTTGTTATTCCATGCAGCTCTCTGGGCATTAGTAGAATGACTCCACATTGCACTCACTAAATAAAAGCACTTCTGGCCCAATAACCAGAGATTTACAAAGGTCAATATACAGCAATGGCATCAGTAGCTCCTTAAAGAAACAAATATTTTAAGTAAGTAAGTGCAGTGCCTAGCTTCCAAGTAATTTTAACACATTTGCGCTGCTCACCAAATGTCGGTGTCATGTTTACAAAAGTATGAATGCTTTCATGTGGGTCTAGAAAAGTAATATTTACAGTACAAAGTTTATCTGCTTATATAAAAGTGTTTGTCCTCAATTTTCCTGTAGGTCTAACATAGAATTATCTAAGATGACTTCTACTTTTGCACACAAAATTACAGAATTAAGCTAGTGAACTACTACTTTGCACATTATTAGCAAATTTCGCGTGTGTGTGTGTGTGTGTATGTGTGTGTGTGACTAAAGGTTGTTTAGTGCCATCTTTTGGGTGGTCCTAATACTACAGAACAACTTAATCAAATCAATTACACACTTGCCATCATTCATGTGGCTAGCAAGCCTTGTGTTACAAAGCCCCTGAACTTGAGTCTAGAGAGTTTTGGGGGGGTTATTCTAGATTACAGCTCTCCATAAGATTTTGCTTTCCCATGTGTATAAGCTCTCTAAAGAACAAACAGTGATGAAGGGGGCTGCACTGATGTCAGGCCATGTGAGTCAGGGGTGCAGGAGCGGGGGCACTATTTGGCACGGTGGGACCAGCCTGGCAGAATCAGTGAGGTGAAGGCAAGGTGGTACAACAGGTGACGGCGGGTGTAGTGGCACCACAGAGGCAGACTGATGCTCGACAGCTGGGTGAGAAAATACACGCTTAGGCCTCTTGCTTGGCACAAGGCTGTTGTGGAGCTGCTGGGTACGGGAAGTGCCTGTGTCGATCTTGTACTAGCTTTCAGAATTGAAGCAAAAATGGGTCGGAGAGCCTTCCCCGCAGTAGCTCTCTGAAACAGGACAGATACTGAGGTTTCTACAAACTCCTTTAGGGCACTCCTATGGTGCGGGAGTATATGTGCATCCTCGTAAAATCAATCAAATTTCACCCTCTGCTTACACTGTTTGGTTCATGATAACTGCAGATTACCTTGATAGGCAGCAGGCACCTATGTGACAGCTCAAGTCTGCTGCATTTTGTTAATTCTCTTTCAGGATTTTTTTTTTAAAGTGTGTGACTTTAATTACGAGATTTTAGTCTTCTTCCAGTATCAAAATGCTTCCAGCCCTCCCTACAGCCACAGTTAAGAGAAGACCGTACACAGCTGAGTGGCAGTAGTCAGATGACAAAGAAACTCAATGTGAGGATGAATTGCTGGGAGTGTTTCCATGCTGCAAACAGAACCCCCCAGCCCTTTCTTACCACACAAATCCCCAAATCCCCAGCAGCAAAATATTTTCCTATTTAGAAACACTGTTTTTTTCCAACTTTGGCCAATGTTCATGCTATTTTATAAGATAATTATCTATGAATCCCAGTCACACCCTATATCACCAAATTTCTTTCTTCTGACTCCTAACATGACCATAAATTAATTGTTTATATTCTGTCTTTGTTCCATATTCCTTGCTAGCTCTAAAAACAGATCATATATCAAAACCACAAAAAACCCTGAGCATCCAAAAATTCAACTTAACACCTACACTGATGCCATAGAATTAGAAGTGCACATTAAATATTATGCCCATGGTACCTGGTACATGGTAACTAATAACCAAATATAGCCGTAAAACCCTGCCTTTTCCACAGATGGTTTAAAATAGGATTAGGATCAATGTCCCTTTGAAAAGGTCAGTGGTCGACTGGTTTCATCTTGGGCAAGAACAAATTCAGTGCAGTGAAGCAGGTTATGCTTTCAGCAGGGTTTCCTTTTCCCTTAACGAGATGAGAGGCCTTTCTACCCCTCATCCCATTCTACCCTGGGACAAACAAGCTACTTCCCATAGCAAAGCCTAATTTCACGTGCAACAGGGAGAGTTCGGGGCTTGGAGGTAGCTGGGCTTTGGATATTCCCTTGACAGCAATATAGGCCCACAAAGAGCAGGTCAGGGTTCGTACTTGTGCTCCCTGACTCATGGTCCCAGAGACAGCACAGACAGAGCCAAAGGAATTACTCATGTGTGGAACAGCATTTATTGTAGATATTTACAGCATTTGGCTTTGGAATCTAAAGCACCAGCTGATCCTTTTTTGCTAGCTGTTAGGGTTGAAATGACATATGCACACACAGCAAAATTTTGGACAAGGCAGCCTCCCCAACAAAATGCTGATGTCTGCAATTAAACTTATCTCTGTGTGGAAATGTTCCCCAGGCACTGTTTCCTAGTCCAAGTGCTTGTTGGAGGCCTTTTGGAGGTTTCAGAAGGTTTGCATTCCCCTACTCTTGGATAACCAAACACTGCCCACAAGCTTGTTTGGATGTTGCAATAAGCCCAAGCAGGGAGTTTATGCAGGTGCAGTTTGTGGCATTTTAGGGACATCAGTCTGGAAAGCACTCCTTTCATCAGTGTATCCCTTCCTCTGCTGTGGTAGGAGATAGATACATGTAATTCAGTTCAGAAATTCATCAAGTTCAGTTTTACAGTCATTGTGCCCTTTGTCTCCATCCCTCCTGTTGGAAAGCAGATTTACCCATGTTGCAGGCCTTATCATGAAACGGCACCAGTGAGAGGCCATATAGGCTATGGATTCAGCGGTCTGCAACATCAATAGTCTGGTCTCTTTTCATTGGTACCATTAATTAAATGTCTGGCTTGTGGACAACCACCATTTATATTGCTCACAGCTAGAGCTTTTGGTACTTCTCACATCATAACTGTACAATCAAATGATCTAACGGCAGTTAAAATAATGCACAACGTATTTCCATAGTTCTTTGCAGAGTTACAGTAGTCAAGAAGAATTGCACTGTGCTAAGGAAGAGGCGGGTACGTGCCGGAATGCTGCTGTAGATGGAAGCTAAGAGACTTCCAGCCACACAGATCAAAGCCCTCGAACGCAAAAGAGATGCTCAAATGACATGAAGTCAATGGGCCTCTGTTCAAGTGCAGCTGTCCGCCGATATGTGAAAAATACTGTGGGATTGGGGCCACAGAGATTAACATAAAGCAACAAATGCTGGCAGTTTTAGCAGCGGATGTCCTCACCTTAATTGACTTTTGCTTTTCTGCCCTACCTGAAGCAAACAGCACAGGTTAATGTTGTCACTTCTTACAGTTTCGGAGCTTTTACTTTCTTATGTCATAGTTTGAGTGTTTATAGTGTTTCAGCTTGTTTCCAATACTATGTTTGAGTTTGAATTCTTTTGAAAAGGTAAAAAGAGAACATTTTCCTCTTGGAGAGAAACGGAGAGCTTTGAAATCCACATTAATAAAACTGGCAGAGCCCTCTCAGTTAAATTTGGTTTCACTTTTTTGTCTTATTAGCAATTTCTTTACACAACCTATTTTAACTCATGTATTTACCATATAAAGCACTGACAGCTCAGCTGGCATCACCAGAATTATATAAATGTATGGTTTTAAAAAGTGGAATTTTTTTACCTCTCTGTTTGCTAAAATGCCTGATGATGCTTTGGTTTTAAAAAGTGTGTTACATGTGACAGCTGTGCATATTTGCGCTGTAGCTAGGATTTTTATACTACACCCAGTTCATAAATGTTATCGAGCAACAACCTGTGAGATTTGTCAATAATCACAAAAGAAAAGATTGGTGAGAGAAGCAGCACAGAATAACACTGATTTTCTTCTTTCCAGCTGATTAGGCATTGTGCTGTTCTACTTTGAAAGTGTAAGAAAAAGTCCAGGCTCAGAGGGAGCCCTCCTATGGGACCTTGGAGGTCTCAGGGAAGGGGTTTCCTCAGCTGCTTTCGTTTATGCCTTTGAAGCCACATAATATGCAACCAGACATTCCCCTTGGGATGTCAGCTTCAGAAGCCCAGGACATCTCCTCCAGCCCATGTCCCTCATTAACTCCCACAGGATTATCCTGGGCTGCCCCTGGACGAGCCCAGCGATGCCTGCTCTTGCCAACACAGCACTGAAGAGCAGCCCATAGGCGGCCACATGACTTTGGCCAGCAGCTCTACCAAGCCCGAAACAGCCTGGATCGGCCACAAGCAGCTTGAGGACACTCCCACACCTCTTCACCCACTTGCATTTCACAAGGGGCACACAGATGTCCCTCTGCCTGGGCTTCAGTGTGCAGCTGAGGCAGGCAGAGGCGACTGCAACCCAAAGAATTTGGGGTTGCCTCAGCTGTAGTCCCTGCGGATCCTAGGGAGCTGGAGGCCAAACTAGGCATCAGACCCCGGCTTCTTTCACAACAGGAGAGGGCACTGCCAGCGGGCAAGAACATATGACACCTTCCTTCCAGTTATGCCTGGCTTATGATCAGAAATGACGGCTGAGTTTGTGCAAGCAATAAAATTAATTATTCTACTAAAAAAAAATATTCCATGTAAAACTATGATGCATTTTTCTCTCTGCAATATTTTAATCACATATTTAAATATGTTTTGAATTAAAACTTATAAATCTTCTGAGTAAACAGAAGGTGGAACTCAACAATAAGAGAATGAGTCAAAATACTGAGATTAATCGGTAGATATAACAATATTGGGAAAAGTTTTCCCCATGCCTACTTTACCCCCTCCCTCTCCTCTTAGACCCACATAGTCCTAGAATACTCGAGACTTTTCAAAACCTGTGATTTTTCCCTTGATCAATTCCCTTGATTGAAATCCTTTCCTGTGATTTCCTTGAGATCCTTGGTAAGGGTATATGGCCTTAACCATACAGCCAAACCTCTAGTTTTGCCTTAAGTATAGCTTTTAATTTTAAAGCATGCATTTGGCAATCAGAACCATTCAGTCAAATATGCTGTGACTTCCCCATGACACTCATGGAAATAAGATCGAATGAAAAGGTTTCATGAACATCCCATGCTCCCCAATTTTAGTTCTTTATCACCCAAAACAATAACCATTGTTAACAATAAACAATTGTGCCACACTATGCAAAAAAATGTTGGTAGCATAGCAAAGGCAGCACACCAACAGGGATCCCAAGCATCTCTTACAAAGATTTGTTCACATTTAGCATTGCACCCACTGGAAATCAAAGGGCCTGTCTACACCACTACAGCAAAGGCTTTGCATAAGGGTTTGTGTATTAAAGTCAAGAGGAAAAATATAGTGCTGTTAAATTGGAAGTTAAAAAAGAAAGTTTGTTGACTGACTTTATGGTGCTCGGTCTTAAGCAGAAATGATGTTTTACCAGAAGATCTACTGGTAGCAAGAGGGAAAATACTAATCCAGGTATTGGTTTAATAGGGTCTGCTTATTTCTTGCCACGCAGATCTCTTACAGTGTCTATGGTATAAACTGACGCAGAGGAGGGATGGAAGGGTGTTTAGTTTTAAAAATTTCATTTGTTGTATAACCCGTTGCACATGCTTCCTCTTAATATCATTTGTAAACAGAGTACTTTAGCCAGAATTTTATTAAGTTTTCAATTCTGCGAACACTCGAGGGGTTAGCAAGATGCTAAAAGTTAAGCCTAACTATAAATATTTCCAGGACTGGGGCCTACGTGTCTGCTCCAGTTCTCTTTGTTAACATTATATGATTGAGCTACGTGTTACATCGCTGCAACGAGGGTTGCTCATCTGGGCGAAGTCTATTAATAGTCTTAATATGGAGTTGTGCAAGCAAGGTTAAGTGCCAGAGGAGTGGCTCACATGAGCTGCTCCAGATCGGCCAGGGAGATAGCGAGCGCGACTCTGCAGTGAACTATGACAGCGATTTAAAATCTTCCGAAAACTGGAAGGAGCGGTAAAGGGAGGCCCACGCCGCCCTGGTGCTCACACTCCTCCTGCTGACAGCTGCCGGTCTTGATGGCAGAAAGCTGCAGATGAATATGCACGGAGGGAAGGGGCCTCCTCACCTTACCTGCCCTCCTCAGAGAGGAGCAGAAGTGGTGTCAGCAAGGAACAGCTAAAAACAGGATATCATCAATCCAAGCCTAGTGAAAACGGTTTGATCTATTTTGTCAAGCACTTAATTCCTGAACAGAGAGCGTGGTATTAGATTTTTGCATGGCTTGGGAAAACCTTAGTGTGGACAGGCAGACAAGAACAGCTGAGGGGATTGGCTTCTGTGACAGTGGCAAACACGGCACCATTGCAGTGGCCTTTCTCTCTGCTCCTGCTGCCCCCTCTCCGGCGCCCCGGCCTAGAAGGGGACTTGTCAGAGGGAAAAGGCAAAGGGAACGGCAGCCAGTGACAGCGACAGTGAAGCCAGGCAAAAAGACAATGAGTTAGAAAGTGAAAACTACAGGATAACATTCTGCATCACCTTCCTGCAGCGTTTTTAATCTCAGTAGCTCTACCAGGTGCAGGTGCCCAGGGGCTGGCAGGGGGCTGCCGGGGCCCCTGTGAGGAGAGGCCGGGGCTGCCCCGTGCCGGACACAGCCGGTTCCAGCCGGCTCCAACCGACCCACCGCAGGGCCCGGCTCAGCCCCGCAGCCACCATGGCGGCGCCTGGGGGACAGCCGGGGTAAGGAAGGGCAAAACGCTGCCCAGCTGTGAGGGGAAAAGTGAGGAATGGCCCTGTCAGCACCCAGGGGAGAGAGGGAGAAGGGGAGGAGCCGCTCCAGGCGCCCCAGCAGGGATCCCCTGCAGCTTGTGGGAAGGACCCACGCTGCAGCAGGTTTGCTCTGAAGGATCACAGCGCATGGAGAGGTCTCACACTGGAGCAGGGGCAATATATGAGGAGGAAGGAGCAACAGAGAGGAGCTGTCATGGACTTACCACAGCTACCCGTTCCCCATCCTCCTGTGCTGCTTGGGGAGGAGGCAGAGGAGTTGGGAATTAAGGAGTGACTTTGAGCGTAGGAAAAAAAAGGTGGGTGGTGTTACGTTTCGTCTTTGTTTCTCACCATCCAGCTGTATGCTAATTGACAATAAATTAAATTAATTTTTAACAAGCCAAGTCTATTTTGTCCATGACAGTAACTGATAAGTGATCTGTCTGTCTTTATCTCAACCCATGAGCTTTTCTGTCTTGTTTTCTTCACCTGTCCTGTTGAGGAGAAGGAATGAAGGAGCAGCTGGGTGGGCATCTGGCAGCCAGCCAAGGTCAACCCACCACAATACCGTATAGTTCTTTGCCTAAGGTTAGTGTTACAACCTTGTATTTTACTCATTTCATTGATAAAACGTGCATCCTAACGTGCCAGGCAAAATCTGTGATGAAGTCTTGCCTCCAGCTCAGATGAACTTGCAATTAAAACAGCATGTCAGTATTGACACATAGATATATCCAGAACTGAGGGAGACCTTTTAGGTGTCTGTTCTATCCCAAGTCATCTAAACAAGTCTTACTGACTTCCGTGCCCTTGTACCTGAGAGCAAACAAGGATTTGTGGTTTACATTTTCCCTAAGATAAAGGAGTGTAAAGAAGCATCTGAAGTTCCAATCTAATACTAGAAAACAAGGGGGATCAAAAGCAGAAAAATATAAGAGGTAGCCATCTCCTGTCCTGTTCAAAACATAGATAAAACTGTCAAAAAGCAAGAACAGATTACCAACATCATGAGCCCTGTCCTGAAATAGCTGAAACAAGTTACGTCAGACCTAGCGGCTCTGCAAATGTCTGTGAATTGCACTGATGTACCAAAGGTATTTTGTCTTACTGCTAATAAATTGCTGACTCTCTTTATATCCCAGTTTTCTACCTGTTAAATAAAGATAACGCTTGCTAGGGGCTTTTGAGGAGATGCTCCTTAATGACTGTGATTTGTCCATTTGAAAGCCATATAAGCACAATGAGGGAATCAAAAATACAATGTTTAGAAGGAAGTCATTAATGAGGACTCCTGAAAGCCAAGAAGCTTTTTAAAAATAGAGTTGTCCCCAGCTACTGGATTCGGTATCTGATTCTTAAACATTTATGGCTTTTGTTGGACCTTAGGTGATTTGTTCCTTGTCTCAAAAGGAGCCTGTAGCAGAGCTATGTCTCCGAAAAGCTACAGAGACATCTTACCCTATTTTGGTATACAGCAAATACTACAGAATCACAGAATCACAGAATCACTAAGGTTGGAAAGGACCTTCAAGATCATCAAGTCCAACCATTAACCCAACACCACCATGCCCCCTAAACCATGTCCTGAAGCGCCACATCCACATGTTTTTTGAACACTTCCAGAGATGGTGACTCCACCACCTTCCTGGGCAGCCTGTTCCGATGCTTGACCACTCAAGCACTGAAGACACATAGAACATAGAACATATTAGAGACACATAGAACTGTACTTAAAACCATAACTTTGCATTATAACCTCTTGGAGCATTTCTGAATTATTTGCTTAGGCCGTGGGATAAATTGATGGATGCCCAGATTAAAGCATCTAAATAAAGATCCTGACGCAAATCCTCAAATTTGCTGTTAAGTGAAGCTGCCTTTTAAGGTTCTCTCTCTTGAGGTATGTATTGCTGAGTTTTTTTACTTGCTTACATGTTATTTCCATCAGTTCTGAATAAAAGATATGCAGGTATTTCACACTTGGCTGGCTAACACTTTCTCCACTTGTGATACACATCCAGCTTGGCAGCAAGATAGAAGCTAACAGACAATCTCCACTACAATTGCTTGCAGGTAGTGCAGAAATTAGTGAAAATACTGGGACTAGCAACTCTTTTGGCCTTAAAAAAATTGCACTGACATATCAAAACCCCTCTCTTTACAAGAGGAAAGCTCAGAGCTGTTCAGGCTTATTACTCAACTGCTGAATGTAGAAATGCGTTAACTGTTGCTTGATGCTGTACCTTTTTCTCCCCAAAGTTTCACTTTACCTTTTGAGTAATAAAGCCATTTCCCCATTTACTTCTCAAATGGCTACTGTTGCATGTTGCTGTGAAGCCTCAGACTTCAGAAAGAGAACCCCAACAGTAAGCGGAGGAGACTGCAGATGCCGTTTCCCGCTTGTGATGCAAGACTCATGGAAGTCAGTGGCTGCTCAGCCAATATAAGCTCTTATTTAAAATCAAAGCAGTATTTAAGATGGAAAACATCAACCATGACCTAGTGTGTAAGAGCAGGTACTAAAATACATATAAAAAAGGTTAAGATTGCTCATAACATCCACCTCTGTGGCAACACTGACAGAAAGAGGAGCATCTTCTGGTCCCACACAGTCTACAGATATTCTGGTCTTAGCAATCCAGATGTCAGACCACAGAGACAGGAAGACATTCTAATTTTATCAAAAGGCAAAGGAAGCAAGGTCAATGCCTCAATAAATTCAAGGACTATGTCCTCAGCATACTGAGGACCACAGAGGTGGCTCACGTATTTGAAACAGCTGAAGTTCTTTTCACCTTGCCTAGAACGTGGCAGAGGGCTTCTGGCCTGCTGGTATAGCAAAATCTACCCTTGGCTGTACTGAGCAGGGCTTTAGCTATGTTTACAGACATGAGTGTGGCACAAGTTGGGCATTATTTAGTTATCAGCAAAGGTGACAGAGGGATCTTAGATATTTGCTAGTTAAAATGCATATAACTTTTATATAGGATACTAGTACAATAAGTGCAGAAAAGTATTTCACAAGGTGTAGAAAGGCAAGACCCACGTCTAAAGGAAAAGGGGGGAAATTGCAATCTAATGTTTTGAATACCACCATGATTATTGCAATTAGTGTAATACCTCTGTCATAGGTGATGGAGAACCTGAGGATGAATACAAGTCTGTACTTGTGAAAACTGTGGTTTTAGGTAACCTCATGTCATGTGTTGTACTGTAATAGAGATCAGACAAAACACTGACCCCACACACATGAATTTATAAACACAGTTAGAAAGGGTCTAACTTTCTTCCCTAGATGTCATGGTTATTCAAGAGAGAAAAAGGCTGTGCCAGGCAAAAAGAAAGTTTTCACACAAGTGCTACAAGAAAGATCCCAGCAGTGTCAATCTTCAAACACACATAGGAAAGGTGAGGCTTTTTGGAAAGGGAGGGAGAGGAAAGAAGGACCCTTCCAGAACAAGTAAACAGTCTGAGACCCAGGGGAGCCCCAAGAACTGCTGTTAGAGAGGGCCAGTCCCATCCTTGCAAAGCAAGAGGAAAATCCATCTAATCCAGCTTTTAGCAAAGCATGGATTAGATGAGTCTAAACATGTATATAAATTGTTTGGGGAGTGCAGAGTGGTTATTCACATTCATTAAAGTTTTTTGCACTTTGTTCAATACACTTACTGCCAACTCTTGATTATCCAGCATAATGGGGAGGAAAGGTGGGGTAAGGGGATGAAACAAAAATACGGATAAGGTAAAGCATGTAAATGAGGCTATTAAAATGATACAGGGAGAATGTGAAGAAGAAAAGGAAGGTTAGTAAAATGGATCCTCATGTTAGTACATCCTCATGCAAGTGAAGTTCAGTACAACATGATGCGTACATGGCAGTTTCAGTCTGGAAGCAGTACTGCAAGGAGCTACACCAGCTCAGAGGGTTCCTGCCCTTCCCCTGCCTGCCAGGCTGAGCTGCCCGTCTCCTCCATTCGCTGTGATGCATCACACCCCCTGTGAAGCTGACACCATTGTCTGCATGGCTCACCAGGGTGAGGGAACTACCGAGCTTGAAATTTAACTCTATAGAAAATGTTTGTTGTTTACGTTCAAATTCCTTGACACTTTTTATAAGGAGTGTCAGCATTATACAGGTTCTGGTCACAAAGAATGACCAGCACATGTCCAGGTAGACCAGGAGAGCAGTAAGCATAGCACTGTCTAGCAAGATGGAAATCTCTTTGGAATCAGCATGGCCAATGCCCACATCTGCTAAGTGATGGTAATTGCTTCCTACATGACACAGACATCTCAAAAGTAAAAAATTATTAATAGGTACAGTGATGAGTTTTCATTATGAGGACTTTCATGGAAACTGTAACACTTCTTGCTGTACTTGTGAAATCCTCTGTCCAAAGTACACGGAGAAAGTGTGGTATCTGTTGAAATAGTGTGATAAAAATATCAAAAAGCCATGGAGCTCAGGGTATGCATGAATGTGCTCCTTGCCAGTTGCCGAGGGACTTTGCAGCCAACATTACAGTTATATTTAATTTCTAAAACACTTTTGCAGACATACTATAGCACAATGGTTTATTTTGCCCTATTCCTTTTATTTGCTCCTTTCTTTCCAGGGAGATTTTTTGTATATTTGACACTAGCAGTTGTTTTGACCATGAAAATTTGGATTTAGGTCAGCTGTTCACAAGCAATTTAGATAGTGACACAAATTCTTCGGTAGGAATACTTCTACTGCCAGAAAGTGAGATAGATATGTCAGACCTCAACAGTCTTTTAAGCCACTTGCCTGTGGATTTATGTGTGATAGAGTCATGTCTGAATTCACATTCTTATGTAAACCTCCCTCTTCAGACTTACCATGCTGTGATAACAGACTTTTGCTATGGTATATGACTGATATTAGCTTGGGGGGAAGAGTTTAACATAAAACTAAATGCTAGGCCATTCCCTAGGTGTTGATGTAGCCAGAAAGCTAGTATTACACGATATATATACTTATATAAAGCTATATATGCACAGCTTTGCCTCCACTACTCTGAGAACATGTCAGTTAAAATGCATTAGCGCACAGGTTCTAACAAGCACATCAATCAACAAACAGCCGGGAGGTGCTAAGAGCCTTTGATGTCTCAGATCAGATAGGGATAGTACAGTAGGCAGTTATACACGCGGTTATGAATGTGACCAACTCCCGGTCAAGACCAAGGCCTGGCCTTTCCCACAGAGCCGATTCAGCTCAAGCACATCAATCAGTGTAGACTACTAGCGATGCACTGCCATCCTCCTTTGGATGCACAGAGCTACAGGAGGAAAGGCATCAGTCCCAGCACAACCCACATCACCATCTTCATCACTAGATCTGACCTGCTAATAGCGTCAGGAGAAGACTATGACTCGTGGCTATAACAAGAGGAGGACACTGAGCACCATAGGTGACCAGGGGATTTTACAACTACCCACCAAACAGAAAAGAAACATTAAGACCCATGGCTGCAGTCCCTACGCTCTGTAACTGACTTTTGCCCTCCCTCTTTTTCCCTTCACTCCTGCCCAATGATAAAATGGTGAAAAAATTTTATTGTGGACAAAACTCAACACATTTTTCACCATGGTTATTTCAGGAGCAAATGGATAAAGCCAGGTACAAAGACTTGTATGAAGAAACCACAAGAAAAATTCATCTGGAAGATAGTTTGACAACTGATAACACAGTCTTTAGGAGACGTGTAAGGTGACCTGGATTACACACGCTCCTACCTGTGCCCAACAAAAAATTGTTAAAGAGAGAAATTATGTCATTGGTTATAATGTCTGTGATTGTATTAAAATGATAGGAGTGGTATTACATTAGTCAGTGCGAAGTATCTGCAGAAAATTCCTTTGTGATCCAAATAAGAAGCAGCACCAAATAAGTGCATTCTTATTTCTACAGATGTTGTTGAGTTTAAATCAAATCAAGCTTCCTGGCTGCCCTTACCTTTATAAATTGAACTAACCTAAATCCTGAACCCCAAAGTCTGGTGCATTACATTTACTGAATAATAAAATGTTTGACTCACGCAGCTAGAGGTAGACCAAGTTCCCATTGAATCTAATTTTGATGACAATTTACTAATGGAAAGCAGAAAGAATTGGTAGTGCCTCGTTTTGAGTGCATACAGGTCTATATAGGCTATTTAGGAATAAAATTTGGGGACTCTCAAAATTTCTGCATCTATTTTTTTCAGCAGCTTTGATCATTAGCTCGTGTAAAAGCAGAAATTAAGGGGAAACAGCTGACCATGTTAAATCACATGATTCTCCTCCTCCAAAAAAAAAAGTATGCTTCTCATTAAAGTGATGCTGGACATTGTTTTGCTTTTTCCCATTACTGCTGATTATCAAAACACCTAGGCAAAATTAGAGGTTTTCTGTCTTATCCCTGTTATCCTGCTTAACAAAAACCAACTGCTAATGACAGCAGAATCAATAAATAAATGGAAAAAAATAATAAGCTAATCATGCATATCACAAAAGACATCACAGAGGAACAATCTCCATAAATAACCTTGTTCGGTACAGCCATTCACCCTGAATGACAATGGATTCCCTTCCTCTGCACGAAGCCGAACCACTCACGCTGCTCAACCTAAGAGAGTACTTAGAATAGAGGTGTGGATTATGGGTGAACCTTTTGGTAGTCAGACGCCATAATGGGACAAGAGTTCTGCAAATCAGGTTACTTTCTGACCTCCCAAAAATGGCTTAAGGTTAGGGGAAGTGTTCTTCTGAGGACTTTTTTAACAAGCATCAGGTCTTTAATCCCCTATTCAGTGGGCCTAATGTGCCATCTGCTGTTTTAATTCTAAAGTATAACAGTTTATGGAGGAAGCTATCATTCTGCAGCATTTAAACAAGCAGGCTGAAAAAGTGTGTTTTGGTTTGTTTGTTTGTTTTTCTTTAATTTTGGAAACAGCAGTTTATGCAAACACTGGCCAAAAAAAAGGCCTTCACCATTGTTAATACTGCTCAGATACTGATAACACTTAGGGCTAAGCCATAAAAAACTATTCTAGCACTATAGACTAAAATACGATGATCTATTAGCTCCATCTGGTGGTTTACTTTGCATTACAATTTTTCGGGGTCTCTCCTTGGTAGGTTTTTTCCCAAGCAGCACTAAAAATTTACTAAACTGACAGGGTTTATGTCTTTTCCAGGCTTTTATCCCACTAAGTTAAATTCTGCAAAAGTTCAGTATGTTTAACTTTCTAAATCTTGATTTACACAAAATATGATTGGAGTCGATGAGGATTAGATCGCATATGGACGGTAAACACGCATGTACATGCCTTCTAGTCTTGAATAATCCAGCTAAACTCACTGGGGTTATTCATAGCAACAGCTTTACGCACTTGCAAGACTATACGCGCAGTGCGTAGCAACACCGCACACCAGTTAGGAAGCAAACCTGTTGTAAATGTTCCTTCACCACGCGAGTCATGTTCACGTAGCGTATTTATGCGCCTGCCTGTGTGTCCGCAGCAGCCACTGCGAGCAAGAAGGGGAAAACAAGGCAATTGCCGGCTTCTTTACTAAAACACTTTCTTGCATATTGTATAAAGGCCAGGAAAACTTTTGCCTTAATCACGGAACTGCTGAGAACAGGACTAAAATGTAAGCCTTTCCACCAGAGCACAGCGTGAAACCTGGGAGAGGAACCGTGAATCACGCTTTGAGAAAAAATCTTTTATAGGCGAGTGCCACCTGGTGGAAAACCAGGAGGCCTTTTCACACCAAAAAAGCTCTTTTAAGGTGGTCAGGACCTCTTCAAATCCGAGATTTTAAACCGAAAATTAAAAGCAAAATATTACCACAAAGGTGCAGCCAGCAGCTGGGTGGCCAAGTCACGCTCTAGTCCCTGCTGACCTATGCGTTACGCTCATTACGCTGACAGACGAGGAGGTTTTCCTATTTTTAATCAATATCTTTGCAAGCATAATTATTTTGAATTAACACAAGTTCAAAAATAAATTATAAAAATGCTTTCCTTTCAATTCTATGTTTTTTATACACCGTATTTCTAGACTTTTATACTTGCAATTCCCTAAATGTTGAAAACACATACAACTGCTCCGTATTTATCATACGCAACACAAAATTAAGAGCATCAATGAACTGTACTTTTGCTGTGAGTTTCCCACCCTAGGAAACGCATGGCAGAGTTGGGTACATGTCACCAGATCTCGAAGATAAGGGTAAAGATTGGCACACACCTCCGACTGGAGCGAAAAATTAGGCCTATGCTGCCACTGAATGGGTATTTCCACTCCTCAGGCAGCAGTCGCAGCCTCTCGAGGCCAAGACTGCGCTCAAAAAGTCCAAATTTCCTGCTGTACACCAAGGAGAACCCCTCACTGGAGGCCCAGTTCTGATTTTGCTCATCACCATGTGGGACAATGGCACTTTTGTGGAATAAGTAGCTGGAAAAGCGGGTTCATCTTTTCGTATGCTTTTTTTGCGCAACTTCGAAAAAAGTATGTTTCGAAACTTGTATAATTTACAGAAACAGTGGGAAATAAATGCATTATCGGAACTCATCAGGGAATCGGTCTGTGTAGCTGACACAGGAGCGTGGCTCCAAGTTTATCTGACATGGTTTAAATGAGGCAGAAAACCCTTTGGTTTAGTGGCATAAATGGGACGCTCCACCCTAAGAGAAAGTGGATACATAACATTTTAGAAATGTCCTCTCTGTCACAAGGATGATATACTTTGCTACTTCTGTTTTCAGCCTCCGAGTTTTACACTTGTGTAAAATGCGGTGTTGACTGACACCAAAGCATCTGTGTTTAATTTGGAGGCCCAGGAGCTGCCACCAACAGGTAGAGTGCCTCTGTTTTCATTCACACATTTGCTCACCCTTCTTTGCCCCAATCCTCCAAAAAGGCCTGAACGAGGAGAAGGAAGCATTACGCAGGCTGCGTGCATCACAAGCGCGCTGCCTATAAAGAATTAAGCAGATTAGCTGTACCACTACGGTTGGTTATGGCTTCAAAGGCAAATACTGGCTGCGCCTACGTAAATGTCTCTGTTTAAGCGATCTAGAAGGCACCATTTCCCAGAAGTACAGGTGCACAGAAGCGACTGCAGCTATTGGGGCCGCGAAAGGGCAAGAATTGCTTTTTTTTTAAAAAAAAAAAAAAAAAGAAAGGACAAGAAAAGGAAAGGAAACGAAAGGCCACGAACGCCAGCCGGGGTCTCCGTCCCCGCCGGGGCTCCGGGCCGTCCACCTGCCGCTCCCCGGCCCCGGGCGGAGACCCGAGCCCTGGCCGGCGGGCTGGAGGCCGGTGGCCCCGCGGAGAGGAGCGGAGCGGAGCGCGGGGCGGCCCCGCGCAGACCCCGCGGCCGCCCCGGCTGCCCCCGGGGCCCGGCCGGGACACCCCCGCCGCGCCGGCGGGCGGCCCCCGGAGAGGGGGAGCCGCGGGGGAGGGGGAAGGGGCCGGGCAGGGCAGGGCGCAGCCCGCCCCCCGCCCGGCAGCCAGAGGCCGACCCCGGGCTCTGCCCGCCGCGCCCCGTCCCGCCCCGCCGGGGGCGGTGGGGGCCGCCCGCCGCCGCCTTACGCAGGCGGTGAGCTCAGCGGCCCGGGGCCGAGGGGCGGCGCGGCGGGGGGCGGCGGGCCGCGCCGGGGTGGGGGCGGCCCGGGCAAACCCCATAAAGGGCGGCGGTGGCCGGCCCGGCTGCCGCAGTCACCCCGCACGGCGGAGGCGCCCGGAGCGCGGCGGAGGGGGCCCAGCCGGCCCGGCGCGGAGGGCCGGGGGCGGCAGCGGCGTTCGCTCCGTTTTCTGCTCCGCTCTGCAAGGACAGGAGGCTTCGCGGCGCTCGCCTCCCCCCACCCTGCGGGGCCGTGGAAGTGTAGGCGAGACTGTCCCGGGGCTGCCGGAGGGGCGAGCGCAGACTCGCCGGAGCTTCCTCCCCGGCCGCCGCTGCTGCTGGGGAGAGCCGAGGAGGCGGCGGGAAGGAGAAACGGCAGCGAGAGAAAGAGGATAGACAGACAGACGGACGGAGCGGAACGGCTGCTTCTCTCGCAGATCCTCGCTCCCCGCCGCCGCACCCCGGCCATGGGGAAGCCGACGCCGCCTCTGCAGTGACCGCGGGACCCGGCGTCCGCCCGGCCCCCCCGCCCCTCCGCCGGCAGAGGGAAACTAAGAGACCCCCAAAATCTGAAAGCAAAAATTCCAATATATATATAGAGAGAGAGATAAGACCAAATAAAAAAATAATAAAAAGGGCTCCGTTAAGCCAGCGGCCGCAGCAGCAAGCCTCCCCCGCCCTGAGCTCGGCGGCCGCGATGAGGACCGGGGGGTGGCTGCCGGTGGCAGCGGTGGCTGTGGCGGCGGTGGCGGCGGCGCTGGGGCCGAGCGGCGCGGAGCGGCGAACGCTGGTGGTGCCGCGGCGCCTGGGCGCTGCCGGCGGCCGGGAGCGCTTCCGCCTGGAGGCCTTCGGGGAGCGGCTGACGCTGGAGCTGGAACCCGACAGCAGCTTCCTGGCCCCGGACTTCACCCTGCAGTACCTGGGCGGGCCGCCGCCGCCACCGGAGGACGACGACCTCTCCCGCTGCTTCTACTCCGGCACCGTCAACCGCGACCCCAGCTCCGCCGCCGCCCTCAGCCTCTGCGCGGGCATGCGCGGCGCCTTCTCCCTGCGCGGCCGGCGGTACCTCATCCAGCCGGCCCCTGGCACGGCGCATCGCCGCGGCGCCCACCTCCTCCGCCTCCGCGGGACCCGCCGGGCCGCCCCTGCCGCCCGCTGCGCCGTGGCCGAGATGGCAGCGGAGCCGGACCCGGCGACGGAGGGGCCGGAGCCCGCCGGGCACGCAGGTACCGTAGGGGCGCCGCGCCGCCCGCCGCGGGGACGGGACGGGGGGATCTGCCTCGCCCGGCGCCCACCCGCGCCCCCGCCCCGAGGGGGCTCCGGCCGCGGCTCCCCCCTCATCCCCACCCCGAGGGGCGCCGGGGCGGTGCTCCCACCTGGGTGCGAGTTTCGCCCCTCCGCTCAGCGGCCGTCAGGGGCGTTATTCAGCCGGGGCTGCCGAAGTTTGGGGCGGGGGGAGCCGGGCGTGGGGCCCGTCGCTTAGGTGCGAATCTGGAGTAGCCGTGGGTTTGGGGCTCCTTAACGGCGGTCTCTCGCAGCGGCGTTTCTCTTGTTGCGCTCACCTGCGCCTTCCCTCCCTCTCCCGCTCTTTTTTTTAATGCAGAAACGAGAAGCAGAAGGAAGAAGAGGTTCGTGTCCAGCCCCCGCTACGTGGAGACCATGCTGGTAGCCGACCAGTCCATGGCCGAGTTCCACGGCAGCGGGCTGAAGCACTATCTCCTGACGCTGCTCTCCGTGGCGGCCAAGCTGTACAAGCACCCCAGCATCCGCAACTCCATCAGCCTCGTGGTGGTGAAAATCATGGTCATTTACGAGGAGCGGAAGGGACCCGATATCTCCTCCAACGCGGCCCTGACTTTAAGAAACTTCTGCAGCTGGCAGAAGCAGCACAACCCGCCCAGTGACCGGCACGCCGAGCACTATGACACGGCGATCCTCTTCACCAGGCAGGTGAGGGACACGGAGGTCCAGTCCATCCCCGCACCCATTGCTCCCTACCCCCAGAGGGCCCCTCTGCCAGGAGACCTCAGAAAAATTGTTCTGAGGCAGCCTTGTGCCATCACAGCTTCAGCAAAGGCGGCTAAAAATGAAAGGAACTGCTTTTTATTTTATTTTGCTGTTTGTACCGTCTCAGGTGAAACTCGCAGTATGTGCAACGTATTTCTGTCTCATATATTTTTAGCAGATTTAGTATGGAAATTATGCATTTTATTTCTACGTGTAACCCTTGTGTATGTTCCAAAGACAGCTTTTTGCCATCATACCCATTGAAGTGCTGCATATTTATGCTTTTTCCATAAGTAAAGGCAAACTGCCAGGCCTGGATGTTTCTTGCCAAGGTTAAGTCTCTGATCTGATTAATAATGAAACTGCCTTTTTTTACAGGACCTCTGCGGTGCCAAGACATGTGATACTCTTGGGATGGCCGATGTGGGAACAGTTTGTGATCTAAACCGCAGTTGCTCTATCATAGAAGACGATGGTTTGCAGGCTGCCTTCACAACAGCCCACGAACTAGGTACTTGAACTGCTTGAAAGGCGATTTCACGTGATTAACTGAAGGCAGCTCGATGCCGTAAAGCAAAGAGCTGCCCAGCCCGCACCGCGGGCTCGCCCCATAGGGCGCAGAGCTCCCTGCTCTCCACGGCGCAGTCGGGAGGAGGCAAAGCTTTGCCACTGTAGCGGGGTTGAACCACGGAAAGCAAATCCGCCTTACACGGCGTTGTCTGCGAGAGCCATGCGTTTGACTGATTGCCGGAAAAAAATGTGTGAGAAGCCTGTGAGGGGAGCAAAGATAGTGTCATCTCCTTAAAATTTGGCAGTATTCAGATTCAGGTTACTATTTAAAGACCGGGCTTTAGACTAATGTCTAAAATAGTATTGGTAATGCATATGAAAGACTTCCTAAAATCACAGACTTTACTTTTTTTTTTTTTTTTAAGGCCACGTGTTTAACATGCCTCATGACGATGCAAAGCAGTGTGCTGGTATTAATGGAATAAGCCGGGATTTCCACATGATGGCATCTATGCTTTCCAACCTGGATCGCAGCCAGCCTTGGTCTCCATGCAGTGCCTACATGATTACAACATTTTTGGATAATGGTCATGGTAAGATTATTAAGCTTTCCATTCATGTGGCATTTAAGCTCTTGTGCTTTACTCTTTTTTTTTTTTTTTTGCTTTCTTTTTTTTTCCCTTTTTCTTAACCGAGTGCTTTCTGTTACAGCATGGAGTTAGCCTTTTACATGCTGCCAATGAATTTAAAGACCCTTAGTTTTACAGAAATGGTGGCACAAATTGGCTCAAAGGCTTATGTTACAAAGCAAATGCAGTTTCCTTTCGAAACTGAACTGACAGCATTGTCTACTTTCTTTTTTTTTTTCTTTTTTTCTGCCTTTTCAGGTGAGTGTTTGTTGGACAAGCCCCACAAACCAATCCAGCTTCCTTCTGACTTGCCTGGCACCTTGTACGATGCCAACAGACAGTGCCAGTTTACGTTTGGAGATGAGTCCAAGCACTGCCCCGATGCAGCCAGTACGTGTACAACGCTGTGGTGTACTGGCACTTCAGGAGGACTGCTCGTCTGCCAAACCAAACACTTCCCTTGGGCAGATGGCACCAGTTGCGGGGAAGGGAAGTGGTGCATGAATGGCAAGTGTGTGAATAAAACTGAGAAGAAGCATTATGATGTAAGTATTAAAAAAGAAATCAGAATGTATCATGGGTTGCAGAGGAGCATGGATAATGCTTCAGTGGGAGTGATGAGTCAAAGGGCTTGAATAAATGGAGGCAGATAGCTAATAAAACTTACAGCCTTTTTTTACAAGTGGCTTAGGTAGAAATGAGCATGATTGTGGGGTTTGTGATTTGGTTTTGTTTTGCTTTTACTGTATTCAACTTTTTGTTCTCCTTTTGTTTGTGATTCCAGACGCCAGTGCATGGGAGCTGGGGGTCCTGGGGGGCGTGGGGAGAGTGCTCCCGGACCTGCGGCGGCGGAGTGCAGTACTCCTTCAGGGAGTGCGACAACCCTGTCCCGAGGAACGGGGGGAAGTACTGTGAAGGGAAGCGGGTGCAGTACAGATCGTGTAACATTGAGGACTGTCCGGACAATGATGGTAATCTTTTCCCCATGTTTAAGGCCGAGGAAGGGTATCTTGTGGAGGAAGAGCATGTACAGAAGATGATCTAATGTCCACCTCCCTTTCCTCTGCCTGCAGGCAAAACCTTTAGGGAGGAACAATGCGAAAAGCACAACGAGTTTTCCAAGTCTCCCTTTGGAAGCGGACCTGCAGTGGAGTGGACGCCCAAGTTTGCCGGCGTCTCTCCAAAAGATAGGTGCAAGCTGGTCTGCCGAGCAAAAGGAACAGGATACTTCTTTGTTTTACAGCCAAAGGTATTTCAAAACTATACCTCTCCCATCTAACCATGAATAGGATTTTTATTTCTTCTAACTCTTCATGTGAGGTTAAGAGTCAAGGAGTGTAGAAATCTGAAATTATGTCTTTCTCATACTTAAGCTAGATTCTTCCTTCTCCTCTTCCTACGTGTACAGTGCAAGCATGCTTTAAATATTCTGGCACAGTCCTTCCAGTTATTTCACACGTACCGCCTCTTCTACCCACTGCACCCTAGTTTCCTTTCCTCTCCTTCCACCAAGTTGATTAGATTGAGATGTGCGTGGAAAACTGTGGGGGTTCTTTGCCAAAACATTGGTGCTTTCTCATACCGGTTACTAATACGCTGACAGCTTAAAATAAACAAAAGGAAAAATGCTTGTCTTGCCTAGCTACTTGAACTCACTTTCATGAGATGTTGAGAGCCAACAACTACCAGGGCAATGACACAGATGTTTTTTGTAGAGCAGTACTCCTAGAAATAAAGACTACATTGAACACCATTAAAAGCAATTTTGGTCCTGTACTTCGAGGACATGACTATTTTCTAGTGACACTAGGAAACTATGATCTTTCTTTGTATGAAATCGGTAAAACAGTCCTGTGGGGGGTTTTCTGGGGGGAGGGGGTGTTAATATAAACAGAAGTTGGTTGTTTTCTCCTGTCACCATGGCACTGTTTTTGCAAGTGAGGTGAAGTAGCACTACATACCTTCAACAAACTGTGGACTGCTTTGATTTTTAGTTTCAAAATCCCTGAAAATGCAGGTGCTGCACGTGTTCCACCTGTCCTTATTTTGCATTTTGTATGTGCCTGTATTATGCAGTTTCAAAGCAATGTGCATCTTCTAATCAAATGCCCTACTGCTTGTTTCCTGCAAAGGTTGTGGATGGTACCCCGTGTAGCCCCGATTCCACCTCTGTCTGCGTCCAGGGACAGTGCGTGAAGGCCGGCTGCGACCGTATGATAGGATCCAATAAGAAGTTTGACAAATGCGGTATCTGCGGTGGCAATGGATCCACTTGCAAGAAAGTGTCTGGCACACTTGTTAGAGCAAAGTGAGTATATGGCTGCTGCTGTTATTTTGTTCTGGTGAATGTTTTGTGGGTGTAAGCTTTGGGTTTCTAAATCAGTGAGATGTTGCCCCAGTTTATCGTTGGAACTGATTTGATTGGCCAGAGCCATCTGACTGAAGATAACTTACAGTGAAATCCCTTACATGTGGGCACCCCTCTGCCATAGAAATAACGTGCTCTGCCAATTCCTTAATCCTTTAATTCGATTAGATCGGCAGCTCATTCCGCTTCAAATGAATTTCAGTCTTGCGCCGGGCAGCTTCTTCCCTTTGGCAGGGAAGAGTGGAGGACTCAGTCTTTCTCTTTTCTCTTGGGCAGACCCGGCTACCACGACGTCGTCACCATTCCAGCCGGGGCGACGAACATCGAGGTGAAGCAGCGAAACCACCGGGGCGCAAGACATGACGGCAGCTTCCTCGCCATCAAAGCCGCAGATGGCACCTACGTCCTCAACGGCGATTACACCCTGTCGACGCTGGAGCAGGACATCACCTACAAGGGCAGCGTGCTGAGGTACAGTGGCTCCTCCGCTGCCCTGGAGAGGATCCGCAGTTTCAGCCCTCTGAAGGAGCCTCTGACCATCCAGGTCCTCACGGTGGGGGACCTGCCGCAGCCCAAGATCAAGTTCACCTATTTCGTGAAGAAGACCGTGCAGCCTGGGTCAGAGAAGGCGCCCAGTAGAAAGAAGGAGTCCTTCAATGCCATCAGGGAGATCATCTCCTCTGAGTGGGTCATCGAGGAGTGGGGCGAGTGCTCCAAGTCATGCGACTCGGGCTGGCAGAGGCGGGCGGTGGAGTGCCGGGACCCCCGGGGGCGGCCGGCCACCGACTGCGCACGGGAGCTGAAGCCCAGTGACATCCGTCCCTGCGCCGATGTGCCCTGCCCGCAGTGGCAGCTGGGGGACTGGTCGCCCTGCTCTAAGACGTGTGGGAAAGGTTTCAAGAAGAGATTGTTGAAATGTATTTCTTATGACGGCAGCGTTCTGCCGCAAGAAAGCTGTGAGCCTTCCAAGAAACCGAAACACCTAATAGACTTCTGCAACGTTACAGACTGCAGTTAAATAGTATAAGTTGGGAAAGCTAAGTTTTTTTTATTATTTTATTTTTTTCCTTCAGAACAATGCACTGAAAAAAGAGGGCTAGAGGCAGCGCATGTGTTTTTGCATACAAAATTCATAGTGAGGATGTGTTGAGGTGGGACGGTGCAAATGGCTTTAGTTGGCGTTGCATCCTAAAAATACCCTGCCAACTGAAAATTTGATAGGATAGCAGACCCATGTCACTCACTTGTCTTCAGCAGATAAGGCCTGAGGGCATTATAGTTGCCTTTTTTAAAGTCTGTTACAAATTAAACTAAACATGAGCAGTTGCCAAAACACATTGAAGAAAACATTTTGGGGTTCGGTTATTTCTCGCTTCTTTTGGATTTATATTGTGGTACTGATCAAGTCCCCATGTGTAGGAGGGCGAGTGGAAAAGATAGCTTAAAACGATCGGTCAGGGCTTACCTACCTCACGAAAGGCAAAAAAACAGGATGGGAAGAGGAGCTTTAACTATGTCATTCATGGCTGCTATTGTTTCAGAGAATAGTTTTATATAAAAATAAAGCCATATTCTCTACCTGTAAAGAGTAAGAAATACCCAGGTCAGTCAACTCTACAAACAACTAGAATGTCATTGTTTTAAAGTATCTTTACGTCATCACAATGTGCCTGTCCATTTCTCTCATCCACTCTGATGCCATTGTGGTGACATACGTAAACCAAAGGCTAGAAAAGTGGAAATCTTCATGGGGCAGGTAGCATCTCTTGAGTAGTTGCTCGTTGTGCCTCCTGCATACCTTCCACTGGCTTTTCTGGCTTGAGCTTGGTCCTACCATCCTGTCAAGCAGACTGATGGCATTTGTGAGCATTTGAGTCATGCTTTCACATTCGAATCTTTTCCCTTACCCCAGCCAATGGAAATTACTTGCTTTTGGGTTAAAAGAAAGATCAAAGAAATCCCGCTATGAATGGGAACCTCTCCTGTGTGGCCTCTGATGGGTTTGTAGTGCTCAAGTCACTGATAAGGCGGGAAGACAAAGCTGAAGGATAGCAGGTCCATCCACAGCAATACGCCAACATTTGCATAATTTGCCAGTCCATAGACAATGAGAGAATATGGCTTTCCATATGTATATAGTAAAATATATTACTATAGATTTTATATACTTTATAAGTATTTTATATTTCTTTCCCTTCTGGGAAGGGTTATCATTTGTCATGAATGCATATAATGAGCGTATTTATTTTTATACTTCTTGTCTAATGTGATCTTCTAAGTTATCGCTTTTTTAAAAGGACATATAACAAGGATAGAGTATTTATACAGTATAATATGTTACTAGAGGTAATAAATGAACCCTATAAATTTTGGAAATGGAGCGTCTTTATTTCACTGGAGTAAAACTAGTCCATCGAGCAGAAAGAGCTTGGAATCTAAGGCAACGTTACAAGAAAAGCTAAACCACATTTTTCAAAATGACTGGTAGCTTAGGCTACTAATTGACTGTGTTAGTGAAGGGGTTTGGAAGACTCTACCCATAATGTCATATACCACCTTAAAAGGGGTAATTTTGTATTTTATTACTTAACCACTAACAGGGTGTTCAGCACTGTTGTTTCATCTTTTAGAAAAAATGGAGTGCAACTAGACTGATGCCACTGGTTTTAATAACTGCTTAGAGAGTGAGTATTGCTGTCAGTGGTGTTTATAACCAACAAAATATGGACAAAAGTAGCAGTTTTACCTGCTCCACTTAACCTTACCCTACTGGGAGAGCAGCAGTCAACATTCAAAACCATTCGCTTGCAGTCAGAGGTTTCCCTCACAAATTTCTGGAGGGCCTCCTGATCATGCTTTTCTAATTAGAAGTACTGGATGAAAGAGCTGTTCTAACGCTGTTGGTAACACGCTTTATAATGTTAAAACACATACTAAGCATCAAGAAACTGAAACTGATTTTTGCTCCCTCATTTCTGATCTCATGACCACTGCAGTAGAGGGAAAATCTTCTGTTGAACTTGGTAGGATTTTTGCCATGGAATTTGAGACGTCAGTCATTTATGAATACTTTTGGCTTTGTGTCATGTAAAAATCTATTAAAACTTCCTTTGCCAATGTTTGGACTCTGTCTTGCAGAAATAGTTCCCACTTATTCCACGGATAAAATCCTGGCCCCCTCTAAAGCACACAGAAAAATTCTCATCACGTCACACTTCATTGAACATTACTTTGTCTTTGACATGCAAAAATACTGGGGAACGTTTTACTTCTAACATTATTTAGGAGTGAGCCAATCAGTTTCTGTTGTTATAAATACATGAAAGCATTTATAAACACAACAAACAATACTTTATTTAATTGTATATATGTATATGTACACAAGTATATTTTACTACAAGTTAACATTAGGGCTATATACATTTTCAAGAGAGAAAATACGCATTTTTATTTTCATTTTCTGCTGCTGTTCTTACTCCTCGTAGACTTCATATCCTAACACGTAGCTGTCGTTTGGTGTTGCCTGAAACACCCTCCATTTAAGAGCCCAAGGAACTACAGTCCTGAAACTGCAAGACCTTGCCATGTCTACAGAACCGGTGAGGTCCCCCGACTTCGAGGTGATGGTGATCGCCCGAATTTACTCTCATCGACCTCGCAGATACATTCAAGGCAAAGGCTAAGAACGCCAGGCGGAGGAAGCCGCTTCTCCCAGACCTACCCACGCGGCCGAAAGGAAGCCCACGGTGCTGCCTGCTCTCCCTTCTGGCGGCAGCGCTGGAGGAGGCTCTCGGGAGGGAGCCCGAGGCACCGCCGTGTCGTGCTGAAGGGAATTTGGATCCCATCAAATGCGGCAGACCCCGCCCCCCTTTTTAATAAAAGGTGCTGAAGCGTTCCGCGTTTCCAAAATGCTCCGGCCCCGTGTTACCGAGGCTGGATCCGTCGGCACCCGTGGTTAACTACAGCGAAGTGAGGAGTCAGAGGGTGTGGGGGAAATCAAGCACATTTGGTGTTTTACAATAAGAAACGGCAATAACAACAACTTTTTTTTTTTTTTTTTTAACGCGCTTGCAAACGACTGCGTAATAAAAGGAGTGATTAACTAACAAAAAGCTGTGATACAGCGGCAGCCTGTTTTCTGTGGCAGCACTCGTTTCTTCACAGCATTAACGTAGCAGCAGAAGCAACTCGTTACCCGTCTCTGCGGCGCAGCTGCCCGCTGCCGCGTTTCCCAGTCGTGGTTTACTGGCTACGTATTTTTCTTCCACTAGATGATGAATTCTCAGCAGTTGCATCTGTCACACAAGTAATAAGCTTCATGAAATTCTATCCTATTTTTAATAGGGCTGGGTTATAGAGAACGTGCTCCAAATAGTGTATTAATTAAACGATGCAGGCAAAGAACTGCTCCCTCCCGAAGTGCCCTTTAGTCACAAGAAAGTCTGCTGCCCCGGGTGGCCCGGCAAGGGGACACAAGTGAAAACGCTGGAGCATAGCTTAGCTCTGTACCAACCCAGATGACAATTAAACACACCCCCCACACCAAGAGTCTGGCAATTTATAGCTTTTATTACAAAGGGCCGGACAGTGAGTGCTTTTTGTGTGCACGTTCGTTACCGTGAGCATTTGGAATGAGGACTTGCAACGTTTCACCAATGACTCGTGAGGCACCCTCTCGGGAGCGCTGACGCTGGGGTTGGGGTGAGGGTAAGAGCTTTCTTACCAGGCTTTCTGCCAGCCCAGGCGCTCTCTCCTTGGGCCAGGGCCGCTGGTTCCACTGGTGCCCAGATGGGCTTCAGACCCGAGATGAAGATTGTTGCGTTCGACCAAGCTGTCTCAGCTGTCCAGCTTGACAGGTTGGGTGGGAGGTTTCCAGTGCCCAGCATTTCAGCCGAGGACAACCTCACTCCGGTTTGGAGCCAAATTTGTCCAACTTCCTCCCGGGTTCAGAGAAGCCAGATGCTATATAGCCTGTTGGGTTTTTTTTTAACGTTTTGGTGCAGAAGATAAATGGGTTTAGCAGAGTGACGTGGGCTTGGTAGATGAAATCTCTATCTTCAAGTATTTTCAGAAGTGTGGGGAGAGGCAGGTGTCTAAGTGAATGAAATGCGTCTTCCTTAATCACCCTTGGTTTCATTGTTTTCCAGGCTGAGGGATCTTCCAGTTCTCGGTAAAGCTAACATCTCTGTTGGCAGAGCGGGGCAAATGAAAGCAACGTAGGGAGTAGTCCTTTGCCATTTCATGCATCATGAGGCAGAAGAAAAGCTCTCTCCAGCCTTTCGGTGGCATTAAAGAGCTTGGCATTGGGGCAGAAGTCCAGTCTGAGGGCTAGATCTCCTGAACCCAATCTTCAGACTCACTATCTAAATTAGAAAATAACTGGGAGTTTGAAGAGGAAAATAGTTATGCTGGAGAACTACCTTCCAGGCTGATTAGATGTAAAATTGTGGGATCTAAGCTGGGTAAGCACTGTAAATGGTGCTACTAGAAAATTTGGAGCAGCTGATTCCCTGTGGCACTGCTAAAATCAGAAATGATATGATTTACTGCTTGAAACTCTATTAACAGTAAATAGGAAGAAAAACACAGTATGTGATAGGGTTCTTAAGCTGCTGTGTTCCCCTTTCTTTAGTCCAACAGGTGTTGTAAAGATGAGATGTTGGCATTGCCAAAGTAACTGTTTTGCCATTGATTGTAATACATGGGGTTTCAAAGCAGAGAAAGGCTGGTTGCTATTATAGAAATTGGCTCTGTGTGAGATTTCAGAGTAAAGAAATAATTGTACACATGTGGTATGGAAAAATTCTGAAATTGTCTAGAGCTGCTATATACTTTAGCAGGTGATACCTGCATTTCAGAGCTGTCAGTTGCCTGAGTATATTTGAAGCTGTAATTTTCATTTCAGGACATTGATGTAAAGGCCGCAGAGTTATGCGTATGAACAACACCCTGATTTTCCAGGTGCTAGAAAAGCTGGCATTTCACCTTCTGAAAGGCAGCTCCACATAGCTTGTAATGTGGCAACTGGATTCCTTCGTTTGTAGTTTCACAGCAGCTTTCATTCAAATCAACATCTCCAAGCACTGTGTATGTTTTGGTAAAGGTCTGGCACACCTTGTACAGAAAAACAAGCAAGAACTTTGCTTTTACCATTGCCACATTGCGAGTAGGTAAGCAGATGCAAAGTAATGTGGTTTGTTGAATGTTGTCGGACAAATAGGTGACATAGTCTAGGTGAGGGGGAAATTTTACACAAAGTATCTCAACCCACTAGCTAGGTTAGGGAATCACAGAATCATAGAACGGTTTGGGTTGGAAGGGACCTTTTAAGGCCATCTAGTCCAACCCTCCTGCAGTGAGCAGGGACATCCCCAACTAGATCAGGTTGCTCACAGCCCCGTCCAACCTGGCCTGGAATGTTGCCAGGGATGGGGCATCTACCACCTCTCTGGGCAACCTGTGCCAGGGTTTCACCACCCTCAGTGTGAAAAGTTTCTTCCCTAGGTCTAGTCTAAACCTACCCTCTTTTAGTTTAAAACCATGACCCCTTGTCCTGTTGCTACAGGCCCTGCTAAAAAGTCTGTCCCCATCTTTCTTAGAAGCCCCCTTTAAGCACTGGCTGCAGTAAGGTCTCCCCGGAGCTTCTCGTCTCCAGGCTGAACAACCCCAACTCTCTCAGCCTGTCCTCACAGCAGAGGTGCTCCATCCCTCTGATCATTTCTGTGGCCTCCTCTGGACCCGCTCCAACAGGTCCCTGTCTTTGGCCGTGGAGAAGAAAATCTCCTAAGGAAATTCAGAAAGGCAGCTTCAGAAGAATGGCCCAGATTCCTTAGCAAACATTCCCACCGTAATGTCTGCCTCCTGCTCATCAGCTGGCTAAGAAATTGCTCGCACAGCTTTGCTTCAACAGCCCGACTTTCTGGGCCTCATACACCTGGGAAAGCTCTTCAGCCCACGCGACTGTAAACACGCCTACCAACCACCGTTCGGAGCAGAGATCAGATCCTATGTGATATGGTCACAACTGCTTAGTGCTCGAGGCAAAGAGGGTACAATTAAGTGCAAAGCTTTCCCCAGCGAAGGTCACCCAAGTAGAGCAAACCAATTGCCCCCCTCCCGAAAACAGAGGTGTATCCCTAGGAAATGCCTAGGCTACAACGGGAGTGTAAGTAAGCATTCAGCAATACCCCCCGTTTTGCATAAACGTTTGCATTTTGCCCCGTTTTGCGTAAACGGTGTGCGCTGTTACAACCTGTGGAGGCAGGCAGAGGAGAGCCCGGGGTGCTGCCAGCAGTGCCCGGGCAAGAGCCCTCCCGCGGCAGCGCCAAACCTGGGTGCTGCCCTAGTGGAAGAGCAGCCGCGAGCACGCGTTCACGCTGGGTATCGCCCCGCAAACCGCAAACCAGCCTGTATCGACAGAGGGGGTGGACCCGCAGAGCTGTTTTAGGGTCCCCGACAGCTTAAGAGGGTCTTGCGCAGAAGAGATTTAATGTCGGGCAGTAGAAGTAGAGCTTCATACGGTACCTTTGCCGGTGAGCTGGCTACACGTGCTTGACAGCTTCGATGCGATAAAGGATGGTTCTTTGTCATAGTGCAGCCTATGATCATAAGCTAATGAGATCCCAGATGCCTGGACAACACTTAAATTTAAGCATCCCAAATCTAAGTTGAACCAGCGCAGCAAAATCTGTCATCCTTAACGCACCGCACTTTTGTGTAAGAATGCCACAAAACTAATTTGAGTTGCTACCGGCTGATGATTCTCCCCAGATATTCAATTTGAAAATTAATATTTTCTTCAATATTAGTTGCACTCAGCTATAATATATTTTCCTACAAGCACAAAAAGGAGGTGGTTGTTCCAATATAGTGGGAACAATTGGAGCTAAGGAAAGAGGGAAGTCATATGGTAGAGATTATAATCAGGCAAGCTGAAAGCAGTGGCCATTTTAATTGTGCACCGATACATTTCTCAGTATAACCGAGACAATACGACTGTCTTCTCCCAAACAAATTAAATATATACTGACACTTTGTAAGATCTTCATGTACAAAACTCGAGATGAAATTAGGGATAAGAAAACAACTGAAATTCAATTATTTGGCTTAATTTTTTTCTGTCAAGCAACACATGTTAATGGGGAATCTTTTCTAATTTTTATTCTAATTGAAAACAAATGCCATCAAAAATTATGAAGCTTCAAAACAATTCACTTCTGTTTTTCTTACTCTGTTTACTTCAGTTTTTTGACAGCCAGAGTGGCAAAAAAAAAAAAAAAAAAAAGGATACTGTGATATCAAGAAAGAGGGACACACACTGAAGGTACAGCTAAGAACAACAAAGTACGTCATTCTGCAATTTCTGGCAGATGGGCAGCGGCTAAAGTTGACATCACCAAGGCATCGTTTGTATTAGAAATGGCTGCAAGTTGCACAGGTATTGACCACATCCTACTAAAGTCATACTTCTTATGTTTCTCACACATACGACCCACTTTTGCCTACCAAGAGCTTTGAGTAATTAACTGAAGCAGCAAAACCGTGAAGTACTCCTTAAACTGAGTCACAAAACTGGCCTTGTCTGTAGCTACTTTCATAAAAGAAAGCTGTCTTGTGGGTACAGCTCTGATTCAACGGGGCACTTAAGCGCATGCTTACACCCATCCTGATTTAGGACAGCACTGGTTAAACCTGCGAGAGACAAAAGGAAAGCTTACCTCCTTTTGTTTGATCTGAATCTTAATTACGTGTTGCCAGAGGCCAAACTTTGACTAGAAGTTTTTCATAGAGATAAAACTGTGTGGTGGGAAGGGAAGGGAAGGGAAGGGAAGGGAAGGGAAGGGAAGGGAAGGGAAGGGAAGGGAAGGGAAGGGAAGGGAAGGGAAGGGAAGGGAAGGGAAGGGAAGGGAAGGGAAGGGAAGGGAAGGGAAGGGAAGGGAAGGGAAGGGAAGGGAAGGGAAGGGAAGGGAAGGATTTTGTGGAATTGTCAATTGTGGAAACTTTTGAAACGTATGTTGGAAATTAGATTTCACAATCAGGCCTGGGCAGATTCAGAAGTGAATTAAATGCAATGCAATGTCCATCTCCTTTTCTCTCCCAGTGAACCAAAACACACATTTGGGGATATGGTAAAATAATGAAGACTGATGTTTTCCATTCCTCATTATCCTCCTGCTGCAACAAGCGCAGAGCTCAACATGGAAGCACTAGAGGGACTCAGCTGCCTTTGATGAATTAAAAAAAAAATTTAAAAAACCCTCTGCACCTGTTTCCTCTTGATTCTTTTAATTTATAGTTTTATTTATTTGCATTTTTAAAGGAGTAATAGTTGATGTCAGACTGGAGAGCCCCCAGAATGACATCTGAATTCAGCTTCAGCTGGAGTAGATCCAAGGGGATGCTAAACAGCTGCCTGGCAGACAAGAAGGTCGCAGGCATTAAAGAATATAAATGTAAAAATCCTGCATAAAATAATTTTGAATCTGATATAAGCTAGCAAAAGCCAGGCAATTCAGAGTTAATGCTTACATTTGCATAGGGACAAAAATTTGTATTAACTTGTTTCCAAAGCCCGGTCTGAAGTAATGGATATTACCCGCATAAGGACACTGGCTTTTGTGACGCTAAGTCATATACTTACAACTTTATTCCAGGTTTTAAATTAGATTCCTGTTGGTCTGACTTTAAAAATCAGTAGATTAATATTATTAAGTCTGTGCTACAGATGTTCTCAGCACTGCCTGACAGCTTTAACTGCAAGGAATGAATGAAAGAGCTCCTGCCTTTGGGGGGTAGCGCAGAGGAGGAGGAGGCAGAGGCTGACACCGTCCTGCTGAAGACACCCCAGTGCTGGGAGGGCAGGAGAGGGGCTTTGCCCCTGGACTCTCCTAGTGGAAGACGGGCTCTCGAGAGTTTCTGGATGGAAGTTCATGCATGACACTGACAGCGTATTTGTTGGGAATTTGACAGGTATGTGAGCGCTTACAGCAGTATGGAAATTTCACTTTCTAGTACCAAGAGGGTCATGTAAAGACTTGAAGGAGGTGGTGAAGATATTGGCAACATCAGCTAGTTTAAAGTAAGGTAGTGACATCATCTTGGTGCCAGTAGTGCTTTGGGATTTTGCAAAGGATCATCTCTAGCCAGATTCCCCTTCCCCAGCTGCAGGTACTGCGTTTTCCTTGGGCTCCAGGGCCACTGCCAAGCTGCAGACTGATGGAAACACACTCCAGCGTGGGACCAAGCACCGGCATACACAGCCCGCAGCCAGGGTGAACCTGATCTGAGCTCAGAGCTACCAAAATAACTTGCATGTTTGGCATCATTGATTCTACACGTCACCAGTTTCTCTTGAGACACGTGTGCTTGCCGGTAGCATGCAAATTATTTGTTCAAAGAACGAAAAATAAAGCCAAGGTTTGCATACAACATTCACAAAAGATACCAGGAGAGGGCTTTCCATTGGAAATGGTTGATATGATGACTGCAGACTACCTAATGTGCAGCAACAAAACTGCCTGTAAGGATGGATAGGGCATAACTTCCAAGAATAGAGATAGGTTGCAGTCATTCAACTCAAACAGCTTTGCAGTGGCAACATTACAAAGGACCTTATTAAATCAGGAGGTGACAAAGTCTAGTTTATTGTCTCCAGCGGAGACTTGGTTTAGTGATTTGGCCTGAAGAGGAACACTGTGTCAGAGAACAGAAAATACAATTTCATAAGGTTACTGTACTTATTGTCCAGGTGTTTTCAGCTTGTCCTGGTTGTTTTGGATCTGAGATGAGAAAATGTTGACAACGTGCTGATGTTTTGGGTTGTTGCTAAGCAGTCAAGGACTGTCCAGCTTCTCGTGCTGGCCTGCCAGCGAGAGGGCTGGGGGTGCACGAGAACCTGGGAGGGGACACGGCCAGGACAGCTGACCCAGGCTGGCCAAAGGGATGTTCCATACCATACAAGGTCATGCGCAATATATAAATCTGGGGGAAGAAGAAGGTGTGGGGGGGGTCATTGGGAGTGATGGCGTCTGTCTTCCCAAGTCACCATTACACGTGATGGAGCCCTGGAGCTTCCCTGGAGATGGCTGAACACCTGCCTGCCCATGGGGAGTGGTGAATGAATTCCTTGTTTTGCTTTGCTTGTGTGTGCGGCTTTTGCTTTACCTATTAAACTGTCTTTGTCTCAATCCACGAGTTTTCTCACTTTTACTCTTCCGATTCTCTCCCCCACCCCACCACGGGGGAGGGAGCGAGTGGCTGCGTGGGGCTGAGCTGCCGGCTGGGGCTAAACCACGACACAGCTGTCAGTTCTGGGGGAGAATCACTTTTCTTTTTAATGTCAGTGGTGACGGAGGATCCTTTGACGTTACTGGGTTGAAGAGTGAGGTTTGACCTGGTGTTATCCAGACAGCCCCAGCTCTGCACCCATGAAGACCTGCCCTGTTGTGGAGCAGTGCTGGGAGCCGTGTAGTGGAAAACAAAAAGTCGGTGGATTTTTTCAGCGCCAGGAAAATGTATCCTACAATTTGCATTTGATTTCAGTTGGATGCCAGGAAAGTGCTTCAAAGAATGGAAATTACTTGCTACTCAAGACCTGAACTACTAAACGATAAGTATTTGGCACATACATTTTCATGACTCTAGAGGAGAATTTTTAACTTCCAGGCATGCTGCTTAGCTGCTTTTCACCACAATTCACACAGCCATGGGTTTTTCCGTCTACCTGAGTATCTGACATCCTGAATGTCAAGTGGCCTAAATCTACTTCATGTTATCCTCCAGTGGAGCCTGATGTACATTGTAGCCAGCCAGATCTCTTCTTGCTTCGGGTCTGCCTACGCGTCTGACTAGCGAGAGCTTGTTTGCTTTGGCCAGGGGCTGTTTGATAGACTCACACGAGACCTGCCTAAGTAAGCCTTGCTCTTAAAAGCATTGCTGGCATAGTAATGTCATTGAAGAACATGGAAAAGAAAAACACAACCCAATTTGTTGTAGCTGTAACAGAAGAAAGTCCTAATGAAGATGCATTTATACTGGCCTAAGTCCTTTAGTCTATTCTGAGAACTGATCTAAGCTATACCAACAAGGAAATTTCATTTGCCGATCTAAATGAGGTTTGCACTTTCACATGTACAGAAATAGCTCCGCTGGTTAAAGCCGTGTTGGTAAATCCAGTTATGTATAGATGAGCATTAAGTAGCTTTCCCTGTCCTGAGCGTGTTAGGAAACAGTCTCTCTCTCCCCCTTGGTTTTCTTGTCGGGCGGGAGGAGAAGGGAGGCAATAGCTCTGTTCTCTTGACCACCTCTCCTGGCCGCTCGGAGGTGCAGGAGATCACAGGCCCAGTGCTCCTGCTTTTCTCCTGCATTTCCAACTACAGTGCGGTGGGGCTGTGGAGGAGGTTGGGTGCCACACACCTTCTCTTACATACCCCCGTGCCCATGGTAGTTACCCACTACCTTTAAATATTTAGGCCATTGGAAACCTGGGAGAGATTTCAAAATATTTCAGGAGCTGGGTCGCATACGAAGTTTGTTGATGCCTCCACCAAAACCGTCTTAATGGACATAACTTTACGCAAATAAGCATCCAGTACCCAGGAAAGTAAAAATTTCACCTCACATGCCATTTCAGCTGGCTAAAGATAATACATCCCACCCCATATGCTTCTCAGCAGGGTCTGTGATGGAAAAGCTGACAAAGATGACTTTGTCTCAGCAGACAAAGAACAGTCAGCAGCACTTTAAAATCTGAGGATGGAAGCATTATTTTTGGAAACAATAAATGCTATTTTTAAACAATTTAATATCACGATCCTTTGAAATCCAAATGTGAAGGCAGCGTCAGGCACAAGCAATAGTCTTGTTTAAGCTTAAATTTAACATCAAATGGTCATTACAGGCGAGCTTTATTCCCTAGCAATAAGACGTCTGCACATCACAGATGCACGACTTCTTCAAAGAACTGCCAGATTACGGGATTACTCTGAGGAAAATTTCGCAATGGCGTTTGATTCCTTCCTGATGAAGTGATTTTCCACAACACTTACTGTTACAGCATATTGGCAGATGAAGAGAGACTGGGGAATGAAGTGCATTTGCTAGTACTACATAGTAACAATAAATGCAAACCTCAGTGTCTTGATAAAGGAGTCCAGTCCTATGGATATACTTATAGAATCACAGGATCTTTGGGTTGGAAGGGACCTTTAAAAGTCATCTAGTCCAACCCCCCTGCAATGAGCAGGGACATCCACAACTAGATCAGGTTGCTCACAGCCCCGTCCAACCTGACCTGGAATGTTTCCAGCAATGGGGCATCTACCACCTCTCTGGGTAACCTGTGCCAGGGTTTCACCACCCTCATTGTGAAAAATTTCTTCCTTAGATATAGTCTAAATCTACCCTTTTTTAGTCTAAAACCATGACCCCTTATCCTGTTGCAACAGGCCCTGCTAAAAAGTCTGTCCCCATCTTTCTTATATGCCCCCTTTAAGTACCGGCAGGCTGCAGTAAGGTCTCCCCAGAGCCTTCTCTTCTCCAGGCTGAACAACCCCAACTCTCTCAGCCTGTCCTCACAGCAGAGGTGCTCCATCCCTCTGATCATTTCTGTGGCCTCCTCTGGACCCGCTCCAACAGGTCCCTGTCCTTCCCGTGCTGAGGGCTCCAGAGCTGGATGCAGGACTCCAGGTAGGGTCTCACCAGAGTGGAGCAGAGGGGCAGAATCTTGATGGGCCCTTGACGGGCTGGCCACGCTGCTTTGGATGCAGCCCACTATACGGGTGGCCTTCTGGACTGCGAGTGCACATTGCCGGCTCATGTCCAGCTTTTCATCCACCAGTGCCCCCAAGTCCTTCTCAGCAGGGCTGCTCTCAATCCCTTCATCCCCCCAGCCTGTACTGATATCAGGGGTTACCTTGACCCAAGTGCAGGACCCTGCATTTGGCCTTGTTGAACCTCATGAGGTTCACACAGGCCCATTCCTTGAGCTTGTCCAGGTCCCTCTTGATGGCATCCCATCCCTCAGGTGTGTCAACTGCACCACTCAGCTTGGTGTCATCTGCAAACTTGCTGAGGGTGTGCTCGATCCCACTGTCTATGACATTGATGAAGATATCAAAGGGTACTGGTCCCAGTGCAGACACCTGAGGGACACCGCTCACCACTGATCTCCATTTGGACATTGAGCTGCTGACCGCTACCCTCTGGATGTGACCATCCAACCAATTCCTCATCCACTGAACAGTCCACCCGTCAAGAAGATGAGTCTTCTCCCAAGAAGGAGTTCTTAGCATTGACATTTTCTTTGCAGTAGGTATGGGTCAGAGCCTTTTTTCCTCTGTTTCACAAACCAAAGGGCTGTTCCCAAGATAGTTCCACTGCTTTGGAGAGATGACCATGTCCTCCTCCCCAGCCAGTCGCATGCCGGGAAAGCCATGCACACAAGCGAGGGTCAGGCATTCCAGGCCAGGAGGTTGCCTGCACCTTCCCTCCTCGGTCCATGCTGATTAGTTTAATGTGATCCAGGTGGCAGATGCAAGAAATATGCCTTGGAAGAAAAGACTGAGTGGGACATGTTGGCTGCAGCCCTTGAATTAGCTGCAGCTGGCTGAATTTGGGGCAGTGGCTTTCTCTTCCTCTCCCTGTAAAATGCTTTGTACTATAGTGCTACAATAATACAGCTAATTACAGGCCAACATTTGCAGTAAGTGATGGAGGTTCAGATGTACTGTGATGCAGCCTTTAAGTACTAGATTTCCTGCCTTTTAGGTACTTATATTTACAGCCTGCATGTTCTTTTATGTGTGTAATAAGTGGAGAAATGATGCTGTTGGTGAGTTTATGATCAAGAGGTAGAGTATTATTTTAAGTGGCTTTATCAGAAACGACTATTTTTGAGAGCAGGAAGCTTTCCTTTTTGTTTGAAATGTAAATATTGTGCAACGGTGTACGTGTTGCAAATGTTAGAAAGGAATTCTGAAAAGCTGTTAACAGGTGCTAAAAGAAATATCAAGTAGCCTATTTGTAATGGCTGGAGTAAAGATAATTTATCCCTTATTGTTTATATTAATCTCTAACATTTTTTCATCTCAGTTGTTGCACAAATAAGCAAGCATTTTATTTTTATAGTGTTTTTTAGTTTAAAATTAGAGAAGATGATTTTTTAATTTGCCAAGGGCTGAGTTGGTCTTTCAAACGTGATAAGCTCTACATTAACAAATGTTCTTGTCTTATTCAAGCCTAGCAGCAGAGCATAAAATCCTGTCTCTGCATGTTGTACAATAAGCAGCTATAGTATCTGGACCGTACAGTCTTCTCTTTCTCCTCCATTCTCTTTCTGCATTGAAAAGCTTGCTTTCTTTTTATCTTTTTTTTTTTCCACCATCCATGAAGTGTGCACTTTTCTTGGGCAGAGAGTGTCCTAAAATAAAAGGAGAGAGAGCAAGTTAATTTATAGGGTGAGATAATGTGATATCTGTTTTGAAGCAAAATTCAAACCCTCTGTTGAAATTAAGGATGTGTTCCACTTCAAAACCAATGAGATGCTGTTAGTCCCCTCAGGCTCCTAAAAGAATTAAGCTTTTGGTTTTTTCTTTGCATCTTGACCGATACCATCTCATACCCTCCACTTTCTCCCATTCCTGAAAGGAGAAGATCTATATTTGTTATATAGCTCTGCGCTCTGTAACCCTCCTCCTCCTCCGCCACTGCCTGTGACAAATGGTCGGGCTGGCTTTATCGCCTTGGCTCCCGACCCTCTCCCGCGCCCAGCGGGTGACAGCGGGACTCAGAGGTGGGGACGCCTGGTTCGCTCTCACTTTGTAGTCAGGAAAAGACATCGTCAACCAGGTATACAGAGACGTGGATGACACAAGGAGAACCCAAACAGGCAATACCCATCCCTGGATACTCTCCACATCAGCCAAGCCAGGGTTGATGCCCCTCTGCAAGCACAGGCAGATGCCCTTTATCTCGTACTTGAGCAGCCCCAGAGAAAGCAGAGAGGATAAAACAGCCTGGGCAGAAATGTTTGAGGGCTGTTGGCCGCAGGTGATGCGTTTGGTAGCTTATGGCAGCAGGGCAAGGGTGGCCGGGAGGCTGGTCACGTCTCCTGGGGGAGGTGGACTCTTGGCCACAGAGGTGGAGCGGGACCCAGCTGCAAGCCCGTGGGGCATTTTCATTGTGCTCTTGTATTTATCTCCTGCAACACGTTCACATGAAATAACACAACATCCAAGTCCTTCTTTACAGAGATGAAGCCACTATGGTAGAGGAAGCCCTGAAACAAGTGCCTTCCTGCTGTTTCTGGGTGGAGAGCAAGGCAAGGGGTGACCTGCCTTTCAAGAAGGGGTGCAAATGCACAGATGGTATCTAACGATGCTGTTCCTAAACGAAAGAGACATTTAGGTAATAACACAAATTAACGAACCCCAAATGATCGGTTACCTGCCTCTCAATTTCCTAGGCAAACAGCTCCATTCAGAAGCACTGAGAGCAGAGATATCCCTTTCTTTTTTTTTCCTTTCTTTTTTTTTCCTTTTTTTTTTTTTGCGGGGGGGATGATGGATGGACATGGAGGACTTTTCTTTTTCTGGAGAAAAATGTTAAGGCTGTTTGGAAAATAAAAAAAAATGTTGGACAGAAATTTGCACAAATGCTCCAGAGCTGGATATGAGGCCTGTGAAAAAAGAGTTAAACCAACTGTGGGGCGAGGCTTCTTTTCCTTACACAAGCACTGAAGGGAGGATCTAAATGGCTTTTTGGGAAATGTGGGATAGAAGATGCTTTTGGGGAATCCTATCTATACATGCAGGGTTACGGGACAGACTATGCCTTAGTGTGCTGCTTTTCTGTCCATTTCTGTTGACGTCATTTTCGTTTCCTACTAGCAGAGCTTCCTGTGAGGAGAAAAGCCTTCTTGACAGTGAGTACGTTTTGCTTTTTCAGTCTGCATTTTGCACTCTCCAGATGGCTTGTGGTCATCACACCTCAGGCTTCTTACAGATACATCTTTGTGACTGCCATCATCTCCTACACGGCATGTACAGTAAGTTCATTTGAACTTGTAACGCGACATTGCCATGTCTCAGGTTCCCTCCGCCAACTTGTACATTGCATTAGCGGCATACCCGCCGTGGCCCTGAGCGGCATGCCGAGCACACTGACAACTCATATGACCATCAGAAAATAAACGCTCCAGTTCATCAGCTCCAAGCTGAGCCGGGCTGGCATACTCATTGCCCTGAGATCGAACGGCAAGGGCAGGTCTTTGGGACAGGACCTTCTTGTGACGGTACGGCACGTAGCATGGAGATGCCTTGACCCACGGCTGGGACACTCACGGCTTAGCACAGTGCGATCATCCAGGAGTAATTTAATTTTTGGTGAAAACGAAGGTAAAATGTTTGTTGGTGCCAAGCACCCATTATGGCTGCCCCAGGCCATGTACAGCTAAGATTAATTGAGCTCAAAGCTCATTGCAATAGGAGCAAATCAAACTTGATAGCTCACACATAAGGGCTTAATTACTCTGGAAAGATGAGTCTGTGTGCCCAAACTGGTGATGAGGACTCCAGGGCACTTCAAAGTCTGTACGAAAGAAGGAAAACCTAGTGCTTCTTAGAAAACATGGGCTTGCCAAACATCCTCTGGATAGTCCTGCCTGTTGAGAAGATGCTGTGAACATCTTTTTGGCAATGTATTTAGGTGCATCGTGGACAACTGCAGTTCCCAGTATGCTCGATGGAGAAAGATGGGCATGTTGGAAGAAGGTAGCGGAGGAGGCGTAGTAATTCAAACCATCAAGATTTCTGCCTCCCCTTACTTATGTCTTCTCTTCCTGCAGTCACGCTGCTCAGGCTTCGTGTGACAGGTAGCTACCTCCAGTCAAGTTGAGACACGCAAATCCATGCCTCCGTTCACAGAGAAGGGTCAAACCTCAGTGTCTCCATGACATTAGACCCCATTCCCCGATCCTGCTGACATTAAAGGTATGGTCTCAGAAGCAAGAGGGAGAGAAATATGACATTGTAGAAAGCCTGAGAGCAGAATTAGGCCTTAGTGTAGTCAGTCTCCCCTCCTTAATTCTACTTCCTTCAAAGAGGTAAAAGTTTGGCAAAATGTCTCCTTTTGGAAATAGTTGCAGAAAGAATGATTTTGCATCAACATATGAAAGCCAGGTTTTAAAATTCTTGTCCCAAAACCTCATGCAAAATACTATGGCTCTTTCAATGATTAAATCCAGTTCTCTTTCTGGTTCAGAGCTGTCTGAAAATAGACAAGCCCATGGAAGGACGGTGGGCAAGCAGTGGGGATTGCACCACATGTATGGTTAGACAGGCTTTGATTTTCCAGCATTAGTTTCTTTTTCCAGTAAATACTATAAATTAATAATATATTAATATTTGTGAAAAGAAACCTTTAAATGACATGGGAGTCTACAAACTAAAAGAGACCTGGGACAGGGAAATGAAAACAATTCTTCACACATTATATATTTTGGCCTAAGTTGTAACATTGTGTCACATCAGCTCACTAAATAATCTTAAACCAACACCTGATGTTTTTAACTCTAAAAACTCTTAAATCTGACTATTTTTTAGCTAAGTAAAGCAGGTGAAAACCAAAGGACATACTGACATGAATAAGCAACCTCTGAGGTAATATTATAGGTATATCAGTTGTCCTAGACTTCATTAATAGTATATTTGCTTGATCTTAAGCAGTTCCTTCTCCATATTTTTAGATTTAGCTAAACAGCATGAAATCTACAACATAGGCCAAGCCAGATGTGAAGACAAGAAAGGCCCTTTAATGTTTCTCATAAAATCTTTCAACTTGCTGTCTCCATGCTGGTTTTTTCCTTAAAAGTTATTAGTATTTCCAGTTACAAAGGTTTGTGAAGAGCATGCAGGAAGCTTAGTTACATAATTATTCTCCCCTTACCAGTGCCTATACGAAATTCTAGTTATTTTCTTCATCACTTGGTCTTGCACAATTTTCCAGTGCATATAGTTTCAAATAAATTTCTACCCGTGCAGTATGGCAAACTGATTTTTTGAATCTGCCTAAAAGCATAGGAAAGTTCAGGGCCACAACATCTATTCATTAAAATTTTGCTTGGTAGGCTAAAGTACATGAATAGAATTGAATCTTCTCAATATCAAGCATGTCCTAAGGCAGCAGCTTGCAGAATAATAAGTTAACCATGTCACTGGTTCTAATTTTAGGTAATTGAGTACTTATTTCGCAGTCCTCTTCCTATTGGGGCAGAGTGTCTGGCTTGTATGCACATGTAGCAGAGAGTCCTTGTAACTTCTTATTCCTTGCCTAAATCCCTTCTCCCACTCAGATGTCTCTGAGGAGGCAAACAAGGTTCTGCCATCCCTGCCCATGGTGGTTCCCCTCTGCAAGTCCTGGGTATTGTGAAACCCCATACGTTTTCCCTCCTGCTGTTTGATTGACAGTTTCTGAGCATCTTCTTTCATGTGCTCCTCCAGTTTCCGCAGTGACTGACCGATTATGTCAGAAGTTTTGGGTTTACCCTGTGTTTCAGACAGCAATTTCCATTTTCCTTACTGGATTCCTTGGAGATAAGTGACCAGTGACTCCTCTGACAGGACTCATTAAGTGTTATGAATCCATTCAGTGTATTACCTGATATTTTAATGAAAATTTGTTTCAGAGTTTCCACATCTGTGTGTTAAGAAGGAAAGAACATATGAGCTGAGGTTTTCTGCTTGGAAGTCATCACAGCAGGTTCCCAGTGACCAACTCTTGCTTTAGTCAGCGAACGCAGCTGCCACCTAGGGACTTCACTCCTTCCTTCCAAATATACATCTAGGCTTTCATATTACTGCCTCTACAGAAAATTCACTCATCTCTTGCGCTTGCATGCTTTGGGACATGAAGACAGAGATTGAGTTGTTCTCACCCAGTTATGTTTGGGAAAGCAAGTCTTTTCAATCCTATCCTCCACAGCAAAATAAAACAAATGAGATAATGGGCTGGTAGATGTATTATTTATGCCAGCAGTTTCAAGGAACTGTGACGGGTCAGCCTCATGTCAGGTGTCCTCAACATCAGAGAAACCAGCTTTCATTCATATGGGAACTAAGTGAAGATTTCATTGAAGTTGGTTTGGTAGTGTTCAGTAAGGGGATAAATTCTGATCTTACTTTAGCATAATTAAGGTTCACAGTTTGAGGGATTACAGTGACATTTGAAGTACCTATAGATTTATTTTTAAATTTATCTGCTCCTCTCACCAAAGTCCTTTTGTGTTTGTATGTTTAGTTGTTCTCTTTTAGCATGGAAGATTCCAGTAGTTTAGTTTTCTATCTATCATGTAGTCCACACAATATTAATTTGTATCTCTACAGTTTCTGTAAGTTTTAGATGACTACACATTGATAGATATTATTGCTAACAGAAACAGAGTAATAAACCATCATCTTGACTTGTTGGAATAAGAAGGACCTCTTAGAAGAAGAAAACTTCCATAACAGCAAAGAAACTCAATAATGGTTCAAGACAAAAGAAGTGTGTTGATTCATTTGTAACCTGCTTTTCCCTAAAGTGTATGGGCGGCCTCTGAGGCACATGAGTCAAGAGACAATATAACTTCCAGTTATTGAAAAGAAATACGCAGAATATGGCAGTCTCACTTCACATCTCCTACACAGCTTGACATGGTTGTTTGATGCTTCCTTCTGTTTGTTTCTGTTCATCGCTGACCTCCGTTTCTCGCTGACCTCAGCGTGCCGACTGGTGTAAAGAGGGGATGGGGGAAGCTGGACGCCGGAGGTCAGGCGTCCTTGCAGATTCTCCATCAATGCCCAGATGTGGCATAAGTGCCCAGTTCTCCATCAAGGACCTAGAGTTCTTAGATTGTTTCTTCGCTTTTGCAAAACATCTGAAAAGATTTGGAGTAGTTGAAACTCCTCTAGACTCTCAAATTTCCACTTAGAAGGTCGGCCTATTATAAACTTCAGTGAGAGAACAACTTATCATTTATAAAATAAAATTCATTGCAATTGCCTATTGTCTGAAATGCTATTTTCATTATGTTTTTGAAGATAATAGTTGCCAGTCAGAAAATCCAGCCAGTTTCCACAGATTGCATGTCTTTTTTATCAGAGGAAACACACGCCGGTTCTGTGATTGCATTTTTTTTTGTTGTTATTTTTGTGGTCTGTAGAGGGAGAGATTCCTTGGACCTTTCCCCATCACCTTTCCATAACCTCATCACTTCTCATGTCCAGCTCTACTTCTGAACATATGTTTATATTTTGTGATATAATGTGAGAGTAGTTGTGGTCATTACTCAGCCTGGGTGAATTTCATGGTAATTAAAGTTTTGTTTTTTTGTTTTTGAAAGATAAGTTGCCTAAGGGGCCATATCTATTTATAAGCTCCCCCCTCACCCCAGACTTCCTAAAATGATTAGCATGTGAAAAAGTGCTTTGCTTTTGATGTAGTAGCCATCTGCACTAGGGGGAAAGGCTTGTATTTCTGCATTTTGCATCTAGTTCCTGAGCCAGCTAAGGATGTCATGTGCAAAATAAGTAATTAAAATATCTTTTTAGAGGACTGGGGGAGTAAAAGCCTTCACTGTTAGATAACCCTGGAAAAAATCTCACACAGATACAAGGAAAAGAAATATTCTTTAGCCCAGAAATCTAGATGCTGAAATTACGCTCTCACTGGACTCATATATGCAAAACCCACTGCTATAAATTATTCATCTCAAGAGAGCACGAATTGCAAGACTGGGCTTGCAGTGGCTAATACTTTCTGGTCACCTCACTCTTAATTTCTTCTAGACCAAAAATGTGTATGATAGCATGCAGATGGCACTCAAACGACTGAAGGGATTAATTTGGCTCAGTGGAATACAGGCTTGTATAAGGTCAGTGTTATTTTGCTGTTCTTGAATGCAACTTCTTTGAGCATGCTGACTGCTGTAATTCTATTGCTAAGAATGTAACCAATTTCAGGACTAAAATTATTACAAAAAATGGTTATGGGACTTGTAAGTCTTAGGAAGTGGAATGAGCATGCAACATAATACTTGGCTAGATATAGAAACGCGTTGCAGAGATTTGTTTATCTGGTATCTTACAGAGTTTCTAGTCAAAGAGCAGAAGGCAACACTTCCCATAGTGTCTGCCTAACGTATTTCATCTGAGCTAGCTAGAAGCCCTACCTTGTTTATGATTATGTTCTTTCTCAGTTATTGCAGGGCTGACGGTGGCATCCTCAAAACAGTAGCCATTAGAAGGCTATACAGTGCTGTAACAGGCTGTATGTTTTACTGCAACCAAAAGGCAACCCAATTTTAGGGGCTACTTATAACTGTAGCTGAAAACTGAAAAATCTCATGTATCACCTAGGAAGTGAGCAGGAAAGACGACTAGGGCATATATTAAAAGATAAATGGCATTCAATGACATTTGCCGAATAATAAGAGTCAGAGATCACCTCTATTCCAAGCCGCCTGTCAAAAAATAACCCCTCTTAAAATAAATGACAAATTCCAAATAAGCTATGGCACAATGGTCTGTACTATAGTAGTGTGGCATCTCAATTCATCACTCTCAAGAGAACCATACTTATTTCTAAAGACCTCATCTTATTAACGTTGTGAACTTTCAGTAGTAAAACATGGCATCTGTTGTATATTATTGTTTCGTTCTTACAGCACAATCAATACTTGAATCTGTTATGGTGCTTTCAGATTAGTGTTATTATTTTCAGAACAAGCAAATAGCGAAAATGGAGAGGAAATGGAAGAAGGGAAGTGTTCCACAGAGAGAAACATTTCACAAACAGCAGTGGATCATCCAAGCATGCTCTCTGCTGTGCTTCAGGAAAACAAGTCATTTACCAGATGTTTCAAATTGTGTGTAAAATATAAAAGAGCATATTGGGGAAAATGTGTTTAATGCTAGAATACTCATCTGTCTATTGTAAGAATACTAGATGTGAAACATGAGCTAGCTTAAAAATATTAAAATACATCCTATTTTACCCTTGCAGTATATGGCTATACGTATTGGGTTTGCATGGCAGGGTTTTGGTAGCGGGGGGGCTGCAGGGGTGGCTTCTGTGAGAAGCTGCTAGAAGCTTGTCCCGTGTCCGACAGAGCCAGCGCCAGCCGGCTCTGAGACGGACCCACCGCTGGCCAAGGCCAAGCCCATCAGCGATGGTGGTAGCGCCTCTGGGGTAACTTATTTAAGAAGGGGAAGAAAACGGCAGGCAGCATTTGCAGCCAGAGAGAGGGGTGAGAATGTGTGAGCGCAGCAGCTCTGAGACACCCAGGTTGGGGCAGCAGGAGGGGCAGGAGGGGCTCCAAGCGCCAGAGCAGAGGGTCCCCGGCAGCCCCTGGGGAAGCCCATGGTGAGGCCGGCTGTGTCCCTGCAGCCATGGAGCTCCACGCTGGAGCAGATCTCCACCCGCACCCGGGGAGGAGCCCAGGCTGGAGCAGGGGGATGCCCGAAGGAGGCCGTGACCCCGTGGGCAGCCCACACTGGAGCAGGTTTCCTGGTAAGACTTGTGACCCCGTGGAAGGGACCCAGGCTGGAGCAGTTCGTGCAGAACTGCAGCCCATGGGAAGGACTCACATTGGAGAAGTTCATGGAGGACTGTCTCCCGTGGGAGGGACCCCAGGCTGGAGCAGGGGAAGGGTGTGAGGAGTTCTCCCCCTGAGGGGGAAGGAGCGGCAGAGACAACCTGTGATGAACTGACCACAACCCCCATTCCCCGTCCCCCTGCGCTGCTCGGGGGGAGGAGGCAGAGAATTCAGGAATGAAGTTGAGCCTGGGAAGAAGGGAGGGGTGGGGGAAAGGGGTTTTAAGCTTTGTTTTTTATTTTTCATTACCCTACTCTGATTTGATTGGTAATAAATTAAATTAATTTCCCCAACTCAAGTCTGTTTTGCCCATGACAGTAGTTGCTGAGTGATCTCTCCCTGTCCTTATCTCGGCCCATGGGCCTTCAGTTACATTTTCTCTCCCCTGCCCAGCTGAGGAGGGAAGCGGTGGAGCAGCTTTGGTGGGCACCTGGTGTCCTTTGCTTCCAGGATCTGAGGAGATTCTTAGTTTTGCTACATTTTTCTATCTGTCAAAAATGAGCCGATTTCCCTTTTGCTTTTTATTCTCCCTCTTTATTGACTTCTTTCACTCTATTATTTCACTTTTTTTTTCTATGGTGACTCTTTTAAGTAGGATGGAGATGTGGACACATACATTAAGCACTTGGGTGAACGTCAACAGACAGAGATCTACTATTCCAGTATGCAGAAATGGAAAAGAGTGCAGACTGTGGAGATTACAGACAGAGTGCCTGCTACACTGAGTCTGCTAGAAGCAAGACAGAAAAAGTGTATATTAAGATAGGTCAATCCAAGAAATTTGTTTTTTAGCGACTTCTCATTACTACAAGAGGGGAGAAATAGGGGCCAGTATGAGAGCTGCCAAAGAAGTGGGAACGTTATGACTTGCGGTGCAAATTATTATTTGGGGCACTGGCTTTTTGGCCTGTGATAACTGAACACAAAATTTTTGGTATCTGGGCTTGGTTGAAATAGATATTGCAGTGCTGTGCACACTTAGCCTACAGCACCACATCTCCCAAGTGGCAAGCAAGTTATAGCAGTGCACAGCAAACCCCCCAAAGTCTGTTTTCACAGAGACTTGCGTCCTGAAGGCGAACTCCTGTACGTCCTGTGACATTTGATACAGACAACTACAAATTCACAGTGGTTTTCTGTATATTACACATACTGCAGGAGAGTGGAGAGCAACGAAGAGAAAGATAATATTGTCTCTCTTCTCAGAGTGCCAAAGGGCTTGCACTGAGACGCTCACCATGTTCCCTCTGAGCAAAACATCAACTCCCACCCATGAAGGACACGGGCATGGCAGGGGTCTGCATGCAGAGGGGCTCAAAGCACACTCTAGCCCTCATTCTCCACAGTCCCTTGTGAAGTGTTGTTGCAGTGGCATCAGTACACACGTGCTGAGGAGAGGCTGGAGCACAATGGAAGTTTCCATGACTGCTTTAGAGGTGTGCTGAAGCGGAGGAGACAGACAGACAACATGTGGTAACAGTCCTGACCCAAAGGGGCCTCACCCTGCCTGGGAAAGACGTAACTCCAGTTGAAACTGGGAGAGTAGAAAAAAGTGGTAGCGGAGCAGCTGTAGGCATTTCCAAGTGTCTTCTAGTAACACTGTGCCAGCTGAGTTCTCTTTTTTCCTTAGTCTTTTATACGCCTTTCCTGAAAAGGCATTACTTAAAATACGGCTAACATCTCTTGAAGTAATAAACTTTCCTTTTGGCTATATGACTGAGGTACAGCATTTGGGGTTTGCAAATGTTCAAGAACTGGCTGATTTGCATAGGTGCATTATTTCTTATAAGCCAAGCTGGCAATGCTGCCGATGGTTGCATTTGGCCAACAATTTCCCTTGTAAAATCCTGCTTCTGCTGGGGTAAATTAGTTTTCAGTACTCTGAAATTTCTTATGCCAGGCCTCTGCCTCAGGGTGAATACTTGCAGTTTTATTTTACAGTTACTGATGTGTTTTTTTAACATTTCTGCCAAAAAAAAAGTCATCTGTTCTCAAAATAATTGTGGCATGATGCGTTTTCCCATGTCCCTGAATACTTACAAGTCTTCTACTGGGACAGCACAAGATTGTCATGCTTTGTAGGAAGAACTTGACTTCTGGACAGGGAGAGCCGTGTGTGTCTCTGCAGAAAAACCGCTTTGCTCATGAAATTTTGCCCAAATGTGGTTAAATGCATAAGCCTTTGAAGCATCTCTCTTCTACTATGCTAATTTGAAACTCACTAGGGTTTCTTGGCGAAAGCTCTGACGCTCCATCTCCATGGGCTCGGAGGTTCAGGCTTGAGCGCAACATCGCATCCAGCAGTTTTCAGGGCCGATGCAGCAGCAGAGCCAGGGCTGGAGCAGCTGGTGGCTCTCCTGGGTCTCACAATCCCTCTGTCAGCCCTGGGACCATCTGACCTCAGCATGGGGAACACAGGCACGGGCTGGGTCAGTGAGTCCTGGGGAAGAAAAAGGATGGAGCTGGTTTGACTGGGAGAGGAGACTGAGCTTTCTGTAGTTCTCATCCGGGGAATTCTACTTTTTCTATCTCAAACCAAAGCCTGCAGGCTTTTGTAAAGCTCTAGAATTTAAGAAAATGAGGATAAAAACATCAATTTCTCAAAACCCTCTGCAAGGACTAGATATAAAACTTGGACACTGAAAATGCCCAGGTTTAGGATGGCTCAGTTACAGCCCCAGAAATGAAGTGTGCTCCTTAAACTCATGTCTGTTCCCCCCTGCCTACCTCAGAAAGGTTATGTTTTTTTTTCTAATTGCAAGTGCTGTAAGGATTGTTTTACAATGTTTTCAGTTTTATCAGTTCAGTAAATCAGTAAATTTTATTATATTTATCATGGTTGCAAGGAAACTTTACAAGAGACACTTTCTTGCTCTTTGAGGTTATAAGGGACCCTGTGGCTTTACAGTGAAGGACAGAAGAACACTCAAGGCAGTGCTTAAAGTCTACAAAGATGCCAGTAAGTTCTTGTGGAGTTGTTGAAGACCACTGCCCTCACACAGGTATGGCAAGGGAAGAAAATTGTCTGTCTGAGGTAAATATAAATGACTGAAGAGAGAGCAGACTGCACCCAAATGTTTTCCAATGTGCTGCAAAGATACACATCCAAAATCGTACCTAATCAATCTGTTTCATTACATTAGAGAGAAGTAAGGCATACATTCATAGACATTCATAGGCCTGATGGAGAATTTGTCCAGTCCAACAATTTACCATGCATTAATACCCATGGTCCTTGTGGTCCCAGAAGAATCTAATGTTTTATGTCTGAGGTATTTTTCGCATGTGAAACAAGTGCAATGATACTTCTAACAAACGGCAAATATGTGGGAGGATAGAGTCTGATTGTTTTGGGAAAGGAAATTAGACTGACTTAATATCTGTTCTGTTGGGTTTTTTTTAAAAAGGGAAGCAGAGAGACCACCGTGTTAGAAGGCTTTTGGGGAAGCAAAATGCTTGTATTAAAGGGAACTGCTGGAATGGTTAGCAGAGATAGGACTTGGGCTGTCAGAAAACCTTGGTGTTTGCCCAAGGTCCGTTCAGCTGGTCACCTTGGACAGTGCCACCATTTGCCCTGTGACCCTTCCCATTCTCCCAGGCAACATCAATCCTGGTGAGAAATGGGTGTAAATCAGAGTCCTCTAAAAGAGAATAATGCAAGAAAACAGGCTTCAGGCACAAATTAGTTTTAATTTAGCTGTTGTAACCCATTGTTTCAGAGAACATGGGAACTGCTGTGTTACATAGAGACCTGATCTATTCTGATCACAGCCTGACTGTATAACTCACACTGATAAATAGCTTCTTTTATACTAAACATCTGTGGGAAAGGCTGCTTCCCATGCTGGCCACATGCCTGCTAAATAAAACCCAGAGGAAATTGGCCAGGCAGTTCTGCATGCCATTGTGAGAGAGGTTAAGGTTCAGCAATGACCTCTGGTCCCTTGCCCCTTGAACTGATGAGGCTAGATGCACCATGAAGTTGGCGTACTAAGTCTTTGCATTGCTATAGGAGTGCCTTGACCAGTTAGGTTATTCTTTAAAAGGATTAGCTACTACAACTTAGGAAATGTGCTTTAGATGGCCAGAGTCCTGCTTTTCCTTCCCCATCGAAAACAGAGGTTGCAAAAATGCAGAGTAAAAAAAAAAAATATTAGAAATGTTAAAATGCAGAAGCTAGACTGAAATATTTTTTCAAGCTGGTCGATTTATGGAAGGAAGTTTTATTAATAGTAACTTACCAGTTACATAATTGGTTGCATGCAGAAATCTGTAAAATTATAGTCCAATAATCTTTTTTAATAAATGTATTCATCCCCATAAAATAACCAATGATCAGCCGTGAAGCAAATACTAACTATGCTCTAAAGACAGATTTCGGTGATGAATGATCCAATTAACCAGACTGCAGAACTCTTTAAAACCCTTTTTTCACTCTTGGTGAAGTATCTTGGTGCTTTCACAATGTGTCCTGTAACAAACCTATCAAAGGGACTGCAACTAGAAAAGTCACATTGCAGTATGATTTTGCAGTTCGGTGTTTGATGACGGAGAACAATGCATGCTCAGACACACTCAGTGTACCAGGGAGGATAGAAAGAATTTCAAAGAAGGAAAGAATTACCATTGTGAACTTAGTGGCAACTCAGACCTCTGATTTTTAAGTGCCTTGGGACCAATTTACCTTTATACATAAGTAAATCCATTGAAGACCAATATGCAATAACTGAATCTAAGCTTTTGTATAAATTTTGAGATGATTGGGTATATATCTCTATATGTGGTTACTCCCGAAGTTGGGTACTTGGAAGTGGTATGTGAGAAATTCTGTTTCATTCAACTTGAAAGATGTAAATTGAATTTAATAGCTTATGGGTCTTCAAAGAAAGGAGGTCGAAAATTGAGGGAGGGAGTGTCTTGTTTGAACAAACAGAAATTTGCTTTGCCTGCCCTTGTGCAAATTTTCCTTAATGCTTGATATTAGCAAATTGTTTTTCCTGCAGAGAAGTGCAAAGAAACAGAAAATTTTAAAGAGGTTATTTATGGAGAGTAAATATTGAAATCCTTAGTACAAGAACTTGCTGAGACGCCTGATTTTAAATGTCATTCAGGTCTTAAAAGACAAGAAAAAGCCTGCTTTATATGTCAGCCTAAATACAGACCAAAGAGGGTTAGGGACACCAAACACTTGTCATCAGTTATTGCAAGTAACCTAGTAAGAACTCTTCGCTTATATTATTTTATAATATTATATTATTTATTGGTGATAAACTTTACCTACATATGTAAAAAGTTACCCTATTCTAGGCAAAGAAGTCTAACTTGAGCATTGCAGACCATCACTTGTTCAGATGTAAGTGTAATGCTTCATTCAGCAATGTTACCCAATTCATAAAACATCAGAGAATGTCCAGAAACGGGAGTTCTGGTGCCCTTCTCCGTCCGTCCTTGTTTTCGTGGATATTAGTCAGACCTTAAACAATGTTTGTGTTTTTCATCAAAGATAAGCTCTCAGGCAAACAGGAAGAGGGTGTAGTAAAAAGTGAACATAAACCGTACGCTGGAACGGCTGGCATCCAGAGATTTTATCAGCCTTTTCTTTTTTATTATGTCTGTATTTGAAACATACCTATCTATTCTTTTTAGTTCACTGCTGTCTCTTGGCACTAGTAAATGCTGTATAACACAGGGTATCTTCATGTCCAGACTGAAAATCATTATGCAGCAATTCTTTTGTTTGCATGTCCTTTATGAATTTGCACAGTTTGTGTCAGATACAGTTGACTTGCCAGTGATGGCGTCAGGAGAATGAATATCATGAGGAAAACTCAGTCTTTCTCTACATTTATCCAGCCAAATAACAACAACATTTTTCCTCTATGTGAGTTTCATGTACATTCTTCGAGTAAACAAGCCCTACAGTTAACATGTGTGATCTGAGGATTTGAAAGCAAATCAACTGATACAAAAGGAACTGTTTCAACTTCAGAAAATGTCACTGATCTGCAGAAGCATTCCTTGAATCCCTTGGCGAGGCAGCTTTTAACTGGCTTTCTCATACAGAATATGGATACTGTAGACTAGACCAAATCCCCCCACAGGCTAGAAATAATTTGGCCCTCTGAAGAAATCGCTTGGGTAATAGAGACATTCAGCACTTTGCCATCTTCTAATTTGTCTCTAATTTTGACTCATCCTATTTCTCTATGAGCAAAACTATGCAGTCTCCTGGACGCTTTTCGATGTAGATGCAAGACAGGCTCTGTCACAGTCTCCTTCTCTGAAGGCGAAGCATTATTAGTAATATTTTTTTTGCCTGTTTTGTTTGTTCAGACTTATAATTTATTCTAGGTTTTGTGTTGCAGTGTGTTTAGCACAGTAGTTCCCCAGGCGCAGCTGAAGCCAGTGTACAGCGCTGTCGTATAAACAGAGTCCTGCTCCTTCATCCGCATAGTGCAATTACAACCAACCTGCTCTAAGTAGCATTGGAACTTGGTTAAGTTACTAGCATCTCAAAAATCGTATTAAAGAGTTGCCCAAAAAACACTGCCCGCCTTAGCTGGCTGCAAGCTGTCTTCCTTTTTCCTGTCTTCCTTTACACATGCCCTTTTTACCTCAATGGGAACTGCACTGTGTGACAAACTGCACTCAGAAGTGTCCGGAGCCATTCACCTTGATTTTGTTGTGCTGAAGATGATTTTGCTGTCAAGGATGTGAGATATTTGCACGGCAAAAGAGCTGCGCTAGGGTAAGGTCCTGAGGTCAGAGCTTGCGTTACCCTTCATTTTCTAGCAGATGCTTTGTTGTTTTCTCGAGGTTGCTGCTACCACTTTAAAAACAAGCATCCCAGGAATTTTCTTTTGAAACGGGCTTCCCCTTTCCAAATCCAATTATACTATTTCAGCTGGGTCATTTTCAACCCCTGCTGCACTTTTTTTTTTTTTTCACTGAGTTTATTAAAAATCGTGGCCCTGCTGTAGGGAAAGCGAGGGGCGTTTTCACCACACCAACTCACGGCTCTGCTCCAGCGACCCTCGTGGCTCGGGGGTCCGGCGGGTTCCCTTTGGAAACGGCGGGCGGGCGAGACAGAGGCAGCCCCGCAGGGGCTGGGACACGGCTCCGGCTCCCTGCAGCCAGCCAAGGGCTGTCGGGCTCAGCCCACGCAGGACGAAGAGCGAGCTGGGCAGGCCTGGGCTGCCCCGGGATGGAGGGGAGAGGTAGTGCCCGGGAAATCCCCCACCTCCGTCGAGCAGAGCAGAGCGGGGCCGCACAGCCCACCGGGCGGCTCCCGGAGGTGCGGAGAGGCAGGGACCACCCCGAACTGCTGGGCTCGCCGTCCATGGCTACCAGGCCAGTGCTCTGTGTAGGGATAACGGCTGGAAGGACTTGATACGGAGGAGGCGGGAGAAATTGCAACAGGACGAAGGAAAAGGATGGAGGATGTGGAAGTGGGAAACCAAACTTTATTGTTCATGTTAGTTTAGGTCATGGAGTATGTTTTACTTTAGCAACAGGAGAAACAATTCAGCACACCAGATGCCCTGGTACCATTGCTGCTACCCCACCATCGAAATCTTTGAATTAGCAAAAGCGATCTGGAGTTAAGGTTGACATCTAGTATTGCCCTTTGATCGCCTTTGCATCATTTTTGAGTGTCAGTGCAGAAACACCGGTGTCAGAGATGCCGTGAAACGTGTCCCACACGCAGCAACTCTACAGTGTAACTGTAAAATGGCACGCCGGCTTGCTCAAGGTGCGTGATCTGGGAGAAAGTACCATCAGAATTGTCATCAGAATTTCATAAGAAATAATTTCAGTTTAAAAGGAATAAATATAGAAGACTCTATTACTTTAAAAAAAAACAACTCTGAAGCACTTCCAGCTTCAGCAATGTTACTCTCAAGTGTCAATTAGCATTCGTGTAGTAGCCATGTATAAAGACCCTCTTGTTACGGGTAGTGAACGATGACAATAATGAACCATGTTGCCTTCTTCAGGAAAGTGGACATCTGTTCTTAGAAGACATTAGGAAATTTTCGAATATGGTATTCCCTAGCTTCAAAACAAAGTAAAACATAGTCTTGTGCGATTTGTATTTTTGCTATCTGCAGAATGCTGTTACCCAGGTTTAAACAGGGATTATTTATTTAACATGTGGGGTTTGTTTTTTTTTTTAATGAGAGTCTTAAATTTGTCTTTCAATGACTTCTCGGTCTTTCCTAATTTGATGCTCCAGGCAGCCACAGTGGATGTCACTGCAGGGCTTCATGCCACCAGGCGTGAAGCCCCTGCCTGGCTCCCTGCGAGGGGAGCGGAGCCCCACGGGCGCTGCGCAGGCCGAGACACTGCGGGAGTTTTTCAGTAAGCTTGGAGGCGCCGGTCGGTTCCTGCTGAAGGACACGTAAGTCGGGAGGATGCCACTTCTCTATTTAGGTGTCTTTTTGTCAGAGCGCTCAGCAAATGAGTTGTTGTGTCACCCCGGGCGTTGCAGGATGGCTCTGCAGTCAGCGCTGCGCTGCTCGGCAGCAACAATGAAAGAGATAAGTGGAGAGGCTGTCCGAGCCGAAACATGCCTTCGTTTCTGTTGTGAAATCCTGTACACATTTCCTTAACCCTTGTGCCACACACCGTGAGGGAGGGTGAAGACGTCTGTTTCTGACAGCCGTCACCATTTCTTGCTTCAGCACAGCGCTTTACCTCTACAGCTGGAAAGAGGCTCAAAGTTTATAAAATGCCTGAATCTGGGTCAGGAAATATTTCTGCTTATTGCAAGCTGATTTCCCCACCTGAGGTATACTGGAGGTGTTGAGAGCAAGCTGTTGCCGCCCAGCTGCCGAGTTGCTGCTCCCCCTTCTGATCATCGGCTGTTGGGAGGCCAAGAAGAAAACCCTGGGGCAAACATGGCGGGTGGGCGGGCAGGCGGGCAGCCCACCCTATTAACCAACGCTGTCCTGCGCTGCCGCTGTCACCTAAGCGTTTAACCTGAAGGAAGGGAGCACGCGTCACAAATTCAGGTACCCGAAGGGGCACCCGCCAGCACACGAGGAAGGGAGAAGGGCATGCAAGACGCGGGGTGTGCGAGGGGTCCGTCAGCTGCGGGTGGGGTCCCCTGGTGTCCCCTGTCAGCGGCCCCCCCTTTCTTCTTCTCGTCCTGGCGCACGGCAGCATGGTTAAGATCCTGTCCCCACTACTGCTACTTTGTACGCCACAGAGCGATGGGGCCCGTCTGACCCCTTGAAAATCCTGAAAAATGGCATGTTTATATAGGCCCAGCTGGGGACTGGGATTGTGGGACGGAGACATGGGCTCAGCCGCAGCTAGCGTCCGCTCTTAGAGACACCTTTCAGGTCATAAGCCCTGTCTTCAGGGGGCCTGGCACTCTCGTTGCCAGGGAAGATGCTCACAGTTTCACCCTCCGAGCTGTGGGGAATAATCCCTGCCAGTTTCTCCTGCTATTTTGCCAGGGAAAACCATGAGGCAGCTTTGCATCTGTGTTCCTGAGCATTTAACCCCTTCTAGACCTCACCAGTGTCGGAGCTGGGACAGGCGTTAGATGAGGAAGAAGAGTTAGCGGTTCACGAGGAGTGAAATTTGCCTCTGCCTCTACACTGCCAGCATTTCGGGTTAGTGTTGGGCCTAACAGAGACATCCTCAATTCTGTACCACGGAAGCAGATGTTACCACATACAGCATTTAGCGTTTCCCCAACCCTGTTTTCTTCTGAGGTTTGTTCTTACCATCCCGATTGGCATTTGCAGCTTCCCATCCTAGAGGCAGCTGTATTTCACTACTGAATGAGCTACGTGGTTTTATTTCAGTTCATTTTGTACAGCATTTATCTCCTGAGGTTAATAATACACCAGAAACCAAGATTTGTAATGTTGTTGTGATTGTTTTCCTTTTTATAAATTGCAAACAGTAAATCACTTAGTCTCATTTAATAAATCACGTCATCTAAGCATCTATTTTGTTTATGCTGTTTCTTAGTTCACTTTGGCTCCCTTTTGATTCCAGTCATATGAAAATGCTCAGAGTCATATACTGGCTTGAAAATGGGACGTTTTTCAAAAAGAAATCTTTATTGCTGAGTCTAACAAGAAATACTGCTGCATATGGGTGTTTGGTTGCACATATATTAGAACATCATGTGGAAACAGTTATTTCAAACATCAGGGAGTTAAGAGTTGAAGTCTGAAAAATGTTTTACTTTTTTAAATTGTTAATTTTTAAAGCCAAATCACCTTTTTAAAAGCTGTGGTGTGGAAATGCAAGGAATTTGGGGTTTTTCCCTCTTCCTTTTATCTCCCCTCACTCTCGGATATGGCCACACAAAACCTGACCTTGGCTCAGTCCCCTTCACCTATCAAGTGAGGTGAAAATGCAACACAGGCTACCAGTGTGAGCAAGAAAGCTGTGCCTCAGGGCGGTGAGATTGAGACAGTGTGGATGTGAGGATGCTCTCTAGAATATGGAAATCTCAGATGTACCAAATGTGAAGACATTTGAGCCCAAACTTCCCAGCTGCCCTGCTTTAGGTTGTGGAGGATTGCCTGCTGTTTTGTGAATGGAACGTGAACCGTGTGCATGTGTCTGTGTGCCTGTGTCAGGGCTTTTGTCTATGAGCTCAGTCACTGTTCCCATTTCAGAAGAAAGAAGATAAATCCTTTTGACATTCCAGCGCTTTCTCTTCTTGGCTGTAAATCATGGTGAATACTTCAGATTTGGCAAAGGGTTTTGTCTGCCCTAAAACTACATTTCTCGACAAAGAAAGTATTCGCTGGCAGAAGTCTGCCAACTCTAGTCAGGACTGCAAAGGTTTTTACCTTTCAAACCTGAAGAAGAGCCTGTGTGGGTTTTTTTCAGCTCTCTATCATTCTCATAAAAGATATGGCCTCTCACAACAAGCCTTTCCTACCATCATAGATCATCATGGTTCTGTATCTGTGTATAAGTAATATTATGCATGCCTTTATTTCGGTAATGTGACTTGAAAATGTTTATCACATGATTCGCTTCAGCATTTTAGAAAAGGGGATTTTTTTCTAAGACTTAAGGAATAAATAGATGATAGTTCATTACCATAATCTGTTAGCCTCGGTAAGCAAATGGCTCTTGAAAAATCATTCCTCTAGGATGTATATGCATTTTATGGTTTTCTGCACGCTTCAGAAAGCTAATGTGAGAGTTGCTCTTTGCATCGTCAACAAGTCAGGGCAGGACCATCCACTCACCACTGTGAAAACATTCTACTTTGGGCAGCAAATTCTTCGGGCAGGAACACAACAGGGGGCACAGATCTGTGCTACCAATTTCTCATACGCTTTTTTTTTTCTTCCTTCTGTAGGGAATTCTCATCAGAGTCTTCATCCCTTGACAGACGCAACACTTTCCACCTCCATTCTCTGTGAGGTGGAAGACATTACGCATGCAACAGCAGTAAGCTTTCAGAGGGGAAGCTTGTTCATTATGAAAAGCTGAGGAATCTATGGAGAACGATGATGTATTCTGTGTTAGCTGAGAAAAGCCAGAGGTTGACTTGCTTCTGCCAAACCACGTCATGTAGTAGGCAGTAGGCTAGGGACGTGATGGAAGCAGCACAGCACGCAGAGACGTACCTTTCATGGATTTCAAAGGAATGTCCCGCATTGTCATTTTTTTGTTTTAGTTGTGACAGACTAATGCCTCACTTTCTGTAAGCTGGATGAAGCTAACTGCAGAGTTTTCAAAAGAAGGACCACTGCAAGCCTGTTTGTGAAAGAAAACAGGACTGGAAGACAAGAAAAAATGAGGAAGTAAAAAAATCTGAAGTGCTGACTCCTTGGATCTGTTGAGAAATAGCCACACATGCACTCATTTTTGCTCGCTGTCTCTTTTTCCTTTCTGGTGCAGTAACAGCCAGCTTGCTGAGATCATATCCAGGGTTTTCTTCTGCTGTTGCCTGAGAAAAGCGGGCTCAACAGTAGCAGAAACTCATAAAGGAATGTCAGGTACAGGTCCTTAATTAGGTTGTCTGAGGTTTGGGTTGTGGGGTTTTGGCAGGGTTTTTTGGTTGTTTTGAGTGCATCCTAAAAGGATTCTAACTTTTACAGTAAGAGCCTTGAGAAACATATTTCATCCGAAAGGTAAAAATGCATCTGTAGAAATCTGAGCAGTGTCTTATTGGACTCTCTTTACAGCTATTTACCTGCAGCAAATAACAACATCGTCTATGTTATTTTGGATGTGAATATCAAGAGCTCTGAAGGAGCAGAATAGGACATTGGGACAGCTTTGAATGTTTTGTGGCGTTTTAGTTGTTGGGCAATTTTTACTGGGAAAAGATAGAAACCAACTGTTTGAGCAGATGCTCAGAGTTCGTAATTTTGTAGATATAGATAACTTATACATCAAAGAAAACCAAAGTCAACCCTGTTCTCTTTTTGAGAGAGAAGGCCAGGGGGCGGGGGGAAAACAAAGACTGTACCACGGTGTTGTGGCAGTCCCTGACCTCTCACTGCTTTTGCTCAGTGACATTTGTGGGCCACATTAGTGGGTAGTGAGCAGTGAGGGAGGCAGCAACACCTCTAGTACAGAAAAGCCCAGCTGGCATAATGTAATTTGTTCAGTAACGAATGGAAACCGGGGTGCGAGTTGTTCACCCACGTCAGACTAATGAAACATCTGTGAATCGGAGATAAGCAGCTTGCAAGTCCCTAAAGTCACAGGTCTCTCTTCGTTCAGGTGTGAGACAGGGGAGTGGATGCCTTTACTTTCTTTCTGTCTTCAAAATATTTCTCAGGAAAAGTATAAAGAAACTGCTCAAAAATTAGATTACAGCACAGAGATTCAGGTGATTTTTTTTTTTTAATTAATTTTTCAGACCAAATGTAGGTTTATCACTTACAATGAACTTCAGCAGAACTTCAGTTCATTACTCAAAAGCAAGTTGAACAAATTTGAAAATGTTGGTTGGTTTCCCCTCAGCAGCGCCAGGATGGCAAAACCTTCCTTAACTAATCAAAGTGCAGCGTGGCCATCATTAGCTGTTTATGTTTAGCACCTAATTCAGTCGCGCGGCAGCCTCAGGTGCAGTTAATCCTAAGGGTGCTGCTGTGGAGAGGTTTGCAGGTTCTGAAAGGATGGTCTGGCCTTTCTGAGGCCGCGTCATCCGCTACAGCCGCACCAGGGGTTTGCCAGACTAATCACTACCAGCGATGGACGCTCTTTCTTTTTTTCTATTTTTAGCAAAACAATCTGAATACAGGATATTTGGTAAACATCAGCATCCGGTGTTTATTTTATCAAAATAAAAGCTCCTGCGTGATCTCTAAAACTGTAAATAAAGCAAAAGGTTCCTCTGCACTGAAATCTGATTCATTATTCGCTTGACTGACTGCACAAAGAGCACAAAACCCCTGGCCATGAACATGAGGCGTATGGCAAGACAGACAGATGTTCTGTTCACTTCTGCTCATTGGCACCTACTAGCTGAGCGGGTTGCTCTTCAGTCCCTGCTTGAGGCAGTCGCAGGGGAAGTTAATGGTAGCAGTATGGCTTTTAAATCAACACAAAAATGCATGGCAAGCATCCCGATTTTTCTGGTTAATTTTCCTGTAGGCCCCTCAAATTGCTGGTTAGTTGTGTATTCCGACTCATCTGTTTTAATGTAAAGTAACGACATATCCGGTCGCGATTGCCTTTTGTTATTTTGAACGGGTAACCGATAAAACACGCTAGGCGCACCCTCTGCGCGGCGAAGAGCAGCAAAGGAAAGCCCAGGGGGTTGCTCTGGACAGACGCGGGCAATAATAAATGCTAGCCTGAGGCATCTACATGCAACGCACAGCGCTGGCTGAAATGGGCCCAGCTGGAGCCCAGTCAAGGGCGGCCGCAAATGGCTGCAGCGCATTTAGCTGGGGGAGGGGGGGCGGAAAACGCCCCCGTCGCAGAAAGACGCACGTGCGCGCACACAGCGCCAGCGGCGACGCGTTCGCTGTTTCAGCCTTCTTTTAACCTGCAGGATCAGCTAGATATGACAGCAAAGCGAACCTGCTCACTTCTCTTAATTATATCCGGTAGAAATTTAAGGAATCAAAAGAAATCAAGACGGAAGTGCAACGTTTATGTGTGCAGAAGACGCTTCCAAGTAACCGTCTTGGGCTTGATTGCTCGCCCGGGCCCATTGGCCAGCGACGGAAGAGCGCACCGGCAGCGTTTTCGTGGGCCAGAATGAAGCCGCTGTCGGAGGAGGATATTCCATCACGAGCTCCGGCACGGACGCCCCCGGCTCCACAAGTACTCCGCTTAAATCAACGTAGAATCGTTACTGACGTGGAAAACTACGTCAGAAGCTCTGAAGGGGAAGGCCTAGGGTCCCTGACGGCCCGGGGGGGGAGGGGGAGGCGAGGAGAGGGGGGCCACCGGTTCCCGCGGGGCACGCAGGGCCACGCACCCCTGCGGCGGTGGCGGAGGGGCCCCTTCCCGGCCGGCGGAGCGCGGCTGCGGCCCTGCCCGCTCCGCCACGCGCGGCCAACCCCTCGGCGGGCGCGCGGCGGCCGGCGGCCGCTGGGGGGCAGGCAGGCAGCGCGCGCTGCTGGCTGCCGCCGCCGCCGCCGCGCTGCCGGCGGGGGCCCGGCCGGTCGGCGGCGTTCTTAGCTTCGTGCAAGCCGTCGCGTGTGGGGCGGCAGCCGTCGGTAACGTGCCGCACGCCGCCTGCATTTCAAGAGCCCGTGGAATAAAGGGCCACCAGTGGTTTCTCGTTCAGCTGACGTAGAACGCCGTGGTAAACGTTACACGCATGCGGTAAACGGAAGCGCACATTTGCGAAGGGTTAAATTGATATTAATTCATGCGGGCTTTCCGCGGCATTGAAACGCCGGACTTACTCGACGGGGAGGCAGTCCATTCCCATATTTTTCACGAAAATCTTTTCCCACAACATTAAAAATCTGTGGGTTAGTATCTGGTATCGCTACGTCTTTGCCCATGATAACAAACCCCACTTTCATATTACGACACAGCTAAACAGAAGTGAGTTAAATCGGCTTTACTGGTGGTTGCCTGATGTGAACGCACCACCCGGCTTGGCTGGAGCGATTCTGGCGCCCCGGCTGGAGGTCCACACTGTCCTGTGGGAGACTGGGGCGGCGGCTGCCTGCCCAATATGGCCCAGTATGGCCCCGCTCCCCAGCCAGGCAGCTGTGGTGGGCCTCTGCCCTTTGCTGGGCTCTCTGTCCCCCGCAGGAGCTGTAGGAGGCCTTTTGCTGGCAGAGAAGCGGGTCTTGGGCCTCTCGGCAGAGGCAGCCCGGCCCCTGCCCCAGCAGGTGGGCAGAGGAGGAAGCTCACAGCCGCCCCCGGTCAGCTCTGGGCCCAAAGTCCCTGGGTCTGGAGGGAATTGCCCTTGATTGCTGCAGAGTCCTGGTTTCAGCCTGCAGTGGTGCAGAGGAGCATGGCGGAGAGCCGTACAGCACAATCCTCCTCCCCCTCCATTACTCCCTTCAAGGCCTCAGCCTACTCTTGGCCCCGGGGTTGATGGCTGCCGCTCACAACCCCCTCCCCAGATGGCTGACCTTTTCCCTCGACAGCACACGTGAGGAAGGGCCAAAGGGGTGGGAAGCTCATTTTTAACCCCCCTGGGGATATGGTCCCTGGGGGTCAGCGACCTGGCACGTGGCAGGGCCAGGCAGCAGCTGGCCAGCCTGCCAGCTTCTCGGGGACGCCTGCCCGGCCCATCGTGCAAGCACTAAGCTAACACGGATGCGTCTGGGAGCGGCGCAGTCATGGGAAGGTGCCTGGTTGGCTCGCCGGCACCCTCCTTCCCTTTGGCCTTCCTTCTCCAGAGCCACCAAGTGACAAACGTCTCCCCGTTGGGACAGGGGCTGCCTGTCTCTGCAGCAGCCAGGCACGGGCACACCGCACTTGCATCAACAGGGACCCACCAGGCTGCAGCTTCAAAGAGCTGGTTCAAGGAAAACATTAAAAATAGAATAATAATCCTAAATGTCAAGGTGTATTGATTTAAGACAGATTCGGAGGTACGCATTTTTAATATCAATGAGGACTTCCGTGATTAAATAACATGGCCTCCCGTTTAACACAGCCACCGAATTCCCCTGAATTAATGAGTGCTTCAAGTTCAAAATGAGGTATAATGAGCTATAAAAGTGCATAATTAGATGGCCCATTTCATCGTAGAGAGGCTGGTCATATCAGCCTCCTTAGCTGAACTGAGTGAATTGGCTAATTAAGTATAAGAGCTGATCAACAGGCATGGAGTTTTGGGGATTCAGTTTACTTGCTCTGTAGGGTCATGCATAGTAAAAACTTACTTATTCCATGTTCTTTTCAATATTTTTATTTTCTAAATACTAAAGGTGCTACTACTGTTGGGGAAAAGAGAGGGGTTTAAAAGAATGACAGAGAAACATTTAGCAGTAGCCTTCTGGGAGATCCAAAGGTACCTGTGAACTTTGAAGGGGCTCCTATTTCAAGTGCTGGGACTACTATCTGTAATGTGTATGCTTAGAAAAGTGTTTAGGGTAAAAAACCTTCAAAGCTGAGAGACAACTTTTCCCCTTTTCTGTTTGAGAGTAAATTATGGGGTTGGTTTTTTTTTTTTTGGTGCCTCTCGATTTCAGAATAGTGCATGGGGTCATGTTCTACGGTTGTTATGGTTATGTTAAAGGTTATGCTTTTCTGCCAGTTTATACACACTTTCCCAAGCTCACATTTCAGGAATAGTGTATAGAAACAGATAGTTCCTTTAGGATTTTCCCATGAGGAAATTAAATCCTAAAACCTTGTGTTCTGTCCCTATTCCAATATTTTGTCTGTATTTTCTGATCTAGTGAAAGATGTATCTGCCCGTGGCAGGGGGTTTGGACTGGATGATCTTCAAAGGTCCTTTCCAACTCAAACTATTTTGTGATTCTATGATCTATTTTTTCTTTTTTATGGCCATTTTTGAAAATATACTTTTCCTGGTCTTTTACACTAGGTTATCATTTGTGCTAAGTCCTTATTTTGTGTGAGCATTCTTCATTGCATATAGGCTAAAGAAGTAACCAAACGTTTGATAACAGTTCTCTACACTTGCTAGCAGTTCAACATTACCCTTCCCATACCTTCCAACAGGTAATAGAAATCCTGTGACATGGTAGTTAGCTTCCAGACATAGTTCATGACCATCTTAGGTGCCACTGCATTTTTTTTTTTTTAACTGAAGTAAACAAGTAATTATGTGTATTGAGACCACTCCTTTATTCTAAAAAGCCTGCAGAACAGCAGTAATGCTTTTTTGTTCTTGGGTCACCTCATCATCAGTCTGTCCCTACCTAATATATGAGCTGGCTTTTGAACTATCTGTTATTGTCAGGAGCAAACAGAACGGAATAAAAAAATATTGCTGTGTAGCAAATTTCTCTTGTCCCCATCTCCCAAAAAGTATTTCATGGAGACTTCAAATATTTCTGAATCCAAAGGTGGAAAGGAAGAATTTATCATTTGCTTTGACAAACTGAAAATTAAATATTACTTTTCAGTTTGAAACAGTATTTGGTAAAATAACCACAGAATGCTTTATTTTCACCTTCCCACCCTCGCTAACCAGCTGATAAGGCTGCCCACCAGCCAACCCTCACCTTTCTTCCCCAGCATCTATTCTTGCCTGCAGATGATCTTCTTTGGAGTTGTAGGAAAAGTGACTGAGTGATAGATGAAACCTACTCACTTGCTGAAGTAGTGATTTCTTCCATACAAAGACATTCAAGAATAATTTAATATTGGACTAAACAACTAATCCATCAAACTCCTATTCATCAATCTACATAAGGGCTGTCAGGACCATCGCCATGAAGGTGCTATCAACATTGACACAAGGGAAACTGAGAACTCCTTGCTGAAATAAAAACTTTGTCAATAGAGCTGGGTGTCCCTGGTGTATACCCAGCCGTGGTAATATTCAGAAGACTAATGTAGCCTTTCTACAGTGCTACAGAAATCTTCAGAAAATAGTTAGCAATAGGGAAGATGGCAATGAAACACCCGAAAGTGTTAGTGGTCTACTGGGAGGCACCTTTCCCCTGTCCACCACTCTTCACTGCCAAGAGCAACACTAGTATGGATTGTCAGTTACAAGAAAACTGTGTAATGAATTTAAGTATATTCATAATTTTCTAAATATCTGGTAATTATAGCATCCATCTCCAAGCTTATTACACACGAGACGTGCTTACAGAAATAAATTGCGTAATAACTTACATGGGACTATACTGACAGGCAGATAGTGAAGACTTGGGAGTATGAAGCTATTTCCTTCCTCGCCACCCAATCAAAAAAAGTTTGGTGCTTGTTGTGTACTCCCAAATGCTTAGTCCAGTCTATACTGAGTTGACTCTAGTAATGTGTCTGCCTCTTCTTTTTGGGAAATGGCTCTACAGTTCAATAAGGTGTTTTAAGTTTTCTTGTAATAATTGCTTTCTTCTTCTTGGCACTCCAGTTGTTTACATCAGCAGAGCTGAGAGAAGTCCTTCCGAATGTTTTTATAACTTGGCAAGTGCCAAGAGGCAGCTTTGTTCCAAATTGAGAGGAGAAATAAATGCATGGCTTAACCAAAATCCTTTTACTCAAGGAAGAAGTTGGCAGTTTGAAACTGTCAGGTCACATCTAGTCCCATTTGATATTTCAGAGGGTTGCTTATATGGCTGACTTCTAAACAAGTGGATGTGTAAGACTTGCAGTATAAAATTCTGATGGATGAGAACAGATCATTTTAAACATAATGAGACAAAAATATTTCTGAAAGAGAATTTGAGAGGGTTGTGAAGGAGAGAAAGTTAAAACTAATTAATTTGATTCGACTAATATTGAAAATTAATGTAAGGATATTTTCCACAGTTGTTCGTTAGTAAAATGGCTGGTTAATTTGATCAAAAGGGAAAGCCTAGGGAGGGGAAAGAAAATGGGAAAAGTAGCATATACTTCTGGGAGTACATTTTCAGAGACAGTTAGCTGTTTCTCATGGAAAATCCTGCAAAACTCCCTTGTTCATCTCTGAAAATCTCCCTTTCTCACGGTTTCAGATGAAGGTTGACTTTGCTGTCTTGAAGCTTACGCACACACAAAATGATCTTTGTGTTACAGGAATGTTATTTTTATAAGTTGAACTGCTCTCTCATATTCGGCTGATCACAAGAGATGCTGTGCCGAGCCCCGCAGCCTCCCTTCCAGAACATCTGATATCTGCAACTGCTTTTTTCTGGCAGAGGAAAGCACAGCAGGAACTGTGGATTTAGTGCTCGCTGAGACCAGTGCAAACACTCCCGCTGATACCGGGACTAGGGATGGGGCCCTAAATTAGTTTGAGGCAATAACAATGAACCCATATTAGTAGGCAGTTATGGTAAATTTCATGCCATATCAGTGGAGATAAACAGAATCAAGTCTCTTTAATTTCATCAGCTTTCCTTCCTGAGGAATATATACATTTTCCAGCTTCACTGCAGCAAGGCTGATCTGCTATATTCAGTGTATTACACACACCAGTGGATCCATGTATCTGAGCGTTAAGGCCACAATGTTCAGACTTGGCTGAATGTGGTGAAACGGGATAACCGTCCCTCTCCTCGGAAGGAGACCTGTTGCTGCAGCGATCAATAGAGCATTAAATATCACCTCTTATTACAGTGAATGCCAAATAAATACCATGAGTCTGGTGCAACCTCAGCTGGTAAATATTGACCGCTGAGTGCCTTCAGATGATATGATGGATCTGAGAGGTTCTTTTAATTACGGGGTGTGTGTCAGTGGTCAGGGGGAACAGCACGATGGGTAAATCAGAGACGAGCAGAGCAGGGAGAGGAGCTTTGCTGGGCGCTGAGTGTGGGTACGGCAGTGCCTGCGTGGGCAGCCTGTGCCCAGGCTGTGGCCGGTGTGGGCATGGCTGAGGACGGAGGCATGGATGCTGTGGGCAGATTCTACCCTTGCCTTCCTCGCCTAATCAGCGATTATGAGATGGGAGGGGGGCTGCCCCACATTTCAGTTGGTCAAGCCAACCAGGAAATAACTTGAAGGCTCTGATGTTTGTAAATGTTTGCCTTTCCTTCTGGGTTGGGTTAGCTACGGAGACTATCACCTACGTGAGCAGTGGCAAGGTATGCCTGTCTGCCTCGGCCATGTTAGCATTTCTGCACGGGCAGCCTGCGTGACACAGCTTTATCCTGTCTCCCTCTCCTGCATGGTGAGACAGAGAGATTTGCATTCAAGCTGGCAGAGCTCTGTTTTCAGTGTTTCTACTGCTATAGTTTCTCTCTTTTAAAATGTCCTTTTCTGAAGTTATTGTCATTTCATTTGGAAATCATTAGATTGATAATATCGGTAAGTACTAACACATGTTTGGATTTGGATATTCACTGCATAAAATGGTAGCATTTAACATTCTGTTGATCGTTTCTGAAGATGCAGCTATTCTGTAGAGCTATTGCTCTGTAGTCACCTTATACACATATTTAATAGTAAACAATAGCCTGAAAGTAAACACATGTGGCAGTTTGTGCAATAATTGTTAGTATATAGCAAAGACTTTTATTACATTATTCATTCAAAAATATTCTTACAGTTACAAAATTGATCCTTTATAAAATGTGAAGATATTCTTCCCTCTACTGAAATATCGCTGAACGCTCAGTGTTACCCGGCATCGTACTCCAGTGGGAAGCTATTGGACATTTCAGAGAGACAGGAATTTGTCCAGGCTTTAGTGTTTTTGAAAAGCTTCATCAGAAAAGACCCATGTGCTACTTGGCCCATTTACAGCTGATAGTGTTCGAATGTTTCTGTTCAGAGAGAGGATGAGCAGAATCAAGTTAGATCCACTTGGTTTAAGTACCTACCACTGTACTGAGGTATTTACACACCCGTCATTGTGTATGTATTATTGGAGTTATTTAATTTTCCATGTGCTTCACTTTATTTATATTGACTGTCATCTACCCTATCCAAAATTAGAATTAAACCCCCCAAACTATTAATCTTAGTATAGGTACAGTTCTCCTGAGTGATTGGTGATGTTAAGTGAGATGATCAGGGCACTAGAGCACAGCCCTGGCAGCCAGTGCTAGGTGAGAAGGTAGCCCTGAGCAGAGTATTGCTCCACATGTACTCCAGAGATCCCTTACAAGCCAAATTACTCTATGTTTTTGTGATTCTATGTTTATTTGCCCCATGGACAAGTTTTATCCTGACTTCTGATTTAGGATTTTTGTTTGTGTTTAGGCATCATGATTATTAGACCCTTTTTAATTCTTGTTCTGTATTGCTGATTTTGTCCAATTATTTCTCCTTAAGAGAAGATAAATGACTTCTACATATAGGTAAAACTGACATCTTAAATGTAGATGTTGTTAATAGGGAACTTAATACAATTCTTAAGGTGAGTAAACTGTAGCAAAACTGCATTTGAAAAGTCCCAGCTTGGATCTTAAGTTAGAGACTTTGTGTTCTGTTGTGTGTTGGAAAACCACATGTTTTTCAGCATATAGAGAATGATTTTTACAAATCAGATGGATTATACAAGCACAGTGGCAGTCCTTGTTTCTTAACAAAGGAATCTGATGCTGGTATTCATTGACACTAAAGGTATCTGAAAATTTGCCCTGGCAAACACTGGGAATCTTGTGCTAAGTTACTCCCTCCCTCCTGCTTGGGAAGGTGAAACTACCTCCAAAAAAAGCCCCGAGGAACTTTTGTGCAGTCTGCTGCTACATCGCCTGAGAAGGCAGACAGCATGGAGCTAGCCTTTCTAGCTAGAAGAAAGATATCCCAACTCTTATTAATTTCCTAGATCTCCAGCAGGTTGTTTCAGGGTCCTTTTCTTTCTCTACACCTTCTCTCTTCCCAGGAATGCCAAAGGGTAGGTGCATGAGGCTGAGCACCCATGAACCAGAGCAAATTGCCTGGTGAACTTGAGATGGTCATTCTGAACCCACACCCATTACTCTGGGTTGCCTGCCAAACCTCTGGTGAAGACGCTGACTTTAAGGCCAGGCACACATCTATCCCTACAGGGAGAGATGTGGCTTCCTGTCTTGCACAGCTGTTTTTCTGCAGTTGGTTGGTAAGCTTCAAGTATGGGAAGGCTGCAGACCAGAAGGGTATCTATGTTGGTTTGCATATCAAACTCCCTGATTATTTTGAGAAGTTCTTTGGTAATTACATTGTAATTTCACCCATGCTCCCTAGGTCTTCTTGTGACTTTTTTTTTTTTTAATTCCATAGTCACTTTGTCTGTATCATCTGTGAATTTTTAGACTTTTATCACATCACCCTCCAGTCATCCCCCCTCTAACCTGGGCTTCCTTTCTCCAACAATGTGAACAGTAGCACAGCAGTGACCTCTGATTTTGTTCTCTATTCCTTCTTAAAATCTTCTGTTTCCATTGTGCTCATGTTTTGGTCAATGTGTAGCAATGAGATATATTTAGGGAACCATCTGTACTATCGCTATAGGGTCTCCATGAAATGACTATTTCTTTCTTGAGGACCTATCATTGTGTATGTGCTGTTGGAGTTACTTCACTTTACATGTACTTCATTTTATTTATATTGAATGTCACATGACAATTTTTAAATCACCATGCTATGAAATTCCTCTGCTGCTCCTTAACTACCTTGATGTTGATTTTTATATCCTTAGTGAATATTGTCACTTCAAAATTTAATTTCTTTTCAGGTCACTTGGTCTATGCTGAATTTCACAGAGTCTCTGCACCTGTACTTGCTAGGCTCTGCTGGCCACAGAGTGCCTTGTGGAGGAGACTCCATTTAGGCTACCTGAAGAGTAAAGAAACATTTTGTTAAATCCACATTGAAGAACAACTTTTCTGGCCCTTTTCTCTGTTTTACCTGAGCATCAACAAAATGAGTTTGGCAACTTCATATCTGAAGGGAAGTTAAACATTGTAATTTGCAAAAGCTTTGAATATTTGGTAACAGGGAAAGTGCAGTGGTTACTGCATGTTGCTCTTTGAGTGTCATCAAACACACCTGTCCAGTGACAAGAGTGCATCCCTTTATCTTCGCTGGCTGTGGGCCTTGAATGCCTCCCCCCTTACTGTCTGATCTAGGCCTGGGCTGCACCTTCCTTCCTCCCCACCTGCAGCTTCCAGCCATGATGAGTTCAGCTGGTCCAGCCTCAGCTGCAGGTCTTCCTGCCGCCCAAGTGGCCAGGTGACATAGATAGCTTCTTTGAAACAAAGTACAATAAAATCAGCACAAAGAGAAAGACCAAGATTAATAATTTCTTTTTCATAAGTTGAATCCACAGCAACAGCAGGTTTGCCGTGTCCCATTGTACTGGTTTTGGCTGGGATGGAGTTAATTTTCTTCACAGAAGCCGGTACGGGGCCGTGGTTTGGAGCTGTGCTGGGAACAGTGCTGGTAACCCAGGGCTGTGTTCGTTCCTGCTGAGCAGCGCTCACACAGCGTCGAGGCCTTTCCTGCCCCTCGCCCCACCCCAGCAGCGAGCAGGCTGGGGGTGCAGGGAGGCTGGGAGGGGGCACAGCCGGGACAGCTGACCCCAGCTGGCCCCAGGGATGTCCCATACCATACGGCGTCATGCTCGGCATGTACAGCTGGGTGGAAGAAGGAGGAAGGGGGGGGACATGTTCAGAGTGATGGCATTTGTCTTTCCAGGTCACCATTACACGTGATGGAGCCCTGCTCTCCTGGAGACGGCTGAACACCTGCCTGCCCGTGGGGAGTGGTGAATGAATTCCCTGTTTTGCTTTGCTTGTGTGCGCGGTTTTTGCTTTACCTGTTAAACTGTCTTTGTCTCAACCCACGAGTTTTCTCACTTTTACCCTTTCCATTCTCTCCCCAATCCCACCGTGGGGGAGTGAGCGAGCGGCTGCATGGGGCTTAGTTTCTGGCTGAGGTTAAACCATGACACCCACCTCTGTCTCCAAGCCTGCCACTGTCTCCCCTGACAAAACCTCTGCAGCCTTCTGGACTACACCTGCAGCCGCCTCTTCTCTGCAGAGCCAATTTTTAACAAATCGCTCTGACCTTCTTTCTCTCAGGTAAATCAGGACTGTCACAGGGCAAGACCAAGGCCTTCTCTGTGGTTATAAACATCGAGTATTAGATGTACGGGATGCAACTTGTTTTACCTTCCCTAGGGGTGCGCTTAAGTAGTCCTGCACAGCCGCCTTTCATTTGTCTCTGTTCATTTTGGCAAAGGGTTCTGCAACACTTAGCGGTGCAATCAGATCAGACACATTATTCCTAAAAGCACCAGAGATTTATAGCACACTTTTTTGGTTCACCTCAGTTCATTTGGGAAATCACTTAGTTTTGTTGTAAGTATATCTGCTGTTTGATTGACAGTACTGTGATTGACCACCAATTTTACTGAGTTTTATGGCTTCACTTTTCACTTTGATATCACACCTCCTGGATCACGTGGATAGGAGAATCTCATTTATAAAAATTAAAATTTCCAAGACTCATGAGTCTGGAATGAAACTGGAAAGTAAGAACACATTTCAATGTGTAAAGGGAAAGAGAAAGACAGAAAGTTAGTAATATACCTAAAATAATCACATTTTCCTTTTGAAGGCAATAAGGGCATGTGGCCATAGGAATGTACAAATTCATAACCTGGAATACCTGGAATTAGAAAGACTGAAGTAAGGCATTTCTTAGAGGTGGCTGTTGGGCTTCATTTGCCTGTTCAGAAGACAAAAAGAAAGTGAGATAGTTGGCAAGGCAAGGCTCTAGTATGGGAAGGGATTTTGTTTTGGTTTTTTTACAGTGCATGTTGGTCTTACACAGACAGCACAAGATGAATTAAACATAGAATTATTTTTTTTCTTTCAGTGAGAGATGTAACTGAGGAGACTGGAAAGAGAGGTAGCTCAGGAGGCTATAGAAAGAGGGGATTGCAATGTCCATTGATTGATAACCAGTCCAGAAAGTAATTGCATTGAATGCTCAGAAACCTCCTCAAAATATCACTTGAACGGAGAGAAGAGACAATAATGATTAATATCTGGTTGTCCAGACTACTATTTCACTGTGGCTCCTTCAGTATTTTCTCGAGAGGTCTTACCAGTATTGGCTTAGGTTAAGGTATTGAAAATGTTTCAGATGTGCAAGTTATTACTTCTGCTAAAGGAAGATTGACTCTATTATTTGAAGGCTCCTTCCTATGACTTTTTTACCAGTCATTAAAGAAAAGTACAGGCAGAAGACCGGAAAGAAAAATACTTATGAATACAGCTCCAGAATACAAAACAATCTAAACACTTGAATGAACAGTATTAGATGTTATGATCTCATTTTTTAGCTGTATGTGGATTTCTCTATAATAAATAGTCTGTCAAACTATGTTCAAACCCTATCCCTTTTTACAAGCATTACAATATGGATTTTTTAAAAATGATTGTGCTAGCACTGCTATATAATAAAGTGCAGAACTATGTGCAGATTATCAAAGACTTTTCATAACTGGGCGTAAATTGAGCTTTTGGAGAAAGTCAACGGTGTCGCAGCCATGTCAGAATTCACTGGTCTGTCTTTAATTTTTATGTAAAAAATCAATTTATCTAAAAAATCAATTGTCTATAACAATAAGAAAAGCCTTGCAGCATACATTTCTAGTAGTATATGCACTATGCTAGTGGCAAAAGCCAGCCTCTAGTCTTGTAGTAGGACAGTATCAGAAGCATTATTTGATTTTTCAGAAGTGCCTCTGTATATCACTCCCTGATGTCTAAATCTAACATCGCCATTCATGGCATTGCACACTTTTTCCAGGAGATACTTTTCCTGCAGGGAACTCTCTCTGGCATTATGAAGCAATGATGGATTAACCATCTTCCATAGCGTTTCTGCAAGGAGCCGTCAATGTGGTTTCAAATATGGAGAACTGGTATTATCCAACCACCCCCTTCTTTTCAGTTTGAGGAAATTTGCTGTTGCTTTTTTATGGATAGTTGCATAATGAGGGTGAAAAGGAAAGGAATAGAGCATGCATGTGAATGCAAAGCAGGAATATGAAGTATTAGATTTTCACTGAACTCCACCTGTGAAATGATGCATGACAAAGGAGTACTCATGTTTTAGTTTGTCATCAAAGTTCTTATATGCCATGGCTTTGGCAATTTCTCTAAATAGGGTTTTACATACAGCCTGCATTTCAGATAGCAACCAGTCACTTTTTGAAATTTAGAGGGAAGGAGAAGGTTGTTTCTCTACCATTTTTTCTTGCTTTTCCTGCCATGCCTCTCTTCTTTTTCTTATTTTGCTATGGAAGTGAAGAGAAAGTGAGGTAGAAGGGAAAAAATAAAAATGGACCTGTGCGTAGCTAGCACAAAAAACTTGATATTTCATTCTGCAGGAGCATTTGCCTCCCCAAAATGTTCACAAAGATTAGATTAAAAAGTTTTTATTTACAAAACTGTAAAAAGTTGGGACCCTTAGTTCTGCCTACTGTGGTATGGAGTAATTGATATTACGAGCTTGCTCCAGATGCTAACTTTTCATTCCTATGTTTTTCTGAACTCCTTTTGGAGGGGTTTGACATACATTCTTTAACAACCCACTATAATCAAAAACTCAAATCTGTTCAGAAGAGACAGAAGAATGCAACTTGTGTGACATTCTTATGTTCTTACAGTTCCAGTACCCTCCTCTCAGAGTGATTCACTTACTTACATTGAATGAAGAAAGTGAAATTCAAATGGGTGAGGTGATGTAGAGTTTCAAGCCACTGATGTCCGCATCTTTTTACCCATTTCCTTCAAAGGTCTAGTGTGGAGACACACTGGAAATCATAAAAAAGCCTGAATGGACCTATGAACCCATTTATCAGCCCCCAGAGCTGCGTAGTAGCTCTTGATACGCTCCAGATCTCTATCAGCAGTATCGCTGGTGTCCCGGTGGTTGACTGCCACATCATAGCGATGGGCAAGCCTCAACAGCATCCCAGATCAGAGCTCCCAGCAGCAGCAGACCTGCTAAGACAGCAAGCCATGTCAGTTAATGAGTGCTTGTGAGAGCCTATTACTAATTTACATGACTGAAAATGTAAAGTTCTCAAAATGTAAAGTTCACAAAAAGCTATAGAAAGAGAAAGACAGCATTTCTAGACACTTATTTAATAGGAGTTGGAAAGGGAAAGGAAGTTTCCGTATGCAACAAGGACTTACTTTATTTCTTATTTTCGCTCACATTATTTTTAAGATAGTCCCAAAACTGGGACAAAGCAAAACTATACAAGACCACCACAGCACAGAAAAAAATACTAAGGCAGTCAGAGAAAATTACTTTTTTATCTGATTACTCTTTTTTTCCTCAGTTGGGTCAGGTTGTCACTATAATTCTGTTTCTCCCTTTCTCTGTCTCAAAAAAGGGCTTTGCCAATCGCATATGATAGGATTATCAAACTTGTGAAAAAGAATTGTGTGAACTTATGCTATCTGCTGATAAATTTTACTTGAACCTGAAATGCTCCTTAAACAACTTCAGAAAGTCAGTAATCATTGGATACAGATAGGTCAAGAAATCTCTAGTAAGAGCTTAATAAATCATTGTTAGGTCATAGATGAGGCTTAGTCTCAGACAAAACTCTTCTTTCCTTCAAGTAGAATATTTCATGCTGGTCCAATAACACTTCAGTGAAAATCAGCTCTTCCACTTCTTAGGTGTTGTTCCATCCTAAAAGCAAGGCCATGTTGAAAAAGTAAATTTGCTTTTCAAGTTCTGCCACTAGCACTTCTCCAGTGGCTCGGTTCCAAGGAAAAACCATCATGTTTTACTTTACAGCCTCGCTATGCAGACTCACCAGAGCTTGAGAAAAAGAAGGATTGATTTTAAATTTACAGGTAACAAATACTTAAAAGCAGAACTGAAAGCTGATTTGAAGCTTCCAATTCAGTTTCCTAAGAAGACAAACTTTTAAGTGAATGCCAATTGGCTTGCAGGAGTTGCTGATAAAATCTACAAATCACTGATAAGAAATATATGGGTTGGTGGGGTTTTTGTGCTTTATATCTGTACCTCATACTCAGAAATTTTCATGTTCTGTCTGACTGGGCAATATGAAATATCTTTTTCTCATGTAAAAAATTATGAAGAGATGCTATAGACCCTAACTTCTCTTCTGTTCCTCCCACTCCCAGTCCAATAAACAGAGAAAAAAAAGAAATAAAATAATCACATCAAATACCATAAATGATAAAAAAAGAATTTATAAAGAGGGATTGATGACCCTAATGTGAAACCACATACAGCTAAGGCAATTTGCAAACCCAGAACAAGCAAACAGAAGGATCAGTTGAGTGCCAAGGTAAAACAACATCATTTCACATTGCTCAATATGGTGCCGTTTGCTTTGGATTTTGTTTTTCCAGCGTTTAAATAGCTCACGTGTTCTGTTTGAATTGTCTAGGATTCTTGTTTTACTTTTTCTTTCATCAAGAGCTTTTAATTTAGGTCATTACATATAGCTTGTACCGAAAAAAAAAGATATTAGGAAATGAAATGCTTTGTTGCTGTAGGCTAGTGCTTGCTGTGTGATCTTTTCTGAAATTAGTACCATAATTATTATTTGTGGTGTCATGCCATGCTCAACAAATGAACGTGTTTTAAGGCTTAGTTGTCTGCACGACAGTGGCATAAGTGAGTATCAGACACCGTGTTCTTTTACGACTTATGTGAATACAACAGAAGGGTAATGAGTATAAGCAGGGAAAAAAAGACTCAGCTCTGAGGCTGCAGCATTATAGTGTTTCTTCTTTTTTCCTTTTTCTTTCTGAATCACTGTGGCAGAAATTATAGCACCAGCAGATACTCACACAGCTATCTGTCTAGCCTATGTAAGGCCAAGCCATAGGCTTGACAAAATTTTGCACATGGTCATAATGAGAAATAGAGATCAGTTGCTTAATGTCAAGTCTGTTCAAATCCTTGCTAAAGAAATAATTTAGCTCTTTAGAGATTTAGTCTACTTAGCAAGAAAGAGAAACTGATAAATAGGCATTCCTGTGTTATTCGCTGCCCCAAAAATGGCACACGGGAAAAGCAGTGCTAAGCACCCTCCTGCTGCTCCTCTAACATCTTCCTCAGAAGTAATTTCTTCCACTTTTTTTTCTTTGTCCTACTGCCCTTCCTTACCCCCTGTGCTATTATCATTTTCTGTTGTTCTGCCTTTCTCTTACTGCAGCCACCCATGGGCTCTAATTGGTAGTAGAACCCACCGTGCCAGGCACAACACGAATACAGGTGAAGAGCACTAACAAGTTAGTCCTTGCACTGAAAAAATTCCACTGTGTAGAACTATCTGTTCTCTATTTCTCTTCCTGACTTCATTCACTTCTTTAAGAGTAAAAGTGATAGACTGTTAAGGATATGTGAGACGAGTTCAGACCCATATCAGCTATAAGAAATTTTTAACATTTCTAATATGCTGCTGGAACTCTCCAATGAACACAAGAGTAGCCTTTTCAAGTACTCTTTGTTTTACATGAAATAATCACAACAGCAAATCATCTCCTGCATCTTCTCTCATACACTTTTCTAGGCTGCCTTCCCCGTTGTTTTTTTCTTCTGTCTGATATGGGTGTAAATTTTCAAGATATGGTTAGCACGATTGCACAGAGGGCTGTGTGAGGTGCTGTGCTTATGTAGCATGGTATAGACACTTGCTAGTAATAAAGTTCATGGCATCATCCCTGGTCAAAGAGCTAACCTGACGATGTTCACAACTATCAAAGGAAAACCAGTTAAAAACAGATTTTGCCACAGTGTTTTTTAAAATATGTATTCAAGCATTGGTAAATATGTATGGAAGACAGGCATAGCCAAAAGAATAATTTCTTCATTCTCCAACTCTACAGTCTAAAAGTCAGTCAGAGGGGAAAAATGCTCCTCTAAAATGGAACTTCACACAGGGGAAGTGTGAGAAGTGCCTTATCTGTATCTCTCTGCACTCAGCCTATGGGATCTCAGACACATAAAGCAGTAGAAGGTCCTCACTGAGCCAGTAGTTAAGAAAGCAAATGAAAATCAAATTATTAAATTTCCTTCTAGTTGTGCCTGATGCCCCAGCTGAAAGAACAGGATTTCCGTTGTGGCTGGTTCTGGACCACTATGTGGCAAAGCAGCAGGACCCACACATGTACCCACAATGATACTTTCTGGCATTTGTAATGCCATTGACCTGGTGGACATGGACAATTTCCTGGAGATGCTCTGGTCAGGTCTCTGACACAGCAGGCGTATTTTGGGACCACTTTCTGCTGGTTGGGCTCTGCCCAACTGGGGCACATGCCAAAGCTTGTGGCTGAGCTTGCCATGAGGCAGCCTCACCTTTGGCTGGGAATGGCTAGGACTCCTCAGGCAGGGATCACAGCAGAAACAGATGAAAGTGTGCTTAATTCACACTACCTTTTGGTTCCCTTTTCTTATAACCAGCCCCTTCTACCTGAATGACTTTCTTGCCGCAGGAGATCAGACACCCTTACACTAAGGCATCTGCCCACCCACACAAATGCCTCCCTTGGCCAGGGCTGTTAGCTTCTGTAGGGCTTCTTGCTCTCCCTCCTCAGCTGCGTGTGCATGGAGACACTGACTGTTTCAGATTTGCTTTTTTCCAAATAATCAAACTAGCTTTAAAGTAATTTGCACAAAATGTCACACAGAACCAAAGAAATTTGAGCACCATAAAGCTGAGACATAGCAAGTGAACAAAATGAAGAGGGTAGTGATAGAGGAGAAGATGACATGGCAAAAATACAAATGTGTTAATCAGCAAAAATAGGTATGGACAGAAAGTGGCTCTCCTGCCACCTTGCCCAGGGGAAGATCTCCTTGAAGCCATGCTTTCAAACTGCTGCAGGAGCAGCTCATGCCTGCCTTCCTCTAAGGTTGGAGACATTCAGTTCCAAGCTATTAAGTAGGATCTTTTAAGATATTTTAATATTTTAGATAGATAGATAGATAGATAGATAGATAGATAGATAGATAGATAGATAGATAAAATTCCTGTAACAGAGTTAATAAGAAGAGGGGGTCATCAGCCTTACTGTTTGGGTAGAAAATGCTGACTTTTCTCCCACGTCTCCTAATGCCATACAGTGCAGTGATTGGCACAGTTTACTTTGTAGAGAGGGCTACTTTCCAGTGACAGAGAGAGATTAGCTGATGGCAATGGTCTGGGACCTTCTAGGATGAATAGTAGGATTAAACTAAAACATTGTGAGAGATGCATGACGCGATTCTTAAAAAGTAGATGTGGCCCTTAATGATTTTATCAGATTCATCAGTAAAGCCACAGAGGCCAATGATGTAAAAGAAAGAAAATTGTATTTGTAAATTACATCTTATTTTGGAACAGGTATCAATACTGTTGTGTTACAATGTCTGTGGTAAAGTTTGTGCCAAACCAGAACTCACCTACAAAGCTGACAAAGAAAGATGACTAAAAAGAAGAAATTTAGTCAACTTTAGAACTTCCCTCAGTCAGAGACACCATAGGATACATTTAGTTCTTTAATTTGGGGGCAAGGGGTTTGAGAATAGCTTTGAAAGCAAAAGGCATCCTAGCACTGACTGATATGCAGATTAATTTCAGTAAACATAGTGAGCCTGTGAGAGAAGAGATGAAGTTAGGTATGACTAATCTGAATGTCTAGAGATAGTAACTTTTCCCTAGTTAGAACAGTGTGCTTTATCCAATCCTGCCCACGTGATGTTTCTACATCCACCATTACAATTTATCATTGTTATTATTATTATTATGCTTTTATATGTCTGGAAATGTATACAGCACCTTACACTACTAAACCTACAAGTTGCTGCTTCTTGACAATTCAACTGTGAAACACACAGCAATAATATCAGTGATATAAAAATCATATGATGTTTTCTATAATCTATTTATATGGATGAATAAAAGTCTTCATATAAAGTATTCTGCTCTGTTCCTTCAAAAGAAAACGAGGATTCCTAGCAAAAGGCAGGAACTTGCATTAATCAAACAGAGGAAAGAGATAATTTTGAAGATTTTCTGTTTTAACAGTCTAATTTGGTTATTTTTGAAGTGAGAGAAAGGAAACAAGATATTGAAAATGGAAGTGAGAATGGAGTTCATAGCTCATGAATTGGTTAATACAGCTTTTAGATGTTTTTAATGGGGTGGCATGTTTGGAGATATCGCCCGTCTTACTTCCTTCCCTCGCATCCCCACATCTGTAGGAATTGGCTTTTCCCTAATAGCTGAGGCCCTTCCTTCATAACAGCAGTGCATCCATCTGAGTGTGGTGCAGGCCTGGAGCATTGCCCAGCAGAGGGATGTAAGGAGAAGAAGGGGCAGGATGCATTTCCTCACCACTCTCATAAGCTGAGAAGTTCAAAATCAAATGAGGGATGCAAAACTCTTGTGTAGATAATCAGCGCCAAGCCACTTACTGATTTATCACTTTAGTTTTCCCATCTGTGGGACACCAAACATTTCGGTGCTTATTCATTGACAGATTACTGGATGGAAGACCTGGGAAAATGCCTTTTAAAGATGAAATGGCTTTACCTGCATTCAGATGTTTGCAGCCATGAATATTCTAGTAAATGGTTTTACAACTGGGAGCAGTCACTGCAACATTACAATTATATGCAGTTTAAGAAGATATCCAAGAAAATGATGCTTGAATTCATAAATAACATTAAAAAGTCAAAGAATTACACTTATCAAACACGTAAAGAGCAAAGAGTCCCTGAGGATACATATCCAGTCTGGATCAAGCAGTGTGTGCCTTGATCCTGCATTCAAGTCTCTGTGGCCACAAATGTTCACCCAAGTGGTTTCAGTAGTGAGATCCAGCACAATTGATTGAATTTTGGTTATAAGAGAGTCACAAGAGACTGCTTATAAACTGTCTGAGGGAAAGCTGAATAATGAACAGATTCAAGCAAATAAGCATGCTGCTCTTAGAAAAATTAACCATTGCCTCCAAACTAAGGTATCCTTGTGACCAACGTTGCTTTCCATTGACTCTGCACAAAAATGAAGACAGAAGGAGCTGGCCACAGATGTTAATTAGTTAAATTGCTCCATGTTATTTTTACAGTATATCATCAATAGCTCTTACTATTTCACAGACATCAGTATTTCTAAAACACTATCAGCGCTCTTTCCTTTATCACATTTTTGTAACCTTCCCCATTGTCTCCCATATTGTATCGTCTCCAGCAAAATTGTCGTTGATTGTCTCAGTAAGATCCTCCACATTTGGCTTTTATTACTTAGGGTTTAATCTGTGCTCTTAGAAATAAATATGTTCATTTGCCCTTCGTGTAATTAGCCTCACAGATTGAAAGTTGCAAGTAATTTTGAACTTACCATAAGTAAATGCATTTAACAGTATGATTACCAAGCTGTTAAATCTGAAATACTAGAACCTGAAATTTTATAACATATGCATGATTCATAGCCTTGTCTACACTAGATGAAAGATACGTGTTCTTTCATACCAATATGATGCCTAAAGATGCTGCAGGTTTCTGGTGTCATAACTCTGTGAAAAGTATATTATCTGGCTGTTCAGCTGCAAAAATACAACAGATTAATGCTGTATTTGATTGTTTACCATTTTATTGCTTCCTTCAGCAATGAAAAAGTGTCAGAGGGTTTTTTGGTTAGGCATAGGCCATGCATGCAAACTGATTAAGAAAAGAGGATATCATGGAAATGTATAACAAGTATATGACCCACTCTGAACTACCAAATTGCAAGCATTTCTGGCATCCTGATATGATCACACCTGAGCCATGCTTTCCAGTGCTACTCAAGAGTCCCACGCACAAGGGATGCAGTCGCAGCCTGAAGGAAGAGAAAAAACTCCAGCTGCTAAATATAGCTGGCCCTGTGTCTCCTGCCAGCTGTACTCCACTCCCAGAGTCTCACCTGGCCTGGCATGACTGAAACAGCAAGAGAAAGGTTCCTCACTTCTAATTCTGATTCTGCAGGAATGCTACAGCTGAACAGAGAAAGCAAATGTTATGAATATAGTTGACTTTAACAATATTATGATTCTGACCTTCTTTGTAAAGCTGTCTGTGGTCCTAGGATGAAAAATAAACACTGTCCCATGGGCAGGGACACCTCCCTCTAGACCAGATTGCTCAAAGCCCCATCCAGCCTATTCTTCATTTTGAGATACTGTAAATTAAATCCTGCACACTAGCATATGGTTCAATGTACAGCAAGGAAAGGGTTAGTTTAACTGCTGTTCAAACCCCTTATGGTAGCTCTTTGTCATATTTCTCAGTGAACTTCATCTAGCTCTGCCATACTAACCATGGAGCTGGGCATCCCAGGGAGCAAAAGGCCGTGATGTCTGAAGTTACTAAATACAATCCAGTTCAAGTTAAAGCAGACATCTTTATTTGCTGCTTGGCTCAGTTAAGGTGCCACATTGTGTCTTAATTATCACTCCTTCACACGTCGCTGGTGCATCTGTAATATCTTTATAGCTTATACGAGCTGCTAGTAGCTGCGTTTTAAAGGACAATATTGCCTATGGGAATAAATAGCCTCGAAATCATGCCAAAGTCGCCTTTCAAAGGAAGCAAACATTTTAAAATGTATGTTTTGCTATGTTATGTTATGTTATGTTATGTTATGTTATGTTATGTTATGTTATGTTATTTTAGTCATGAAGCGTAAACATACAAGCAACAGCACTGTACTGTCCCCAGAGTCCTGCTGCTTGCCCAGTTACGACAGCGCCTCAGTAGGGACTGTGTGGGTGTGTGTACAGTGAAGCAATTTTTTGAAAAAGATAGATTATGATGGGTTTTAGGTTCATTAGGTGGCACGTGACTTTGAGGTGTAGGAAAAAGTTAAACTGAAGAAGTGTCTGCAATGGAAGCAGTAGAATGATTCCCGTAGGGCGCATTGCAGCAAAGAAATGTCAGAATACTTTGTTCTTGTCTGCCCTTATTCAGCTAGTTGATTTAACAGTTTATAGGTAAAGCTTGTAGGCCTGGCACAACTTTATGCACTCATAATGTAGAAAAGACCATGAAGGGCACTCTTTCTGGCATGGCTATTACAAAGCCTTCCCAGGCTCAGTCACAGAGTCTTAAAATGTAACCTGAAGACCCCAGTAATTTCAACTGAACTGATGCCTGCAAGTGATGCCTTCAGCTGTTCAGTGTGTCAGCTACTGTCCTCAGAGACTGGCACATGGAGGGCAGGGAGGTGATCTGAGACAGCCAGCATGGTTTCACCAAAGGCAAGTCCTGCCTGACCAACCTAGTGGCCTTCTTATGATGGAGTGACCACATCAGTGGACAAGGGAAGAGCTACGATGTCGTCTATCTGGACTTCTGTAAGGCCTTTGACATGGTCCTCCTCCACAACGTCCTTCTCTCTAAATTGGAGGGATATGAATGTGATGGGTGGGCTGTTGACCAACAATTGACTGGATGACCCATAAGGGCCCCTTCCAACCCAAACTGTTCTATGGTTCTATGGGGTCCAGACCAAGATGTCGGCTGTCCCTCTTGGACACGCAGCACCTCACTCTGGGTACGGCAGAGCAGCTCTTCCTTGTCTTTTTAATGCCACCTACTTCTTTTCAACTCCTAAACCTCTTTGATATATATAAGAGTTAATAGTATATGACTACACTGAAAAAAGTCATTCTCAGAAGTTATGTGGGGGTGTTAAAAATATAACACAAATAGTCTGAGCATGGGGAAGCAAAATGAATTAGGTGGACAGCTTAGTATTTTTATTTTTTAACTAGTCAGTCCTAGATGGTTACATTACAAACAAGCCCAGGTTTGATCCTAGGGTGGGCAGACCCGTGAGCTCTCCTCCCAAGGCATTAGTTGCAGATCACTTCCCTTTGAATGCACACAGAGGCACATTTTGCAGGGACAAACTAGCAGGGCTCTGGCACTCTTCTTCTGTGACGGCTGGCTTCTATAGTCTTTACTCATCCAAGTAGTCCCAGTGATGGATCAGGGCTTTAAACATTTTGCTTCAGCTAAAGGTTCATTTGGCACCTAAAAGACACATTAAATGACTAATGTATGCCCTTCTCTTCATGTCTTAAGGGTAGCAGTGCATAATGTTATCAAGGGCCTCTTTGAGTGTATCTTATTAGCATGGGTTTGTAATATAAAGTATAGTTTTAACTTTGATGGACTTGCGCCATTAACATTTAGTGGAATATTATAAGCACTAATTATTATCAGATCATATACAGGAGGGTGACAAGGCCTTTTTACACCCAGGCCAACATTTTAAACTATATTTCCAATGTTCTTGAGTCACTCACTGACCTTGTAAGTATGAGCAATGTACAGAGTCCTCAACTGTGAACAACAAACAATGTGTCAACAGTTTCAGCAGGAGAGTGGCTTTTTTGTTGGACAGTTTGTTTCTTTCACTCCATAAAATACACACTGTTCAGCTTGGCAGATTTGGATTCGCAGTCACAAACAACAGAGGAGGGAGAAAAAAAGCTCAGGCATGGTAGTAGACAATGTGTTCGGTTAAAAAGCAGGTGAGGGGTGGCGGGAAGCCTTAGATTTCTTTCATTTTATGGCTTTTTTTATTCTTTACTGCAGGGCTCAAGGCAAGCAGGGGATATCAAAATCTGTATTTTGTTTTCTTACAGTAAATTTTAACAAGAAGAATCTGGAAAGTGCCACAGAGAAACATGTTGCTTCAGAAAATCCTGTATTGGAAGCAGCATCTGGAGAGAAGACTCACCTGGAAGCTGGAGTTAGGAGAAGGGGGCTGGGGGTATTAGTTAATTTCTAAGATGAGGCACAAAACAATTTCACCTTTTTACCTTCCTTCCCCTTCCTCTTCTTTCAGTGAAGAATAATGAAGAAGATAGGAGCAAGAAGAGAAAGGAGATTAATAAAGTATTTTTTATTGTTCTTGGAAGCAGTTAGAAGAGAGTGCGCACTGAAAGTACATACTTTCTATGCTTTGCTATATTTGCTCCCTGGTTTTCAAGCAGAATGTAGTGCACACAAGTTCCATCATAATTCATGTGACAGGAATAAATGCAGCTGTGAGAAGCAATGAGAAGGCCTGTGCTGTGCTGCAATTCCTTCCCACGTCCATGCTCAGCATCAGCTAGTCCAATCACCAAGGGGTGATTACGTGATCACGTAAATTGTACAGCTTTTTTTTTTTCTTAATTTTATAAACAAGAGCTTTTCTGAGAGCGATATTTGATGCCTGGATAGTGGAAACAGAACACCAGAAGGTGAATAAAAATTGTGCTATATTTATTTTATTTTTGAACTCTTACATTCTTGTGGAGGTTATGTTTATGATGCTTGAATAATTATGTTGGAAAAAGCTAGAAAACTCCAGTGATTTTGAATGCTAGTCTATTGCCTCTAGCCTGACTTCCCAAGTGCTCTCTACTTTCCAGGTACAATGTATATTGCAAGACTGAATCATGACCTGTCATGTGTGGTACAATCTGTCATTTCAAACAGAAATGGGTGCAGGGGAATTGTGCAGGGAGCAGGATTCTTTCGCAGGCCTTTTCTCTGTCAGTCTTTTAAAGGGTAGTAATTAAAAGCCAGATTGAGCCACATGGATTCTCCAGGCATGAGCTACCTCCTCCAGTCCCATGGCTGACACTAAGGGAAGTGCTAGCCTTCATTCCCTGGTTATTGACCTCCTGAGAAATGGCAAACGCTGACCCAAATGAATCCCAGTGCCACATCCAGACATTGAGTCTGCTGTAGTGAATATCGCACCCTTCGCTTCTGGCCTCATCGTAAGCTCTTCCTCCCTCCTCTCTTCCCCAGCTTTTCCTCAGTTTTAGTCCCACGTTCCTTCTGTGCTGGTCTTTCCCTTCCCTCAGTTCTAGCCCAGCTCTTTGTAGGTCATTAGGTGAGTGTTGCTGGGACCAGGATGAGGATTGCTGGCAGCACAGGGCAAATGCTCACATAGCCTCCAGTGAGTTTTGTGCAGCTCTTGAAGGACTACATTAGGGCATAACCCACAGCAGATGGAGGGAACAGCGATTAACAGCCACCAGATGCTCTGATGAGCAATATGAACTGAAGTTTCCAAATGCACATAATTTGGCCAAATTTGGGTAAGACTTTGAGGGGACAACCCACAGTGTATGAATCCTTCTCACCACATTTCAACTTGTAGATCCAAAAATACTAGAACTGTCACATGCAGTATTCTATAGTAAATGTTTGGTATTAGACAGGCAGCATGTTTGTTCTTAATGTCTTTAGAAATAAGTGAGTGATTCTGAATGATCAGGTGTAGGAGACAGGTAGACAGCACAGCATGTTTGAGTCCAGGAGGTTTAAATGTGCCCATACTGTGATGCAATATATTACCTTATACTTTAAAATCTACTTACCTCCAATACCTGAACTACTCAATTAAAGCTCTTTGCTTAATTACAAACTTCATCTAAAGAGACTTTCTGCAGATAAAAAGTATTAATATTTAGGAAGCTCATCTGGTCACTTGGTGTTCCCTGGGATGGGATCCATCTGTTCAGCTGCCTAGGAGTTAGGCACTGAATCTCAGTTAGTCAAGGGAGAAACAGGGAGACAGGCATCCTCTGGCAGTATGTTATGTCTCCACAGCCAGCATCTCAGTCACATGGAGTAAATCATCCTTGAGCGCTGCTTGCCTCTATCAACTGACCACAGTAGGAATTTAGGCAGTGGGTACAGTTAGACATCTAATGTGTAAGTATCTGAAGTGAGGTAAGATAAATCCTGGCAGAGGAAGCTTTCTATTAACAAATTGGAGTTGGAACGGGCACTACAATACATTCTGGCTTTTCATCTAAGCTTATAACACTTTGAATCTCAGTCTCATAACTAACCGCAATAAAACCCAAAGCAGATTTAAGAGGAGAGTGGGGGGAGACAGCCTTTCTGTAGCAGAAGAAGCCTGAAACTATCTTTCTGTAGCAGAAGAAGCCTGAAACTATCTTGTGCGATGATAAACCCAAGCCAAGATCTGTATCAGTCCTGATGGTTTGGCAGGGGAAAGCGTGGAGAGGATGTAGAGGCCTGTTTTTCACTCTTCCACTAAAGAAGCTAGTGTGGCTGAACCAACAGGAGATGATTACAGCTTTCTCCTGGTACAAGGCCAAAGCAAATTACCTTTCCTCAAGCAAGTGAGAAAGCAAGAAAAGAAGTTTAGGATTAGGTCCAAGAAGATAGTCACCACCCTTCCCACACAATTGTCACTGTGGAAAAAGTGCCCGTCTGTAGAACTCCAGGGTTCAGGTGCAATCAGGATGCTAAGATGAAAAAGACCCAGTAGGTTGATACATATTCTGGGTGAACTATAATATCATATTTCTCAAAAGAGTAACTTTTGTATTTTGGGTTTTGATCTAGTTCAAGGCATTATGAAAGAACATTAATTGAATCCAGAATACTTAATCTCTGCAGGAGGGTATATGAGTCATGTTTATTTCCAGCTAAGAGAAGCTCAGTCTCACCATGACCAAAGATCAAGTGGTCTCAAATGTAGTGCAGGGAATATCATCTTATTCCAAGCTTTTTGGACAGGTTAGATTAAAATTGTTGTAATATTAAATATTTTTTGAGTATTTGAACACTCCCAAAGACTATGAGGCCTAGTCTCACCTTCTAGTTTTCTTTATTCAGATTTAAAAAGAGATTAAACTGTAAGTATAGTGGATCTATCAAGGTTTTTGTTGGACCCTTCAAAAAATTCAGCCCCACATTCATGCCTTGTATTGTAGTGAGCAGTGATTCAGTTAAGATTTAGCAGAACAGTTCTTTCCTTTAGATTTATTATAATTTGAGAATTACAGGCCATCAGCCATTGACTGCTCATGTGCAACAGGCTGAATGTCTTGCTGATGTTTAGCAGCAGACAGTATCTTCAAATAGTAAAACATGATGAAATCAAAATTACTGTGATACAGTTGACTGAGCTGAGCACTTAAGCATTGCAAGCTAGAATCAAGGGCACACAGTTTTCACTACAGCAAGGTCAATTATCACTAATAATCTTTCCTAGAGTTTTAAGTGTTATAAACGGTTTCACAGGGATCCTAGTGTTTGGATCAGAAAGATCCAGCATTACCATAACGAGATTTTTTTTTTTTTTAAGATGAGACGCTAAGATCAGTGCTTTGGGTATATTCTCTGCTGTGCCTCCTCTATATGTGGCTATAAAGCCACTATAAATTATGCTCTTGCTGCAGTAGTGATACTAAGTAAGGTAGAGGGACTGTCTGGAGTATTGGAGATGTACGCGATCCTCCACTGCCTCCGGGGGGGTAACCTCTGAAGGAATATAATATTGGCCGTGCTCTGGGAGTACAACACAGAGGAAGTTCCTCATAGCTCTAATGATTTTTCTCCTGTTCTCTTGAGGAGCTCTGAGGAATATGTTGAGAAGTAGAGGGCTGTTGTCCGTCCCGAGAATCTCACCTGCATTCAAGCAGGTGGCTTGAATTCTTGCCTAGGAAGCAAAGAAATAGGAGTTAGTAGTAGTTAGTTCTTTTCCTCTCTGTGTGTGTCACTGACTGGGTATGCGTAGGTTATGTTTTATTTGTTTTTTGTTTTAATAAACTTATTACGTTTTTCTATATTCCTCAATTCTGCTTTACATTATTTTGTAGGCCAGACTGGCTCCTCTTTTCCCTGCTCTGTTATTGCAGACCGTGTCTGAATGGATTGTTTTGAATTTTGAATGTCATTACATTTAAAGTGTATGAACTTAACACTTTCTTTTATCATTTATTTTATCATTTAAGATATAGGATGTGTTAATAAAGCAGTTAATAGGATGCTTTGTTACACAACTCTTTGGAATAGAGTTTTGGGTGTTTGATGGTTTTTTTGATTCTCAACTGAATTTTGGAACTTGTGAGGTAAGAAACTGTATTTTTTTCTAGGTTTATTTTAAAAGAATTACAGGGAAAAAGAGTGTTAAAAATAATTGATCTATATGTTTTACATGTACTTTCTGGAGTTTCAGAACTGAAACCAAGAGCAGAGAGTCCAGACAAGATGATTAAATATAATTAATTCAAAATACCATTATTTTCTCTCAGGATTATAGCTCTATACTTCAGCACATTAATAGGAAATATATAACTGAAATTAATCTCAAACTATTAAAAATGGATTATGAACTTTTATATCCAGTAAACTGTAAGGCTTCACATTTTCATCGACTTGCATTTTGGCAAAAGCCTGGAATCTTTTGCAATTTGCTAGATGTCAAGGGATTTGGGATAATAAGTATGCAAGTAATCTTTTGGACTCTTCATCTCCCCTCTTATGACAATTAATAAAGTTATTATGTTTTGATTTATATTCCATAGGGAATTTGATCATCCAAATGTATAGTGATTCTTTTCTTGTTTTGAACCAATCAAGGAGCATTAATCAAAAGTATTCAGAATCTCTTAACCTGCAGCAGCAACAAGCACTATATTCATAATGAGTCAGTGGACATCGGCACATTTCCCCATGACACCACATGCATGGATGTTTTGGCAGGACTGAGGCTTGCATGGTTCTAATTCTGTGAAATATGCCATTCTATGTATGGAAAAAATTTGAAACAGATTCTGAACTTTCAACCCAACACATGCAAAAATAACAGGGCAGGAAAGAAAATAAGCTTCCCTTTTCTCCTGTTGAACTTTCTTTAGCCCCAGTGCTGTGAAGGATGTTTTTGAGGCACTGATTACTCTGCCTACCTCATTTGGCAGGCTGCCCACGCAGACTGACGTTACTCCAGTTATGGACAGAAAGCCAGAACAGGTGATTTTTGTACAAAACACCTATCAGGACCTAATGTGGGGTGATGTTCACTTAGACTGCTTTTTGCTCCAAATTTTGCTGAGCAAGCAATTCCATTTTAGAGACTGTTGAGAAAACAGGGTTGAAAGTTACAAACTCTGGGTTCTGTTTCTAGATCTGTTACTGATTTTGCTTATTATCTCAGTCATGTAACACTCGGTGCTTCCATTTTTCTGCATACTTACTTGAGATACTAAAGCATAACTCAAAAAGGTAATGTAAGGTTAGAGTACTATCGAGATCCCTGCCTAGAAGGTGCTGAAAAACTTTCAGATGTTGTTGAGGCCCACTGGCCTATTCCTGCTTCATTACTGAGATGCTATGAAATTCCCACCTGTTTGTTTATGGTCTGACAATCTGTCGTTACGGTGGAGGTACATAGTAATTCTTTTGAATCTGTAGGGATGTATTTACCATTGTGTAGTTGCCATTTCATCCCTGAGTGATTAATGAGAAAAAGGAGGAAGAATAGCTACACTGCTTTCTACCGGTGGTCCATACACTACTGTCCATGCGCTCAGATTCAAAGGCAAACATGCCCCTCTGGCCTCCTAGGGAGGAGTTATTTATGTCCAAAATACTACACTACTGTTAGGTTTCCACCAGCACAGCCCATCAGGCAGCTCTCTCATGTGCATTTCAATCTTTTCTCCTCATCTATGTTTCCTGTGAAAAACTCTTTCAGAATTATTGTGTGCCACTACCTCACCACCTGTGATTGTCAATGCAAAGCCTCCCAGTGACAAGAGCTATATAGAAGGCAATCTAACACAGTGACTTCTGGTGCCTGCTTGTAATACCCACAATAAAAGTTAGTCAACCTAATTTAAGGCTGAAAAAAGTTAAAAGCTCTTAAAAGGATTCAAAAAATCGTAATTCAATACTGCAGTTCAATATCATGGTGGCTCTTAGGATAAAACATGTTCTGCAAGTTCGTCATTTGCAATACATCAGTGGCTGCTGGTGCCATGCACTAGCTTGCTAGATGAAAATTCTGTCTGAGTAAAGACCGTAGTTATATACAGAATAAATGAACACATTTGTCCACAAAGTTTCTGATGAGATTGTTGTGAGGTTCCTTTTGTTTTTCTCTTTTGCTCATGAGGCAGACACTATGCTTATCCCAACTGCCTCAAAGCCAGCTCATGCCTGCACCTCCCTGTTCAAACACAGCAACTTCTTCCCATTGACAATTTAACATCAGCTTCCCTTTCATACCTGAATAGCCCTGCATGCTTGTGTTTTTTCTCTGTTTTCCTACAGATCTTTTTCCATCCTTGGCCATCTTTGTTGATGTTCTTCATAACAGCCTTTTGTAGGCATAATAGAGTCTGATTCCTTATTATAAATACAGTTATATTTATAATAAGTTAATTCATAATTTATAATATAGTTAACAGCTTCATAATTTTTTCTTTAATCAGTGAGGAATTGATTCCTTGTTCCCTGAAACACAGTATGTTAGGAAGAGAATAATAAACTTATTAACGTGGAGTGGAAAAGTTGCTATCTTGTCCTCTTTCCTCCCTGGAACCACCCCGAAAGATGCAGAGGGTGATGAAGGCTGGCAATATGTGGGTGTTTCCCGTCTAACAGAATGAATCCACCACGGGGAAAAGGGCACCGTGCCGTGCTCTCAAAATAATAGGGCAGCATATATGTTTGTAGTGTGGAAGCTCTGTTAGGCCTTTCTCTCCCCAAAAGAGCATCTTTCATGCCAAGCACACAACGAGTAAACAAAGCGTGAGTGTGATTACACACTAAAATGATGCAATGTCCCCACAAGTGAATTTCCCCATGTTATAGGACCGACCTGTGTGGAGGAATGTAGTGCAGCGTAGAAAATGTTCTCTTTCCGTTTACATGTTTAGGCTTTGCTTAATGATATTCTTGATTATAACATTTGTGGTTGCTTTTCTCACTCAGACATCTACGCTCCACTGTGTTTTTCATCCAGATGAAGTTACACATCATTGACCGCAAGTTTGCTGTTAGGTCTTTTCTTACATGAATGCTTGTCACTTCATTAACAAACCCATTGCAGCATCGGCTTCCAGACAGTACTCTACCCACACAAAGTCTTCCCTTTAAGCTGCTACACACTTATTTGATTCATGGAAAGACTAATACATAAAGTTAGAAATTGCTGAGCTATTGAAATGTGCCCTGTGAAAACCTTTCCCTTCTCTCCAAGGAACTATAAATCTGTGGGGAAGGGAGAAGTTATTACAAGCAGGGTATAGCTCTTACGAAGATTAATATTCTAAGAAGAGGTCGCCGTCTATATAATCACAACTGTTCTGCAGGAGATTCTCCTTTCTTTATGTGTCTCTGCCTCCTGTCAAAGGAGGAATGCTTTTTAGGGTTGGTTTTGTTGGGGGAAACGGGACCCCTCTCACATTGCTCTGCAGCAGCGACTCCAGGCCCCGTTCTGCTGTCACCACAGGCACGCGTGAGCACACGCGTGTCAGTGATGAGGCACAAGCTTCTGTTTACATGTGCCGTAGAGCCGAGACGTTAGATGCAATGCTGACATATGCAGTGTTTGCATGACCTATCCAGAACACGTACGCTTATTAAGAGACTGAAAAACGGCCTACTGGAACTTCCCTAGGCAGTTTGAAGTAAGACTTAGAGAGACTACTTCTCTTTCCACATTTATAGTTTCAACAAGTTCAGCGGCGATGAAAATTTTTTGCAAATGTTCTTTAACTTTGAAATCTGAGACTCTGACCAAAAATTGCTTTTAATATAGAACTTTCGTTCAAAAAGATGACCTTGGGCCTACATCGTCAGGGCTCTGCCTGGGTCGTTGGCTCCCTGGGGACCAGGGTACTGGGAATGGGGGGGGCTCCCCTGGGACGGCAGGGCCCATCCCACCGCCCCAGTCAGGAGCAGGGCAGCCGGGGGGCATGGGGCAGCCCCAGCACCAGGCTCCTCTCTTGGGATGGTGGAGGGCTGAGCTGGGCTGAGGCCGAGCCTGGGGCACCCATGGCCGAGCAGGGCAGGGCTGTGGGGAGCGGGAGGCCGGCCCTGCTACAACGTTGCTGGGGCAGGGTCTGACGGCCCCGGGGGGCTGAGATGGGGTCTGGGGCCCTGGGCAGGTGGTGGAGCATCAGTGGGGCTGGGCAGGGACAGTCAGGCCCAATAGTGCCCTCAGGGCCCAGAGATAAACTTAGTGACCACCAACATGGCTCATCCAGTACCTCTCCAGATTTGAGTTGGAGTGGTTCTCAATGGCAGAATTGTGCATGGGATGGCTAATGGCTTCTAGCTGTCACAGGCAAGATTTTGAATCATTAGGTAAACTAGTCCAAAAGACTGTTGTAACCAACCTATATTAAATGAACAGACATGATCAGGGCAATCCCAGTTGCTTCTAAAATTTCATCAGAAGGAGCAATCTCTTTCTAATCATTGCAGCATGACTCAGTTTTCTGCATTTCATGTCCTTTGGAATCATTTCAAAGAGATTTTACTCCCACTAAAAATAGAATTACAGGGCTTTTTCAGTGTTGTTATTCTCACGATTCTCCTTTTGACACATGCTGATACTGTATTTGATACGACAACAGCTTTGTGATAAAAGAACTTAATATTAGTCCTAAAATTGCACTTCTTCAGCAGCGTGTCGCACAGCTCAGGGACCGTGCTAAAGCCATTGTGGGCAGACCTCTCAGCTGGAGGAAATGGTCATAGCTCCTCTGACTGGCAATTAACTTAAACTGAAAACTCGATTCTCAAGTTTTGGCAAAAATGGGGAAAAAACATCCATCAGCTCTCTTCCTCTCTAGAAACACACTAATGTCCTATTCATCATCTCTGCTGGTACTGACTTATGGTCTTTTATGAATATGCTGCCTGTCCATCTTATTATTAAAGAAAGGTGCTGAAAGGCTTTCAGACCTATTTGGAGCCAGGTGTTACAAGTAAGATATCTTTGATGGGTTTTCTTAGTTTGCTTGTTAGTACTACAACTGGGGCACTCTCTGCTTAGCACTGTCAACAGGAGAGAGGCAATATTTGTATCTTACTTGCACAGCTGCGAAACCAAGGCACAGGAATATTCAGTGAGGTCCCCAAAGCCACCAGAGCTGGGGAAAAACAGATCAGAAATCTGCATCCAAGGCTAGTGTTTCAAGCACCCAGAGGCAAGAGAACAGCATGTTGTTACAGTGAGAACTCCATTTTCTTCTTCCCAACCCCCTTTTTCACAATTATGGGAGAATCAAGTGAAGAAAATTATGGGGGTGGCTTCTGAGTTACACCGGGGTGGCTTCTGAATTATGCCAGAGTGCTGAGTAGCTGTAAGAAAACAAAACAGAAGCTTCGTGGTCTGATAGCCTAATTTAGATAGATACAGGGATTTGTGTCTGGCTGTTCTGTGCTGTCAGCGTGAGGGAAAGTTTTCATATATCCTAGTCTGTGACCCATAAAATACAAAAAGATAATGCATTAGAAAAGGATAACAGCGTGCTGTCAGAATTGAAGTGGCTGTTAAAAGTAATTTTGAAATAAGCATTGTACAATCTTTGTGATTAATAGAAATAAGGGGAGAAGAGAGCTTAAAAGACTCCTCTAGGAACATTAGAAATTCAGCTCTAATCCTTCTGCGCTCTGTGGATGACTTGGAACAGCCAAAAGTGTATGTAGCACTGTGTGTTTTCACTGCTTTTAAGCCATCAAATAAAATATACTGAAACTCAATTAGCAACATTATTCTGTTGTTGCTTTGCATGGTCAGTGTTTGAACTACCCAGTGGCTGCTCAAAAAAGTCTTCCCTGAATACTGGAGTAAGATCTTCCCGTGCCACAGGGACTTGACTCTGCTACTTGTCAGATCCAGCACTCTCCTTCATCCTCAGCATCGGAGACTGCACAACGGGATCCAAGCAATGGGATCAATTACACACATTTCTGAAAACCCTTGCAGTGAAAGCAATCCTGTTTATTTCAGTGTGAGTATTTACCAGAGCAGGGAGCTGAAGAACAGGACCCTGCTGGGGCAGACACCTTTGTCAACATACTTCTAAATCGTTTACTCTGTGAACAGTCCATTTGGTTCTACTAAAATGACAACTTACTTCCTAGAAAATAAAGAGATCTGATTGCCAAAGAAAGCAGCAGTTAATGGGGCAATTCATGGTGAGAAGAGCAAACATCAGGCGGAAACTCATTTTTCTTGTGGAAGGTCCTCATTTTAAAACCATAAAATGCAGAGCATAGCTTTGGGAAAACATAAGATCCATATTGCATTTGTGTCTGCCTGTCAGCATTGTTAGCTATTAGAAACTGATTTTATCATTATATTTTTTCTCATAATAGTTCTTTCTGCCACGGTGAGTGCTCTTCTCCTGTCTTTTGAAAATATTTTGATTCTGTAAAAGAAATCAAGCAGCATTAGGAAGTTTGCACTCTTACTGGTTTTTAAAGAACATGGTGTTGTATAAACTTCAGCAGATAATTTCAGAAGTGTTCCTCAGCTATTTAAATTTTGGGGTGGCGACAGGAACGGAAAAGCTTAGAGGGAAGCTTGATGGTTTCCTGTGAATTGACCCATCAAGAAAAAAACCAGCAATACCTGTGATGTTATACTAGTCACTTCTACTCCTTGTTGGGCAGGTAAGGGGTTATTACTGTCATATACTTTCAAAACAATAGTTCAAATGCCATGTCCATTCATATAATTCTACTATTTAGAACTGTATCCTGATACTTTTTCTTGCATTGAGTATGCTCTTAATCTGCGAATTCCCCATGAATTCAAGTGAATGCTTGCAGAATAAAGTCTGAGTGTGACTGAAAGTAGCAGAATCAGGATTAAACTTTTTGAAAAGCAAACCCAAAATATCCCAGATCTTTTAGATAACTATACAGTGCTTGGGAGCTTATTATAGGTATATACCACAAAGTGATACTGGACAAAATAGAAATACAAATACTTCAGCAGGAACACTGTCTAACCCACACCAGAAAATTGTGGTATATCTATTATGCCTCTGATGTTGTGACACAGCACACCGGCCTACACACACCTATTTCTTAAAAAAAACTTTGGAAGACATTATAAATATTGTTAGTAAATGGAACATATAGGGGTAATGCATTTAGGTTTGTGCAGTTTGCCTGAGTGGACACTGTTCTGTATTTTGGTCAAGAAATTAGAATGGTTCAAAATCAACTTGGCATTCACTAAATGGATCTAAACTGGCTTAAGTGATGCTATCTCAAAATATAATTGGAAAAAAGGACGAGCCGCAGGGCTGCTGGCTCTTGCTTTTGTGCTATTGAACATTTGAAGTGTGACCTGTAAGGCTCTATAAAACCATTGCTAACAAGGTTTGCAGCGAACACGAGTGCTAGGACAGCAGCCAACAGCGGAAAGGACGAAGTCCCTGATGCGGAGTCGCCCGGGTAAGCGGGAGGCAAGCGAGCAAACCACCTTCTCTCGAGACGGCACAGCGCAGCCCCACATCTGATGTAGCCAATGCAATCTTTGACTGTGTCGTTGTGGGTAGAGAGGAGTGGGAGGTACACCTGATTTTTGGGTTTTGCTTTGATGCTCAGTTTTGGTATTGATGATGTCTGCAAATCTGAGGTGGTTCTTTCTCATTAGAAGAAAAAAAAGCCGGGCTTTACAGTCAGAGAGCCAAATACCTTGGGGTTTTTTTAGATTTAAAAAAGAAAAAGCAATGGGTAACTTAAATACCCTCAGTCAATTCCTACATGGGGAAGAAGCAGGGATGCAGGGCCATCAGGGTGGTGCGGTGCCCTCCTTCTTCAGCCAGACCCCATCCCGCAGGCCCCACCAGGGCGAGCCCAGCCTGGCTGGGATGCCAGCGTCCCCAGGGGCAGAACCAACAACCGCTGACAGCACGCAAAGGTGGATATTTTCCGCCGCTGGGCATCTGCAATGGCTAGCAACATTCCCAACTTTCTTTCTAAAATATATGGTGTGCTGACATAGAGGAACTCTGCAGGAGAACCTCGCTCAGGACCAGACCGATAGCACAGTGGAATTAGGCGTCACAGGCGTAACATAAACCACGTAAGGAAAAAAACGGTGCTTCAGGCAAGGCATGGTCTTTCTGCAGTCCCATCTGATACTGACTTCTCACAGCACCCTGTACGGCAGCTCTGGTTTCTCGGTCACTAAATAAAGTTTGGCTGCTGACATGGGCTTCCTTATAAAGTGCGGTAGCGTTACCTGGGCATTTTGCAGTGCGATTGCCAGCAGGCTACTTGGGCACTGGCACAGTTATATGCCTTCCACACAGCAATGGTAGGCACAAACTCTTGCTTCTCCTTTCCGTTCAACTTCTCTGAGCCAAAAATAACACAGAATGACACAACGTAATCCCTGTGCCCGAAATTGCGCTCACCGCCTGCAATGTTTGGACAACAAATGCTGTTAATAACCATTCTGTCTAAACATATGACAAGAAGATCTGCTTCTATTGACAACATTTGTCTGTAAGTGAAAATAAAACCTTAAAACTCTTGTCAGTAAAATACCCTCAGATAAGAAAGTCTGTCCTATCTCTTATTCCATATGGGTCATTGTAACTCGTCTCACTTGAGGTGCCAGGCACTCTGTGGCTGGCTTTGGTTGTCTACCAGATCGTTTTGTAATCACTTTCAGGAGAATTCTGCAAATAAAGACAGAAGGACCCTTAGAAATTAACCCAAAAGTTGAAGTGAAAATACAGGGTATGAACGTTTTCTATGAGAGCTGGTTTATGACAAGCTGTAGACAGGTTCCAGAAATTTGAACCTGATTTTTTAAGTTTCTTAATGGCTACACCAGAAGAGCATCAAGAGCAGACACAAGCTGTATGTCTGGTGTCAAATGGTGGTTACCTCAACAACATTCCAGTCACAGACACACAGTATGAATGCAGAGACACTCCTCCTCTCCCTCTCTGTCTTTCTCTTGCTTACCACCATATGTTTCCACGGAGAATGTAGCTATAATATTAGGGTCCAACACACCTAATACAGCCCTGTGTGGAGAGGTGTGACAGCTCCCATCTCCTAGAAAGGTTTGTTTCCAGCCTTTCTGTGCTCTTCCCTTCTCATTGATGCAGCCAATACAGGGTCCCACTCATATGGCATGAGGGACCCCTCTGGGGCCATCGTCTCACAGGAACGACTATGAAGACAGGGAGCAGTGTGCCAGCCACACCATCTGTGGGCACATCTCATCTGCTAATTTACCCATAACATGAGAACAGGTTTTCAGTTAAATAAGGTGCTCTATAAGGTACAGAATAAAGGATTACTCTTTCAGTCTTAACAGACAGGATGAACAAGAAGTTGAAAGGAGGAGGATGAGAACAGACTCGCTGATGGACAGGGAACTCCAGCCCAGCGTCCTCAAGGTCTTTGGGCACCGCTGTTCACTGGGTGTCACATCCTTGAAAACCCTTTGAATACACGGGCCCCAAGAAGCTCGTGAGGGAGCCAGAAATTGAGATCACATCCTCTGTTTTCCAGTCCAGGCCCTGCTCAAAAGGCTTCTGGTTAAGGGCCAACTGTTGCTGGGAGCAGAACTACTATGTCCTCTGAAAGTACATTTTTACCAATAGCCTGTTGGTTGTGCTCTGCCCACTGCAGTGCTGCGGCTTGGTCTGCCCTCTCTTACCTCTCTGCTAGACATAATTGCTGCTCTTGAAGTCTGTTTGCTTGTAAGTCTACCTGACAACTTTGTTGCAGATGTAAGACTGGACCATGCATTGACGGCAAAGTTGAGGTTTATTTACCTCAATTAGTCTCACAAAAATAAAGTTACAAGAACCGAGTTGCATGGCTTTTATCAGTAGCTATTTCTCCTGTATTTCCACTTCAAAAATAGCAGAGAGGATGGAAGTATACAGGTGAAAAAAGAAATCTTGTGACTGCTGGAAGCTCTACTGAATATCAGATGGAATATCAAAGAGCTTGAAAGGTAATGTTTTCTTTGTTTTTTACAGTTGTCCTTAAATTCTGCCTGATTTGTACCTTAGGTTATGTCTCCATGAAGAAAAAAGACCAATAAGTAAATTCAACATAGGAGGTTATCTTTCAGTATTTGAGCTGAGTTAATTAACATGAATTGAGAACATATATTACTTTCTACTGACAGCGTACCCTGGAATATATGAAACCAGAAATAACGTCAGTTGGTTTTTTTGTTGTGAGACAGTCTAATGGGTTTTTTTTTCAAACTCTTAAGCAAAATGCTAAGAGTGTAGAAATTTTAACAGAACCTTACTGATTTATACAGAACATGAGGTGCTGAAATTAAATAGGTGTTAACAAAAGCAAAACAAAAATCACTTTTAAACAATTGTGTTTAAAACTTATTTTGTTGTAATAGCTCATTTTCTTGTCTCTTGTGTGATCATGGTTTCATTGGTTCTGCAAGTGGAAAAAATCATCCAGTCCAGGCAGGATCTGAATCCCTAATGATGGACAGGATGGAAGGAAAAAACTAAGCGGCCTTAATATATAAAGCAGCCTAACTTTGGTCCAGTCTTGGAAAGTCCCAAATGTAAATAAAGACTTATACAGAATTGCAAGATAATCTTTGCTCTGACTTAAAGCCAACATCCCCTTCTTCATCCAATAGCTCTTAAATGTACAGCTTTATTTTTTTTCAAAACATTACATTGTCAATGCAACACGTTGCGTTTGGTGATAATCTCCAAACACTACCACATTTACTTCTGCAGTGTCAGGTAAAGGAAATTTTCCAGGACAGATTTTTGTATATCGGCTGACTACTAAGCTATCAGTGAATTAATTAGAGACTATTTCCATATCATATGTTATAGATTATTCCTGATACTACAAGGAAGAGAAGTGTCAGAGGGGAGCTGCCATTTTGTGATTCACCATGTTTCCAGCTTTCCTCCTGCTTTTTATGCATCCTACTGCAAGTAGCTGCTGTTGTGTTGTTACCGATGCATATTTCACACGGGCTGTAATTTTGGTCTTTCCTTGCAGCAGCAAATATTGTATTTCTATACTTTCTGCATTGTTTCAGAGGTCAGGAGACTGCAGATTTATATGCCTTGCTCTGTTATGCAAAGCATGCATACTCACTGGGAAAAAAATTCGACAAAAAAGAAGAAACTGTCTTGTAACTCTCATGCAGATAAAAGGAGCTGAATTCCTCTACTTTAATTACACCAGTATTCAAGGATGAGAAGTCTCCATGGCAACTTTATTGTCATATGGCACACATAAAGCTTCAAGTATCCTATGAAACTACTATTTACCTTTTTAAAATACTGAAGGACAGGGGAAAAGACATATTAAGGTGTGCTTCAGTAAACATCAATACATAGCTGTGTCCATAAATAACCAGAACAAATCTGAGGTCTTTACTAGTGGGATTTTTTTAATCAATCTTTGCATGTGCAAAACTTTTATTCATGACAGTGCTGTTTAGGATCTGCATGAGGACTCCAAGGTCAGCTATGTCCTTGCCTGAGGAGCTTCCTCATTCTTCTCATTAACTGCATTTCAGATTGCCATTGTAAGGGGAGGATAGCTATTGTAGGACCCTATCATACACTATAGCAGGGAGTATTATCTAGTAGAACAGTGAACTTACCAGAGGTGAGTCAGAGCAGAAAACAAAGCATAGCTTCTTCCTTTCCCCAGCAGCTTTTAGCAGCATCGTTTTTGTTGTTTCTTCTTTTTACACTGGTAAATGAAGACCTGTAGGCCTGATATCAGTGTAGGGCAAACTGACAGAAGCTGCACTAAAGAACCAGATTCATAAATGCACAGACAAATATGACATTGGGGAAGATTATCTGTAGACAAGTCATGCCTCACAAATACACATGAGTCCTCTGAAGTGGATTGAGTGGACTGAGCACACAGACAAGCATCACAGGCTCATGGTCTACTTCATCTCTAGAAGGCTTTCAGCAACATTTCTTCCTCCTCCCCAAGCAGAAAGCTCTTCAAGAGACTAAAAGTCCTCTCACAGATTAGTATTTTACTAAAAGGAAGGAAACAAAAGGTAGGAACAGATGACATTTTTGCAGAAGGGAAGAGGTTGCAGAAATTGGTGCTAGGACCTATGCTGTCTAACATATCCCTAAATGATCTAAAAATGAGTAGACAGTGTAGTGTCAATTTGCAGATGATACTAAATTTTTCAGGGCAATGGTCAAAAGAAAAGAAAAGAAAAAAGTCAACTCTGACAGGCTGCAGAAGGTTCTTAGAAGAATGATGGGTGAATAAAACAACGTATGAATTTCACTGTTTGTGAGGTGATTCACAAGAGAAAAAACAACCCTCACTTTGCATACAGAATGATGGGCTCTGAACTAGCAATTACCATTCAGAAAAGAGATCTTGGAATTATAATAAATAGTTGTGTGAAAACGTCAGCTCAAAGCTTGGCAGTGGTCAAAAAAGCAAATAGAACAGGGAACAAAAGAACAAACATCACTAGGCTGCTGGATGGACCTAGATGGTAGCTGCATCTTCAGTAGGATGCATAACCTTCATCCCCCCCATCTCAAGAGAATACAGTACTATTAGAAAAAGTGCAGCAAAAGATAACATGGATGGTTAAGGTGTGGGTCTTCCATGCAAGGAAAGATTAAGTGGACTAGAACCCTTCAGCCTGGAAGATAAATGACCTTTATGATATCTATAAAGTCATGGTAATGCAGAGGTAAATAAAGGATGATTATTCATTGCTTCCCAGTATAAGGACAAAGGGGCATCAAATGAATCATAAAAGCAACAGGCTTAAAGCAAACAAAAGGAGTCACTTTCTTATACAATGAATAGGTATAGAATCCCTTAACCACTGGAGGCTGTGAGTGCCATAAGCTTTCTCAGGGGTTCAAAAATAAATTCAGACACATTCTTACAAAAAGTTCCTTCAAGGATTATCAAACAAAACAGGTCTGAGTGTCAGATTGAAGAAGCATTGCAGTGTGGTTTTGTCTCTTCCATCCTGTGCATCCCTTCTTAGTCACCATCAGAGACATAGTACTGAATAAAGCAGACATCCACCCTGGCCTGGACCAGGCATTCTTGTGTTAAACTATTAGTCCACCACATTAGAACTGGGATAATACACGCATTCAGGAAGTTTTCTTCTGTAGCATGGATCTGTGCTTACTACACAGACAGGCCATCTCTATCTCAGTTTTATACATGCTTGCCCTTAAGAGATATCAGCTTTCCCTAAAGAGTCTTGATTCTTGAGCTACAAATCTAGCTTGTTCCCTTTCTGACCATTGATGCAATTCTTGAGCAAAACAAGGGAAGAGGTCTTCCCTTTCAAGCTCAAATTCTCAACAGGTCAGTTGTGGGTGGAAAAGCTGATCCATTGCCTCTAACCAGCTACTGTCAGGTTGTACGTGCCACTCCATAGCAGACTCTTGGGAAAAAATAGTCAAAAGACAGCTGCAAGTATACCCCTTGTATTGTCTAAATGCATGTTAGACTTGGTATAATCTAGTTTTGGACCAGAAGAGGGATTAAAAAATCTTAATGTATGCCTTCCTGACGATGACGGAGGGTCATTTTCATCATTCCGAGCTTCTGTGCAGGAACTTATACTCTTGGTCATGCAGTACTGTATTCTTTCATCAGAAAAATGACATATGTCCAAAGCTGTGCACTTAAATAGAGAAATGTACTGAATGCAAGGAGGATGGCTAGCTGCATTCTGCAGTTATGGATTGCTGCAATGATCGTTTCTTTCTCTCTCTTTCCATTTAGCATCTGTATGAAGTCATGGTATGGACTCAGAGTGATAAAGTGCAAAAAACATTTATTATTTCTCATCCTTATAGCCAATTTGCAGAGCATGGACTGGGTGGGTGGATGGCAAAATGGGTGAAAAGCTGACAAGAACATTGGGCTCAAATAATAGTACTTAGTGGTTCAAAATCTAGCTAGCAGCTGATTACTGTCAGCGCTCCTCAGGGCTGAGTACTGAGCCCAACTGTTTGACATCTCCACCTGTGACCTTGGCAATGTGACAGAATTCAACTTTTGTGGATAACAGCAAACTGAGGGTAAGCAGCTGACAAGGCAGCGGGCAGACCTGCATGCAGAGAGACCTCAACATGCTTGGAGAAACAGGCTGGAAAATTCCTCCTGAAGTTCAACAAAGACAAATGCAGTCTTTCACCTGGGACTGAACAATCCTGTGAAGCAGCACGGGCTGAGAAGTGACTGGTCAGGAGGCAGCTTTGCAGAGAAGAAGCTGGGGGTGCTGGTGGATGTCAGGTCAAACATGAGGAGCAGTGCACCCTTGCAGCAATGCAGGCCCACCTCATACTGGGCCCAGCTGGACAGAGTGTAACCAGCAGGTCAAGAGGAGCGGTGCTTCCCCTATATGCAGCGCTTTTAAGACCCCCAGCTGGAGAACTGGCAAGAGAAACACCAACACACTGGAGCAAGTCCGGGGACAGACCAGCAGGACACTAAGGGGCTGGTGCACATGATGTGCAAGGAGAGGCTGAGGGAACTTGCTTTGTCCAGACTGGAGAAGAGATGGCTTCTGGGTGGCCAGGGGACCGATTGCCTTCTTCAGCTGTCTTCTGGGGTTTGTAAGAAGAGACAGACTCAGAATGGTTGCAGGTGCACAGCAAAAGGACAGGAGGCAATGTTCACAGGTCACAACAAGGGAAATTCCAACCATAGGGTAAAAAGATCACAATGATGGTGTTTACACATTGGCTCAGGTTGCCCAGTGAATTTTCAGATCCTCCATCCTTGGAAATACTCGAAACGTGACTGTACAAAGACTGACCGACCTGACCTGACTTTGAAGTTAGCCCTGCTTGGAGCAAGGTGTTGAATTACTCACAGTACCTGGTTGTCGTGGGATGCAGAGGGATGCTGGGCATCTCTCTAGCGTATTCCAGGAGAATTGGGTGCACTTGTTTGCATGTGCTGGTTGGTGTGGAGCTGCTTATGCAGCTGCTCAGAGGATCTGGAAGGACTGTCTCCTCAAGGTCTCTCTTGATATCTACCAAACCCCAAACAACACAAAAACCTCCCAGCTGGCAGGCCCATGTATTCTCTGTAGTACAATTTGTCCTGCAAGGAGGGAAATTACTATAAGGCTCTTGGCATTTTAAAGATGTAAGGGGAGTTTCTTTCTCACCTGTGGATATTTATAGCTGGAACACTATCTGGGGAGAAACTGGAAAAATTTGACTTTAATACTATATTGTCCGTGAAATTTTTTTCATGTATTTATTTTTATGTAGTTATTCTATTAGGTTAAAATACCTTATTTTGCCCTTTTTCTGTTTTGGAGTTTCTTTTAATTATTACTCTTTCATGTTTGGGTAGAAATCAAAAATTCTTACCTTTCATTCAGGAGATTAGGAAGGCTCCATCTTGGGTAAATACATATTTATTCATACTTAATAGAGCAAAATTACTCCCACCGGAGCTATTAGCCTATCAGCTAAGTATGTAATTAAGCTTTTTTAAAGCATATTATGTAGTCAGCAGACCAGAATGACAATGCAGAAGTTACTCTAGTCTATCTGGTAAATAGGCAATTATACCTTTTATTCAAATTTTTATTTACCTTTTAAGAGACTCATTCAAGTCCATTAAATTTTCTACAGACATTACTCTTGTTCATCTTTGTGTGTAATAGTGTTTCATTTATTCAGCTGAATTGAACATATATTTTGAGTTGTTAGTGGTGTGTGCATGAAGAAATATATGTTATCCAACATGTCATGAAAGTCTTAGTCACACTAAAAAATTGCATCTAGGGTGCTCGCGTACCTTCTGCCTGTTGCTGCCTCTCTTGGGGCTTCTCCAAGCTTCCCAAATTCCTACCATGAAGCATATATCAGCATTTTGAGAGTGTTGTAGTTTCACCCCAGCCAGCAACTGAGCCCCACGCAGCCGCTCGCTCACTCCCCCACGGCGGGGTGGGGGAGAGAATGGGAAGGGTAAAAGTGAGAAAACTCGTGGGTTGAGACAAAGGCAGTTTAACAGGTAAAGCAAAAGCCGCACACACAAGCAAAGCAAAACAGGGAATTCGCTCACCACTCCCCATGGGCAGGCAGGTGTTCAGCCATCTCCAGGGAAGCTCCAGGGCTCCATCACGCGTAATGGTGACTTGGGAAGACAAACGCCATCACTCTGAACATCCCCCTCTTCCATACCAGCTACTGTGAAGAAAATTAACTCTATCCCAGCCAAAACCAGCACAGAGAGTTATAAAAACAGCCACAAAAATAATTTGTGTTAACATGAGAATGATACAAAAATATATGGTATTCCTGCCCTGAGTAATGACAGGGTAGACACACAATGCAGCTAACAGTAGCTGGATGTGAAAGCCTTACACTATAAGAAAAGGAACATCCCAGCTTTTCCACCGAGCTTTTTCATTTGTTTTCAGGACCATTTCATGGAAGCTTTTGTGAGTTCAGCTCATCCTTATTTAGCAATACTTACATGCATTTTTTCTTCCCTTGAAGTGAACCAACATTAAGGGTGGGTTTGAGCACCCTGCTTAAGCAGGTGCTCGGTTTATATCAATTTTGAAAACATCAGCACTGAAGAGTGATCTCTTTTAAATCATTTCTAGAGACTTCTGAAATGCTTTTATTACACTTGTATGTGTTACGTATGCAATTTAAAATGCCTTAAAACGCCATTTAAATAGTGTCATTTTCTATCAAATATGCAGGACCACCGTTGTAAACGCATTGGTCCATAAGCAGTGATCTGCAAAAGTAAACGATCTGCTAAAAGTTACACCTTGTAGTTGTGGATCCAGCAATGCTTTTAAGCACAAGCTTAGCTTTACCAAACAGGTAGTCCCACTCATACTAGTGGAAGCAATGAGACCATTCCCCAGTAATATAAAAAATAAGTCTTTTTCATCCTTTTATTTTTGTACAGAAGAAGAGTATGCCTGTCGTGGTTTAGCCCCAGCCGGCAACTAAGCACCACGCAGCCACTCGCTCACTCTCCCTCCCACAGTGGGACGGGGGAGAGAATTAGGAAAAAACCTCGTGGGTTGAGATAAACACGGTTTAACAGGACAGAAAGAAAGAAGGAAACAATAATGATAATACCAACAAAGGAATGTACAAGAACAAGTGAGGCCCAATACAGAAATTGCTCACCACCCCGTGATCGACAGCCCGTCCCCGAGCAGCGATTTCCGCCCCCCGGCCAACTCCAGTTTATGTACTGGGCATGACGTCAGATGGTAGGGAATGTCCCTTTGGCCGGTCTGGGTCAGCTGTCCCGGCTGTGTCCCCTCCCAGCTCCCCGTGCACCCCCAGCCTGCTCGCTGGCAGGCCAGCACAAGAAGCTGGACTGTCCTTGACGGCTCAGCAACAACCCAAAACATCAGCACATTATCAACAGTTCCTCATCCCAAATCCAAAACACAGTCTCACACTAGCTTCTGTGAAGAAAACCAGCTCTATCCTGGCTGAAACCAGGACAATGCCCAAATTCATGAATGCCCAATTTTATCGTATCCTAGATACCTGTAAATGGCTCACAACAATTAGACAAGTCATTTACTGCCAGGAGTAACAAAAGCAGATATTTTTGACAAACAAGTGAAATATCATTGCAGATTTTTAACATTGCCATCTCTCAGCATAACCAACTGTGTTTTTACAGGGATTTTTTAAAGGTTTTTCCGCAACACAGAATTTAGGCAAGAATCATTTTTGAAACTAGGAGGATGCTGGTGGTGGTCTTTGTTGTAGAATTTGAAGAAGAGACTGAGCAGGAATCCCTGGGCTCAAAGTAATGCATCTTTTTTCTTTACTCAACAGGGAGAATGGCAATAAAAAAGTAGCTCTTGTAGGAAATAGACCTTTAAAATTCAAGCCTATTAAAATCTGTAAAGTTACCCCTCTGTTCTGTAAAATGTGGATGATGCTGATTCTCTTTCTTCCTCCAAATAACAAATGGCCTTGGATATATTCAGCTACGTTCCAGCCTTCAGACGTGGATGCTACTGTGAACTATGCATTCACTTGCACAGCATATTAGTAAAGACTTCTTTTATCCTGGTATAATCATGGAACAAACAATAAGAAAAATTGAAAAAGCCTTGTTTTTACATTCTCTGTTGGCAGGTGACCAAGATTTTTCTTCTCTGAATTTTGGTTAAGATGTTTCTTACTATAGCACAAGTTCCTCAGCAATCTGTGTGTTATCAAAAAATCCTTCTTTCTTTTACTGTCATGCTGGCAATGCTAAAAGTCTTATACATTTAAATTTATTACTTATTAATTCGTTAAACCTGTAGAATTTGAGCCATAAGATATAACTTACTTCTACTGCAGATTCTCGTGATGGTTTTCAATGTATCTTACAAAACAATAGTGAACTAAGTACTCTGTGGGTAGCTGTTATTGCCCAATTTAATTTATGGTTTGATAAACAAGGAATACAAAGATTAGGGATCTCACAAAGGAAATCTTTGCCACTTCTGAGAATAACTCTCATTTTTTGCTTTCAGCCCTCTGTTCTTGTTATTCTTTCAGTTTCTCATCGTGGCTTCCAAAAAGTAATTAAGATTTGATCCTGTGGTTCAATACCTTCACAGTTTATGAGTTTGCATTTATGTTTCCCTGCAGTTTGCACCTTCTACAAGATTTGTGCATGAACATCATGAACCAGATCCTTATTTGCTATAGACTTGTGTAACTGCTCAGATTTCAGTGGCTCTATGGCAGTTTACAACAGCAGAGGCTCTAGTCATGAATTCCAAACATAAATGGCATGCTTCACATATCTTTCATGAATTTAGTGGGGTTTTTTAATCTGAATGCTAAAGCAGGATTTACCTAATCCTCAGGAACACTGCTTTTTTATGGGTATTTTCCTTTTTTTTTTTTTTTTTTTTAATTGTTCCAGATGCCATCATGCCCTGCAAAGATATCTCTGTCAAACAGGAGCTAGAATATCACTGTTTCCTGAAGAGGTCACTCCTTGACTGCTTGTCATGTGGACACAGATATTGTTGACCAACAGTACTGCCTATAGGAATCCAAAACAGTATTTATTTTAAGAGTTATGGTTACGAACGTTTATGTGTTACATGTGCCAACTTTCTTTTTTAATGTTTTAGTAAAACTGCATGTGGCCAGCTGGTGTAATACTGTGGTTATAATTAATTCATCAACTTTTTTTAATAGGTAGAAATATTTTCTGTTCTGAATAGAGAAAATATCAATCATTGTGTGATAACTGTCTGCAAATCCTAATTTTCAGTGGCAATCACTTTATTGTAACAAATTACATGTAAACTTATGCATAGACTGTGAAACATCTTCAAGATTACTTGTATTCATTGCTACTTTTTTTTTAATCGATGTTGCATTACTAGCTGAGTGTACAACCAGAACTAAGAGACCTTTGGAGAAGATTTTCAGGAGAGGAATTGATTAAAAATGGCCTTCCATAGCTTCAGCTTTCCAGCTGATTTCCCTGAAGCGACCCTTGTTGGTCACCAACCAGTTAAAATAATTTCCTCTGATCACCATAAACAGGTGAGTGGAATATTAAACTCGTGCTTTATCACAGGAATGTCTGACAGGAAGAGAAATAATGAATACAATGTAGAAGGTTGATATCTCAAACAGACAGGGACTCCAGATAGAACAAAGTAAATGGATAAGGATATGATCATTATATATGTTGAGCCTTGCACAGACATCAGGTCCCATTTTGCTCTCAGAAAATCACCAGAACAGAAAATAAAAAAAAACCAGACCAAAACCCCAAAACGAAGCAATGGTTAACTCAGAGCAGTTTCCCAGTCCTCTTCACATGGTTTAGTGGTGGACTTGGCAGTGCTAGGTTAACAGCTGGACTTGGATGATCTTAAAGGTCTTTTCCAACCTAAACAATTCTATGATTCTATGATACATCAGGTGATCACACCAATTCCCAAGCCAGAACCAGGAACGGGGGTACGAGGAGCAAGAATGGGAGCTTAGTGAAGTGGCTTCTTTTGGAGGCAGATGTAGTAGAAGGTATTTGCAGGACTGAGCTCAGTTACAGCTCTCCGTATTGACATAAATGCCATTGTTTTTCATGGGAATTGCCCTGAGCTGGTAGGAACATCTAGGCAGCTCTCCCGTAAGTGAACTACATGACCGCATTGGTGTGCTCTTAGTAAAATCCTACAGCTATCACGTCTGGCACATGGACAAGCTAGGTGCCTAAGAGCTGTAGAGACACAATTTTTCAACAGAACAGATTTTTAGTCACTCAGCATCAACACATGGATATAGAGTTTCCCTATGTCCCTTCGTCCTCCATCTCCCACCTTCCTGGGACCCTAAATAAGTGTGCCCAGAGTGTTGCTTTCATGACATGGTGAGGACAAAGACCTGTGTTGCAACAGTTTTCCCAAACTGACCCATTCTGGTGTTTAAATAGGATCTTCAGAAAGAATGTCCCTACGGGTGAGGGCTGAAGTACTTGATAAAATGTTGCCCCTACTGCATCCAGTGCACATGGATTAACACAGAAGGCAAGAGCTTGCTTTCTCCCTACCCTCCATAAAAAACAGTTACTAATTGTATATTGGGTAATCCATTGTGTGATCCATTATAACAGGATAATTCTGGATAGAAGCAATTAAATCGAAATGTACATGGAGATGCCTTCTCTTCTGATTAAGTTAGTAAACTCTTGGCTTAACGTCTACAACCCATTTTGCTAAGTCTTTCATCACTCTGAAAAGGTAATTTTTTCAATTCCAAAACAGAATGTATATGGCTTGATTATAATGGCCCCCCCTTATGACTATATGCCTGTGCTGTTCCAGCCCTTTGCTTTTCAGTTCCACATCTTGTGTCACCACATGACGGACTCTGCAGAATACAATTAACAGCTGTTGTGCTGCTGGCAAGGGTGACATTGCATGCAAGATGCCTCCCAATTCAAAAGAAAAACCTTAAAAAAAAGTTAAGAGATTGAAAACCTTCCACGCCCAAAGTTAAGGCATACCATGGAAAGTGGGACATTGCTTGAAAATGGATCACCTGAACTGTTATGGTAGCTGGCCATGATATCTCTAGAAAATGTTTTTCTCTTCAAAAATTTTTCCTTAAACAAAAGCCTCTGAGCCTTGATCTCTGTAGGAGAGAGCAGGAAGTCCAAAGACCCAAGTGTCTGGGCAGAATAAAGAAGGTGCATTTGTCGCTTGTTAGATATGTTGTTATTAATGGTGTTTTTCATTTGTGTTAACAGCTCCTCGATTCCAGTAAGTCCTTCTTACGGCAAGAAGTCATTGTGAGATGTCTGTGGGGCATGTCTCAGAAGAGTGAGGTTTAATCTTCGGTTTATTAGTCCTTAGCACTTATTTCTGGATCCCTGTTCTTTTTCTCTCTCTCTAGCCCCAGCACTTGAAGATTGTCAACTACGTCAGATCTCAGGGTTTGAAGAGAAAGCCTGTGCCTGCCTCACATAGGGGCCAGAACACAGTGCCACCACCGAAGAGCATGGGGAGAGTCTTTGACAACTGCAGTTACCTCCTCTGAATCCGGTGCCTCCTGCGGACGTTGCCTCTTAGCCTCAGCCAGAAGCACTTGTGCTGCTCTTGTACCCGAAGGCCAGACTGCCAAGAACCAGAACAAACAGCCCTGGTGTTTCCCAACAGTGTCCCGCTGCCTGCGGAGGAGGAGACTTACCACTACTCTTCTGAAATCCAGCTGTAACATCTTGTGAGGCTTGGAAGTGAGGGGTCAGGCTTGGTGTTACCTACCCTCTAGCTAACAGAACGACGTTAAGAGGATACCATTAGTCTGTGTGCCTCGTCCTCTTTCTGCAACAGCCAACCACTCCAGTCATAACACGGGTGATCTGTACCAGTTCTGCACTGCACTTCAGTTCCCTTCTTCTAGCTTCACTAAACTTCCAAATGGCTGGGTATTTTTGTGTGCTTATTTATCAGAACTCAGGCTCATTGCCTGCTTGTATTTGTGTATATATGCATGTAAACATATTTTTATATATTCATATATATATTATATATATATGCACATATGTGTGCATTTAGCGTACGACTAGGAAAAAGAACAACATGTTTATAGCTTTTATATGGGGTTACACAATCTGCATTTTGAACCAGAGCAGAGCCACAGTTCTTGAAGCAGCTTTTATCATTTACGCGTGTGTCCAGAGTGTGATGGCAAGGCGTGGCCAGTTTTGTCTTTCTCACCAAAACCTGTTGATGAAATCAGTCTATGTAATAGTTCTAGTGTTATATTTGGGAGATCATTCATGACTGCACTTGATGGAGAAGCTCGGGATCATTTGGATTCAAATCTTGATTCTGTCACTGACTTCTCATAGTGGATTAGAAAAGAGATGTAGTCTCTCCACCTTATTTCCTTACAGACCAGTGAGCAGAACACCAGTGTAAGAATAGTGACAATATTTTTATTCTAACATCCTCTAGTTCATGGGGATCGATACAAAGATGCTTGCATAAAGCATTGAAAACAGGAGACACAGGTTGTTCAGCTGAGCTCTTTTGGGAAGCTGAAAAACATCTAGCAACTGTGAGGATGTGTGTTTTCTCCGCAGTTTATTAATACAAATCACTTGTTTCTATTGCCAGTTCTAGTGAACTAGCAAGCTGCCAAGGTGCTAATGAGCATACAGTCTGAATAGTAATTCCAGTGCCACTGGCCATGATGATTAGGAACATTGCTGAATATAGATGGTGCTATCTTGACCCTTCTCTCTGCCTCCAACTTGAATGAGTTCTACCTCACTCCAAAACATTTGTCATCTTCTTTAACTGAAAAGTTTAGAACGTTTTGTTTTGTTTTTCAATGAAAGCATGCTGCCACTTCTGAAAGCATCCTTATCTAAGACAGAGAAATAGCCAAAGATTTGCTTCCACATCCTGAAGTTGCTCAAGGAAGAGCAACTGCATTTTGACTAGAGCAATTCTAATACCGAAGCTAATAAAAGTGGCCATCTTCAGACATGTAGCTTTGAGCCCTTTCATAGTTGTAGTATTGTGGTTATGGTAGTTGGGTTTTTTTCTCTTCCCCATCTCACCAACTCATCTACCACTGCTGTCCCTCACATCAATTTATATAAAAATTTGAGGCATAGACATCCCAAACGAATTTTGAAAGGCAAGGCACTGAGTCCAGCCAACAAGGACTGGGTTTTTTCTTGTGTGAGAGTTTAATAAAATAATGTTTTCAAATACCACTTTCCTATTTCCATCCTTGGAAATAGGATACTGAGGGAATGACCAGGGCCCATTAGCATTGGGTTTCTGCTGGGCTAGCAACATTCCACCACCATTTCCATGAGCAGCACGTCGGACTGCCACCCCTTCAGACTGACTGTGTCTATACTCCCTTAGGTTTCAAGAGGAAAAGTTAAGCTTTCTCCAGTGCAATGGTTCCTGCCAAGTCATGCAGTGTTGACAAACATTAGGAGCCATATATATTTTGTTGTAATCATGAGGCTTAAAAGGATGTTATACAAAAGACGACCTTTTTAAAATAGCAAATAGCTATCTTTGCCCGAGCAAACATGTAAGAGCACAGCACTACAGAAGACTACCTGTTTCAACCTTTATAACTGTAGGTCAGGGACTGAAAGATCAGCAGAATAACTATTTCCTCCCTCCTAAATATAGAATAACTATTTCCTCACTCCTAAATTCAACAAGCTACAATTTCTACCCATTGTGCTCCTCTTCATTTGCCACCAGTCTTACGGTGGCAAATAGGAGCTCTTAGGAGCTGGTTTCTCCTACCTGCTGCTTCATCTTTATTCAAGCAAATAAGGGTACTAATTTGTAGCCCAGTTTACCAGCAGACTGAAATGAATATTTTATAGATTGGTGTTTGTTTCTATAAAACATTTTCCTATATAGATCTGTTTAGCAAAGATGACAAGTAAATTTAGCAATATTTTTCACAAAGTTCTCTAAAGATCACAAATACCAGACAAGCATCAGTAATTACAATGGACACTGATATGGGAACTTGAGGCTACTCACCCTGTGTGGTGGCTGCTGCAGGAAAAGGTGACATTTGTACGTTTGCACTTTTGTACATTTCTTAGGAAAAATAATTTCAGGAGGTTCATTATATGAGGGGGGAAAAAAACCCAAACCCAGAGACCTTCCTACCACTCCTTCATTCTGCTCTTATCATAGGCACTAAATAACAAAGACAAACTTAGATAATACATGATGTGTTGGGAAAGCACAAGATAGAGCAGACTCTGTATGAGAAAATGCATCATACCAGACAGAGCTGTTGTTTGGACTCTGATGCATATTCACCAGCAACTGCTGATCCAATGAAACCTTCACCTACCTCTCCCCAACATAAGCTTTGAAAATCCCACTCAGCATTGAATGGTGGAGGCATCGCGACTGTGTTCTGTATGATTCTGTTTAAAACTAAAAAAGCATTCTGTCCGGAGCAGAAAATTGAAGTTCACTGAGTTTACTGTTTCTTAAGTGGAGGTATTTATCTCCTTCTCGTAAATAGTTCTTCAATGTTAGCCTCTGCCATGTCTTCAGAGGTCTTGCTTTGCTTGCATTTAATGTGACAGAGGCCAGCACTTCCTATGAAGTTTATAGCACCGTAATATATACTTGTAAACAATCAACTTTAATAAAGAGAAGATAATATTTAGTATTTTCTAAATATTTTCTTCAAGTATTTTATATAATTTAAAAATTCCAAGCCAAATTCTTAAGTGTGGCATCCCTGACTCAACATGAGAGCGAGCTTTAAGCCATACTCATGGTTCCCTGAATCCTGGGCTGCTGGATTTTTCCTCAGACACAAAACTAAGTATTAGAATAATGCCAAATCTTGGCTGCTGCTAATAGCCCCTGACAAATCATGGGGATTTATTGCCTTCTGGGGTACATCACTTTTCCTGGCACTGAGATAATTTGGTACAGAGCTCTCCATACTATTTCAGTGCTTTCCAACGTAATTAAAGATTTGGCTGATCATTGAAAACACTCTGTAAAAGGAATGTGAAAAATAACAGTGACCAGGACATTGATACCACATTTTAGCTTGGTAATCTCCAGCTTGCTGCTCATCCCCTTACATACCTTTCTTACTGACTGTCATTCTAAAAACAGATACTGTTCACAAAAACTTACCATTGTCCCCTAAAACCATGTGCAGGATAAAATTTTCAAAATAAAACCCCTGAAATTTAAAAGGAAAAAAAAAAGAGGGTTATTAGTCAGCTGGTAAGCTAGCTTTCCAAGTACCTTTTACTTTGATAGTTAACTAACTTCAACCATGGGTTTTATACCATGAGCGTTTAATGGCTAATGCTTACTTTCAAAAGGAAATAAAAGTCTAGTCTGGATTAAGTTCTTATATTTCTGATTTTGATCCAGCCAAATCATACATCCTCAAAAGCAATATAGACATTTAAGAAAGACTATTTCATTACTCAGATTCTGAATTCTCATACTAACTTATGAAAAAAAATCACTTGTTTGGGAGGGAGGGGTTTTGGAAGAAAAAAGACGTCAATGCTAATGCCTAAACCCAAGACTTCTGTGGGTAGTGAATTTTCTCCAGGTGTTGTTACTGTTTGCTAAGCTTCACCAAGCACTACTGATTAGTTATTAAATAAATGTTTTGTTAAGGAAACCAATAAAGCACACAAGTGTCTGTATTTGTAAATAGTGTTTATCAAGTCTGAATGAAATTCAGCCTTTCAGAAGCCGCATTATTGCCAGCATAGGTTTATAAATCACTGTCCGGTGCTCTACCAGAAAGGATAGACATTTGAGACACTCCTTGCCCTTAAGAGAAATAATGTCAAAGGTGTTCCACTGTTTCCCTTCCGTAGGCAAATGCATGAAGATGGCATGAACAGGGAAATGTCTGCCTTGCATATAATTTTAAACATCCACCTATCTTCTCCTCTGCTGCTTTGATCTTTTCCAGAGACAAAATGTAGGTAAAGATTTCAGTAGCTTTTATGTAAGGTTACAAAAATAATGTATTTCTACCTGTAGAATTAGAATAATTCTGTAGAATACAACAGCTATACTGCAGAGATTACATCCACCTTAACATGGTAGATATAACTGAAGGGGCCATAAGAGATGTTGTTTGCTGCCTCAGAACAATGGCATTCTGGCATTCTGCTTTTTGCGAGCTTTATGCAGCGACAGGCAGGAGTGTTGAGTACATTCCTCACGTGAGAGAGACCGGCAGTCCGTGCAGAGAACAAGACCGTCTCGTAGCCTTCTAGGAGCTCTGTGATAAATTCTCCAGTGTCAAGGATACTGGCAGAAATCAGAAACCCTGAAGGCGGTAATAGACTGGCCTGTGTGGAGATGAGTAGCAATGTAATCATAGACAACATTTTTGAAAAAGAAAGCAAGCATGTATTTTTAGTGTTATAGTCATTAATAGTGTACGTGTAACTATATGCCAATACTACAATAGACCTAATGCATGCTAATGGAGCCATCAGGAAAAGGCATGGCACTCTGTCAAAGGAGGACAGCGTTGGATATTGAAAATGCATTTTAAATATTGCATTTAGTATTCAGGCCACCCTCAGAAAAAGATTTATCAGAAAGAGCATCCCAAAGTGGCAATGAAACTGATTAGAACTGCGAAAAGATTTCCGTTTAAAGGAGGAAGAAAAATTTAAGTCTTTTTGACTAGTGGTGAAGTAAGTAAAGGGAGACAGGAGGGAACCAGAAATTAAAAGCCCGGCCCAGCTAAGAGTGGAGTCATTGGGAAGCCTTTCATTACCTTCAGCAGAGGTTGGAGTATGCCTTCTGTCAGCTAATCCTGGTTGTTCTTTCATGGTGTAGGAAAACAGAAGATGCTAGATAAAATGTACAAGGAAATAACACTTGCCATCTGCAGCGCAGCGTATCTGTTGTAATCCCTACTGCTGGCCACTGGCACAAGGAACCTACAGGAAAACCAGGGTGATACTTACACATCCCCCAAGAACCAGAGCGGACACAAGCACCGCTCCCGACTGAGAATCACGCACCCGAGTCTTGCAGAGCCAGGAGGAGGTGGTGGTGCCCAGGTGTGGCTAACGCTCAGAAGACTACCCCTCAATGCCATTACAGGATAACAAGTGGCAGAGATGACAAAACATCTTCCCAGTCTCCCCTCTTTCCAGAACCAGGGGTTTGCCCAACTCAACTGCTCCCCTGCTGCCACAAAGTATATCCAGGCCCTTTTGGAGGTGCTCTGAATTTGGTCAGCTGGTTACATGCTGGAAAATATGTAGAAGAATTATCATGCCTCACCTTCAGCCAGTTAGCAGCTCAAGTTCAAGAAGAGACATCTTTAGTATGTACAGAAGATATCCTGTTAATTGTTTTGAAGTGATTTCTCTAGAGGTAGTCTAGAGGTAAAGAAGTTTAAATGCTTGTCCTAAGCATGTGCCTTTTTCTCTATTAAGTTTTCTCTAGTGCTCTACCTGTGATAATTACTGTTTCTAAACTGCTAATTAAGCTTCTGGAGACAGAGATGCCTGATTATAGTGAGTTTCAAAACACTAGTGCACTGGGAGCAGGATGTTCTCCTTGAACTGTGCCTGAAGATTAGCACTTCAGGGCTTGTAGACTTAACATAATTTTATCAATCCTATATGCTTTTCAAAACCATCTCTCAAAAAACATTTCTGATGATAAGATATGATTTTGCCATCATGTAGTGCTGATACGGAGTTTTCTAAGGAGGATCGCTGTGGCTAGGACCTCAGCTCTAATCTTTTGTTGTTCCTATGAAGTAGTCTTCCTTTAAAATCTCTAAGAACAAGAAACAGCTGTTGGTCCCAGAAGGCCCTCACCTCACCCCAGCACAACCAGACGATACCGCCCTGACATTGTTCTCCCTCTTCTCAGCCTTCTACACATGCCCTCCATGATGCTGGGAGCAGTGGAAAGAGGACAGAGATGTTCTGTTTTGTCAGAAGGACCTTTCAATCGTTTGTCCGAAGGACAGTACTTGGGAAGTAATAATTGGGGCTGGGGGGTGTTGGAGAGGTTCAAAGGACGTGGCCCCTGCTGACAGAAAGAAGTAACAGCTACAGAAGGTCCATAAGCTTGTCACGTGCAAATCAGTACTGAAGGCAAACGTGCTACGCTGGCTTACAACTACCGGGAAATTTTACCCAATGTTTTTGGGAAATACTGAAATGCGACTTGCTGAGAGAGCTATGAAGGGGAGGGGACTGCAAGGGAAGGAATCAACAACAAAAATGGAAGAACAGAAAATAAATACCAATGAAAGGCTTTTCTAAGACAGTCTGGCATGGTGATTGAAGATGATTAATTGAAATTAAAAACCTGGAGATGTCAGAGTTTCTGGGAGTTACCTACCAGATCCGAGCCTCCTTTATCTGATAAATTACTTTCCTTTACAACCAATGCTATTTATTAGCAAAACCATATTATTTGTTCAGGGACAAACTGTGGCCTGTGACCAGACGAACATGCAGGGAGCAGATGCAATTCCTTTGAAATTAAGTTACCCAGCTGGTCGGAGTTCCACTCTCAGCAGCTAACACGTAACTGAAATTTCCTTTTATACATTTAATTCAGGTTGTTGCATAAACTAAGGTATACACACTGCAGGGTAGTTAAAAACATGAAAAGTTGTTTCTCTTTGTTGACAGTCAGGTTCTGGCATACATTTGACAAAGCATTCAGCTCTGCCTTGATAAACAAACAACTGGCTTTCAAGTGATTTGGCTTGGTGGTTTGGGGTTTTGCTGTTGTCATCGGTGTAGAATAGCTAAATCCTTTTAAAAAAAAAAAAAGCACAAAAAACCTTCATTATATGTTTCTGTGTCAGCCTTCCCCTCTCAGCTGCCAGCAGCAGGAAGCCCTTTATGAGCAGAAACACCTGTGGATGTTTCTCATTTTTGTGTGCATACTTCAACCTTTCGGCGGGCATTCCTCTACTCTCAGCTCTTCACGCCAAGCCGGGCCTAACCCTTTTGTTTTGGGAGACCACGGGGTAACTATTTTGTCCTGTGGGACCTCTCGCCCAGGGTTCGTTATGGCGGCATGAAAGCGGCTATAAAAAATGGCTCTTGAAGGACACTTCAGGCAGAGAACGGTTCTGGCGGGCCCCTGGGAAAACCTTTGAGCACCGAGCGGGGTTTAACCCCGCTTTGCAAACGACCACGAAAAACACCTCGAACGCAGCCTCTGACCGAGGCGGCGGCAGGACGGCGGGCGCAGCCTTTCACACCCCTTCGGGGCTTCCCCCGCCCCGGGCCCGGGGCGGACAAAGGCGGCGGGGGGCGGGGAAGCGCGAGGGGCCGTGCCGCGACGGGGCGGCCCCGCTGCCACCACCCACCGCGCCGCCGGGCTCAGCCCGGGGGCGGCCCCGGCGCGGCGGGGGGCAGCGGGCCCGGCCCGGCCCGGCCCCGACGGCGCCGCCCGCCACCGCCACCCTCCCCCACCCCGGCCCTCCGCCGCCCCCGGCCCGCCTCCGCGCCGCGACGGGGCGGTCAGCGGCTCCGCGCCCGCCGCCGGCATGGAGGCAGGAGGGTGGCGCGGCCGGGCCGAGGGGCGCCTCGCCTGGGGGGTACTGCTCCCCCCTTTCCTCCTCCTCCTCCTCCTCCTGGCAGGTCAGCGGGGCCGGGCGGGTGGTGGGGTGGGAGCCGCGAAGCCGCAGGCAGCGGGTGCGAGCGGGGCTGGGGGGCGGCGGGGCCGGGGCAGCCGCCGCGGGGAGCGGGGCCCGGCGGCTTAGGGCAAGGCGGCGGGGCTCTTCCTTGTGGTCTGAATTGGCGGGCGGAGCTGGAAGGAGCGCTCCGGGGTGTCTCGGCAGACGTCTTTGGGGCAGGGCGTGCTGTGTGTGAGCCCTTCTGGAGCTGCAGGGGGGTGACACCCGCGCCCGTCGGGAGAGGGGCCGTGAGGCGCCCCGGGCAGCGTGGGGGCACCCCCCGATGCCGCCGGACTTGGTGCGGGAGAGGAGCCACGGGGGCCGCCGGGCTCCCTTCTCGTCGGGTGGCTGTGCTTGGCGGGCGCCTTCGGGGCGCAGCCGGCGACGCAAGCGCTGGTGCCAAAAATGGATAACGGAGCGAAAGCCTGAAGCTGCTGGCATGGGGAGTCCTGCAGGGGTAACAGCGCAAAAGCCCTTGGCATGGGGGCACCCCCGTTGCTGCTGCTGCATGGCAGGGCCCACGCCAGTCACGGGCCTCCTCTCTCTGCCTGAGGGTTGCTGTCCCTCCAGCTACCCCGGTTCCCTTGCTGGGCGGACTGGTCTTCAAGACTGATGGGTCAGTTGTTCACTTTTTTGTGCATGTGCGTTTCTTTAATACAGGGGTACTGGCACAGGTTTAGGGCACAGCGGTGTGAGCTGACCCGTGCGCTTTCTCGCACAGCCCTCTCCGGCCGTCACCCTCTGTTGCTGCTTGCTTTCAAGCAGAGAGCAAGCATGAGCTGGTTCAGAGAGCTGACCTGCTAAAATCATGAGCAAGATGAAGGTTTTGGGGTGGATCAGCAGCATGAGCCATTCGCTGCACAGCCAGCATGTGAAGGAGCCTGGGTGCGCGGCAGGAGCTTGCAGCCAGAGGTGGGGCAGGCATGGGAGCATGGCAGAAGCTGAGATGAGGTAGGGTTGCCCGAATCCCATCACGCTGAAAATTGGGCCAGCACGGATGAAAGGCAGTAACAGGAACGGGAGAGTGGGAACCCTTTAGCGTGATGTGCTGCCTGGGAAAGGGGAGCCACAGTGTATTGGGCATGCAGAAGCATGGTTTGTCATCTTCGTTGTCAGGTCTCTGATGCGGCTCTGTGTGTGCATGTGCGTCCACAGAGGTCACCAAGGGTGACAGTGTGCGGGGCAGGGAGTCTGTTTGGATTCATCCAGGCTGCAGCTGAGGTCCTGGCAGTGGGACAGGAGAGCCCGGGATGAGATTTGGGAAGCGTGGGATCCCCGACGATGTTTTTACAGTGCAGTGGCAGTACCCAGAGATAGCACGGTGTTATTTACTTGGGGGGACCTGACTTAGGGGTTTGAAAACAGCTGAGTTGTGACAGCACAAGAGTTTGGTATCTTTAAAATAGCTTCTCCTGACAATGAAAGGCTATGTGTTCTTCCATGCTTCTTAATTATAAAGCGCTGTCATACTGTTGTTTCACAATTAGCGTTGTTCCTCAATCCGGCAGAGCATCACTGCTGGAAACTTTTGTGGCCCCAGATGGGCAGGCCAGTCTTTGGCAGTGGGGCAGAGAGGGCACCACTGGCTCCCTCTGTGCTGGGCACCGCTGTGCCACGCTGGCCGCGGAGCGGGAGTGCAGCCGGGGGAGCCGCTGCCAGCTGGCAGGGGACGAGGGAGCCCAGGCAGCTCTAATATACACCCTGGGCTGGGACTGGGCAGGGACTGGGGAGATCACCAGTTCCTTCTCCCCGGCAGCTCAGCAAGACAGGCGGCCTGGCCTCAGGTTTCCCTCTGGACTGCTTGCTGGAATGGAGAAAGGTGATCTGTGGTGTCTCGACATTTCGAAATGCTCTTTTTTTTTTATTTTAAATGATGAAGTATGAGAAGGAGCTGATACGGCCAGCTACAAAATACCCATACACAAAGCACCTAACTCTGAACTTCCTGCTGAAATGCAGAATGAGTGGGAATGGGCTGCCATTTGGATTACAAGGTCACGTTGCGCCTCGAGTGAAGTCCTGTGATTGTATAAAACTGTTAGACTGCATTTTCTTTAAAGCCGTGCTGTACAGCATTTTGTTGTTGCTGCCGTTTGACCGCATGAATGTTATTTTTATTCAGCAGAAGATTGTCTGGCTCAGTGTGATAATGACTGCAAAGCTTACTGCTGTGATGGGACTACTCCTTACTGCTGTTCTTATTATGCCTACATTGGGAATGTCCTTTCGTAAGTATATTTGCACTTTAGAAAAAAGTTGATGTGCTGTGTTCATGGGCTTAACATAAAGTTGGATTGCAGGACACTGTTTTGGCAATAAACAGTGGCAGGGTTTGGGGTCTTTTGGTTTTGGTTTGGCTTTTTGCTTGCTGGTAACGAACATTGGTATCCCTCTAAAGTCTCATGTTTCATGTATTTTTGATGCATACCAGAAAGCTTGCTAAAATTGAGGGTTGTGTCCTTAGCTTGTGTACAGTTATATAATTTGTGGATGTGAGCGTTAGAGGTGGTGAGAACTTTGTTTCAAGCTCTTCAGGTGAAAAGGACTGTGAATAGAAATCCTGTGGTTTGTGTTGAAATGCTTTGTTACAATACCTGCGTCAAACCACTATTCAAATTACTTGGAGTTGAGATTCTTTTTGCTTTGAGTACTTTTTTTTTTTTTTCCTTTTTATTGACTTGAATGTTTTTGTCAAATGGTCCTTTGGCTTTTGGTGGATTTTATTGAATAGATTCTAGGTGGGGGTAATCTGACACTTTTAACACTGCAGTACGAATAACATGTTTCACAGTGCTTAAAAAAAACATAGCAGGTGAAATGGAGTGGGTATGAGTATTTCCTATCTAGAGAAAAACAGAGGAGTAATCTGTTTATTAAAAACATAGGCTCCAGTGCAGCTGTTATCTCTGCATCGGTGAGGAAGAGAAGCCTGTGTGCTGGTGGACCTGACTGTAGGCACTGGGCTTTATTTAAGTGACAGCCCACAAGTATTACATCCATGTGTGAGGACAAATGTAAACAAAACATGAAATGTTGTTCTTCAAGGTAGGGCACCTTACCTTTTTTTTCGTCAACCCCACCAGTAATTTCCTTAACCTTTAGCATGCAGTCCGTGACATGCTTTTGGTTTGTATTCTTGACTAACACCAGAAGAGGAAGAAGAGGTACATCATACGCACTGCTCGGTGCTTGGGGAGCAGTGAGTGAGAAGGTTGCTTTTTCTAAAAAGGCTCCTCTGTTGCAGGTTTTCTTTTAGCCATGGTACCTGGGGAACATGCCAGTGTTCCCTTCAGCATATTTTATAGCACTTTGAAGGAGTAGGCAGAGTGATGGTATTTTAATGCAGAATTGATCCACAGTTTTTAAAGCAGATCAGACACTTCCTGGGCTAAAGTAAATACAATGACAATATAGCACCAGAATCCTTCATTTCTCTGGAAATAAAAAAGCGTGTACTTAAGATTGATTACTGTTGGAGAATGACAACTGAGTTTTTTTTCCCCGCTCACCTGGGGAATGTCTGCTTTGATATTTTTTTTCTTTTCTCATTCCAAAATTGCTTTCCCGTTTACATGCATGGAAGGAGGTACTGTTTTTTAATACCTTATTCCAGCTCACATGTGGTTAGGAATGATGGACACAATAGCATAGGATTCACATCATAAGAAGGAGGCTTCCCATAGAGCAACAAAGCAAGGGGATTTCATGTCCCACTTCCATGTGAACGTCACTGGCATTTGTCTAGCCTACTGTCAGAGCTCTGCTTTGGATAGGATTGACCAAGGGGTTCTTCAGAGTGGCTGCTGAAGTGTTCAAACCATGCCTTCAGCGCCAGGTTGACATCTAGTCTTTTGCATGTTTATTTAAGAAATGTAAACAGCTATTGAATTAGAGCTGAGTGTGAGTGGCTCTCACACACTGGAAGGGCTTGTGTGTTTTTGGATGATTTGGAATACTGGAGAGGCTCTTACAAGTGCTGTTTGCCACAACATGTCTCGAAGGAGACATTTGATCTCTGATTTTTTATGGTTAAGTACTCTAATTCATACACTTGAAGACCAGTCAGGAGTCATTATACTCCTCTGACCTGACATTTCGCATGATTGAGCCATAGATTCTTTTTTTTCCCTAAAAGCTGTTTTGGGCGTGTCTTCTTTAAACATGTATAATCTCATTTTGAAAACTTCAGGCATTTGTAAGTTGAGCATCTGTCCTTGTAAACTGTCCTATAGTTCATTTACTAATATTGCTGGGAAATTTTGCTGGGAAACAAAGGTTGAAATTCCTACCGTCAGCTCTTAGCTTATCTGTGAGTTTGAAATGTGGCCCTAAATAGTCATCATGACAGCTGTCCACCTTATCGCTGAGCTGGGTGAACTCTGTCAGCCTCACACGTTAAGATTTGCTTTGTTTTGCTTTGCCCTGCCCAGGGGGTCAATTCTTTGGCCTTCCTTTGAGCTCCCTCTAGTATTTTCTCTTCCCTCTGGAAGTGTGGCTAGCAGGGCTGAGAGCAGGGTTTTGACAGAAGCCTTGCTAGGGTTTTTTTTTTCCTGTATCTTTATCTGAGTACCTATTTTGAAGAAGCTATCTGTGATGATCACAGAAGACAAACGAATTTAGCAAATTCAGCTCTAAGTCCTTAAGCCACAGTCCTCAAAGCATTTGCTTTAAGCCTGCAAACTGGTCTTTGCTAGGGTTACTACCTTGCATTTAGTTGCGTTGCAGAAGATGTTATTGTGAGTTTAACTATGCTCCGTAAGAATAACTTTCCCTTTACATTATTTGGCACTATATTGGTCTTTTTTTTTATGTGCAAGCTTTTCCTGTGGAAGTTTCATGTTGCCTCACCCCCAAATGGCAAACCGATGAAATGGCATTAGAAGACACAATCTCTGGCATTTGGAAACGGCCGCTAGCAACCTGTCTGCTCATGTCTTTCTGTTAGCAACTGTGTGTTGAAATCTTTTAAAGAACCATTTTTAATCCAGCAAACTATGTGTCCTGATAATTCCATGTAATGCTGTTCTTTAAATATCCCTCTCTTCTTGTGTTATTATTTTTCATCCTACTGCCTGCACCAAGCAATGGACTTGATCTGCATGGGTGGTTGTGCCTTTCTACTGTCTTAAACACCATTAGTAGTCCTCAGTGTTGTATTGGCTCCTCTGCTGTAGAGATTGCCCATGCTTCTTAATTTGTTTGCCCCTAATTTCTCTGCTCTCTCCGTTCGTTATACGTCTGCATGTCTTTCTGAAGTTTCTGCTCTTTATCTTCTCTGGGGTGTGTTTTTTTTCACAAGCGTAACTCTCTCTTGCAGTTTTGGAGAAGCCTTTTGATATGCAGTAGATTATTTTTAAACAGTTATCCGTTTTATTTCATATCTCTCACTCTTCTCTTTCTAGGCCCATATGCCAGCAATTGTGGAAACAGACTATAAACACCAGACAATAATGTATATAATGATTTTAAAATTCAGTCAGTGTGACTAGATCATGAGCATTGATACTTAAGTTGCTTCTAGCTTTTAGGTGATTAATTAACTCTCTTCACTCATTAATATGAGATTCAACATTGAGATATTCCATGTAGAGTTTTAGAATTTTCTACTTTAAGAAATTGTCATCTTTTTAGGACACGGGGGAATTTTTTTTCTTCAGTCAGATGAGGTTTTCAGCAAATATCCTCCAGGCTGTGTGCATCTGTGATTAGCCTGTTTTTCTTTCCACACATGAAGAACAGATGCAGAGTTATTGGCTCACTCTAGTATTAGGATTTCAGGGTCTGTAAGAGATGTTTCAGTAACTCCATCTTTACTTGGACTGCAGGTATAATCTGTGAGCCTTCACGGTCTGTGATTGAGTCATGTGTAACCCCATGAGCATCTCTAATGTAAAGTAACACATCCTTTCTCCTCCTCCCCCTGCTTCATGATACCCCTTCAGAGCGAGCTGTTACAGCATTAACCTTCCAGCTATATGTCCCTTCCTACTAGTCTTCAATAGCTACAGCCTGTCATTATTTCCTCTGATACATATGCGTTTCCTCCTGTTTATTTGCTCGGCATCTAGTGCTTAATAGCCCTTCTAATAGTTAGCCCTTCTAAAAATGTTTATTTCTTGGGCAAATTACAGATTTATGTTTGGACTTGGGCAACATCACGGAGCTGTGTCTGTGGGATGAAGGAAAAGGTACAGGGGGACTTGAGTGCTCAGACTGTTCGTCCTGCCCACCTTTTCACTCCTCACCAGAAGAAAGCTTGGAGAGACCCTTCCCAGCCTTCAGCATCATCCCAGCCCTTTGAGTCAAGAAACTCAAGCTGCTCTCCTCAGAGGCTTGTTTCTAGGCTACTGAATCATCTGTGACTGACCTTTTACCACTTTCCCAGTGCTGCATCTGCTTCTGCAGCTTGCTACCAGGCTAGGGACTGCAAGGACTGCAGCATGTTTTCTCCGTGACAGATGCTCCAGGTTTGCCTACAACAACAGTATCTCCCTAACTAACCACCCGGCGGCATTTTGCCTTCTGTCACTCGGAGGAGTTGGAGACATCTGGTTATTGCCTTCAGCTCCAGCCTCAAACCCCAGAGCTCCTCAGAGGTGGGAGTTGGTATGAAAGGGGTTTCTTCTGCAGAACCCAAATTTGAGTGTGTGTTCCTGACAGTGCTCTTTGTATTTGCTTCTGAGGCCCCAAATTGTCTGGCCCTCATGCTTATCCTGGTGGATTTTTTGTGGGCTAATTTCCAAGTTTGTCTTCTCCACCATGTTGCACCTTATGTTTATCATGGCCCACAGGTAACCTTTGAACCGCAGGGAGCTCTCTGGGCAGAGATGTCAGTAGTTACCTGCTCTTGGAGGTGGTTCTGGATGCTGCCTTTGCTCTTTCACAGCACTTCACAGCCAGCAGCTGTGAGTTGATGTGAAGTTATCCCAGATGCCAAGTAAATAATGGAGCAAAGAAGACAAATAGTCCAGCTGTTCTCTCAAATGAATACTGCTGGGCCAGTTGAATATTCAGTGGAAGTGAAGGGACTTAAACCCAGATTTGACCCACAGTATTTAAGAAAACTCATTGATATCATATACAGCCCTGGTGACTGGTCCGTATTTTCCTGGGTAACTCTTTAAGGGGAGTAAACTGGGGTATTGGCTTAAGCAAAAGAAGAAAGAAAAGATCACAGAATCGTTAAGGTTGGAAAAGACCTTTAAGATCATCAAGTCCAACTATCAACCCAACACCACCATGCCTACTAAACTATGTCCTGAAGTGCCACATCTACACGTTTTTTGAACACCTCCAGTGATGGTGACTCCACCACCTCCCTGGGCAGCCTGTTCCAATGTTTGACCACTCTCTCCATAAAGAAATTTTTCCTAATACCCAATCTAAACCTCCCCTGGCGCAACTTGAGGCCATTTCCTCTCATCCTACAGCTAGTTACCTGGGAGAAGAGACCAGCGCCCCCCTCACCACAGCCTCCTTTCAGGTAGTTGTAGAGAGCGATAAGGTCTCCCCGCAGCCTCCTCCAGACTGAACAACCCCAGTTCCCTCAGCTGCTCCTCATAAGACTTGTGCTCCAGACCCCTCACCAGCTTCGTTGCCCTTCTCTGGACACGCTCCAGCACCTCAACGTCCTTCTTGTAGTGAGGGGTGTTCTTGTAGTGAAGATGCAGTGATGCTACATTACATTGCAAAGTGTATGAAGTTTCTTGGTAAATGTCTTCAGAATTACTTACTCTGAGGCAATTTTTATTTAGAAAAACAAAACAAAATAAAACAGGTGATTCCAGGGACTTCAAAGGTAACTGGAGGAAAAAGTAAATAAAAACTTTAGACAACTGTGATCTCATTACAGGTTGTGGATGGTGACCTGCAAGAGAGTAGGTGGAAAAATCTTACTAGAGATAATGATGCAACTGCCTGTTCAGTGACCGCTGAAATGCCAGGTGTTATTTACATGAATTAATGTATGCTGGAGGGGGTGAGTTTTTTGGGTGGGTTTTTTGTTTTGTTTTAAGTCTAGAGGTTGCACAATGTGGCCAGGAAGGAAGGAAGGCAGAGAGAATGGGAGGAAAAGAGGCAGAGAATACATTTAGCATAAAAATCGTGTGCATGCCTCAGCGTGCAAAACTGACAAAAAAGCCGTGTGTAGTGTATCTAAGTATGACATTTGACATGGATTACTTTATATCCAGCAGTACTTTTGAGAAAAGCAGCTGACCTTAGAGAATGCCATTTTTATTTGTGAAAGGAAGACTGTCCCTTAAGCTGATTCACTTGATATGAGAATATGGGATGGAGGGTGGGTATGGAGGAGGAGTGCACCAAAGGACAGAATTAACATTTTAAGAGTTAGGAGTATAAAGATGTAGCCTCTGGAGTTCATAGTGAATTAACAAAAAAAAAGTCAGGAGGCTTGGCATTCACTGTAGATTCCAAATAATTCAAATTAGATATTTTCGGGCATCCCACAGTAAATATGTGAAGCAGCATATGGGTTGGGGATGGTTCTATGTCCACATGACAGTTGTATGGTACTCTGCTTGAAATAAAATTGTGCTCCTCTTCGTCAACATAGTGTTCAAAATTTGCCCATGATTGAAGTACTTTGGGACAGTATGTAAAATTGCGATGTACCTGGCAGTTGCCATTTCATGCCTCTGGCTCTGTGACTTGTGCCTTGATGCCAGAGGTGTGCCAAAGGCCTGGTTCAATAATTATTTTTTCCATTTGGCTTGGGTTGTGGCTTCTTATCAGAGCACACGGAGCAGAGCCTGATGATGCTTGTGCTGAGCGCGTGGGGGCTGGCTATAAATGCGTCACTGGTAAGGGCGAGACCGATGATTAGACTAAAACCATCTCCCTCTCATTCTGTCTAAGAGGTGAATAGCAGTTCAGCCTTTTAATCCTTGGTCTTCTACACCTGGAGTACCTGTGGAAGCCTGCTGTCTGTGCTTCAGCCTGGTAAAATCTCTGCAATAGAGGTACCCAACTCTCTGTGCGGGGGGGGGGGTGATTAACCACAGCTTAGAGAAAGATCTAGGACCATGTTTTCATTGTTGGAGAGAGAACTGGTATTCGAAATGTGACCTTTGCAAAGTGTTTGAACTTCCAGTTGTTTTTTGTTCTGTGCCTATTGTCCCAGTTCATATCCTTTAGCAGAGAATGTGCGATCAGATTTACGGCCAGAGCAGTATCTGCTGGCTGTAGAGGAAACCCTTGTCAGCACCACAGTTAAAACACAGGGAACCTCTTCTTTAGCCCTTTGTGTTTTCATTTCTAACCCAGTGTTGTGACAAGCAGCTCAAAATGGGGAAAAAACTGTTTTGCTTGCCAAACAGTGGCTCTCAAAAGATAGCTCCTGCTTCAAGTCTCCAACCTCTTTTTTTTTTTTTTTTTTTTTTTAGGGTGTCTGACTAACTGTTTTGAAATGATTGGGACTAATGGGATCGAGTTCTTTTGTTTGTTTGATCTTTTTTGTTAGTTAGGATGTTTAATTTTGGTAGGTAGCCATAAGAACAAGAATATTTTTTAAGTGAAAATTGGAGGTCTTTGTAAACATGCAAGTTTAATTGTTCATAAGAAAAAAAGGCTAGCATGGTTTTGTGCTAAAACTTGAGTTGTTGACATCCCTGTGGATCATCTGTTTTTCATCATTTGGAATATTGTTAGAATTTGGCCTGAAAATGGAAGCATTAAGGTATAAATCACTGAAATGCTCTCTGTGGCTTACAGAAAACTCTAAGGGGGGGAAAAATAAACATTCATAAGGAATTTAGTGAAATTAGCTTGCTTATACTGCACTGTTTATTTTGAAAGGATTTTTTCAGTGAAAAGGAGAGATAATTTTCTGTTTATCATTTGCAGGGGTCTGTTTTGGAAGCCTGTAGGATTTTCCCATAAGGTTCGGTCATGTAAAAGATAAATGTTTTCTTAACACTTAGTAAGACTGACATAAAGACTGAGCTTGGGGATTATGTTGATCACAAGAGGACTGTCCTTTCTTCATAAGAATTTTACCATCTGTCTGTTTTATACGCCCTCACATGCCTTTCCCTTTTTCAAGTGGGGAAAAGGTCTGCCTCTGAATTTGGTAAGAGTGTGCAACTTTGTTCAGTCATCTCTGCATCCAAAGCTTTCGAGAGAATTCAGGTAGTCTGCTAGGCACCAGTTCAGCAAAGTAGTTAAATGTGTTTGTAACTTCAAGGTGGCAAGCAGATGCAATGGATAGAGTCCTCATCCTGTTGAAATCAATAAGCTAATTACTTCAGTGGGGATTTTGTGCACTTGGCTCTAATGGGACAAGTTGTAAATTGAAGTACCTTGTTGAATCCAAGTGTTGGAAAAAAAAAATTTTTCTTTCTTTCTTTTTTTTTTTTTTAAATCACCATGGTACCTTCCACGTTCACTGTCGCTTCATGCTCTCTCGTTCCCAGTTCAAGCACTGCTTAATGAGTGTGTTGCTCCTGGAGGGTCAGGAGACACACAGGGGCAAATCCCACCTCAGCTGACTCATGTACTCCCTGCATGGATGCCAATGCATACCTGCCTCCCCCACCCCCAGCTGGAGAATTTCTGTTTTATTGGCTAATTCTGAGATTTCACTGAGCTCGTGGGGTTCTCAGAGGATTAATCTGTTGCATTTTCTGGTTGCGCTGTGCTAAGTAATACCACACCAACGCAGAGCAGGGTTATTAGTGAAGATACTTCTGGGTCAAAAGCTGTGCAAGAGGGCCATTTGATGCTGCACACTGTGTAATTGCAGCCAGTCCAAATAAAACTTATAGCACTAATACAATATTTGAACAATATTGTGCTAGAAATATAAGCTCTCATTCTAATCTTTATGTGCCTTTTTAAGGAACAGAAACAAAGTTTGGCATATGTAAAGTGAGTTATTAAAAATTAAAGGAAATGAACTATTAATTCACAGGGCAGCCACAAGTTCCTTTGAGATTTATAACAAGTAGGTAGAAATTCCACAGTGAATATAATCTTTAGAAATTCAATGAAGTTTTCTCAATTATTTTTCTCTGTTTAAAAAAGAAAATAGTTCTGACGTCTACTTTCAGAATCACTTCCACTATTAAAAAACCCTTTTTTTTTTTCCTGTAATGAATTGTTTTGTAAAATACAAGATTCCTCCTGGGACTTACTTCATATCTAAGTATTTATTATGGGGTGGAGAGGCACTAATACCGCAGATTGGGCAGGCATGTTTCATCATTGGTCTCCCTCTGTTGGCTCATCCACACAGATAAGGGATTTTTACTGCTATCATTAAATGGAGTTATTCCTTTTGCTCACAAGGGAGGTTTGGTTTAACGCTGAATGTTCCAGCTTCTCTCTCTTTATTGAGGCCCGTGGTACAGTTTGTCACAAGAGGCACTAAGGATCTACAGCTGTTGTTGAAACATCTTTTCCTTAGCCAAGACGCAGTGAACCTTATTTTTAGGTGCCTTGTGGACTTGCTACACTGCTGTTGAAGCAAACTATCCCTACTCCAGTCCTTTATGCAGTGCATGGTCGAGGTGATCTAATGAAGGTATACTTAGGGTACTGCTGCCCCGCAGGTATTTCCAGCTGCTGAGCAGCCCATAGGGCACCAGTGTTACTAAACTAGGAATAACATTTAAAATGCGGTCCCAAATGTGTGCGCTTATGCTATCACATTAACTGCGGTTTTGGTCTCTCGTACTCTGCACTGCTTATTCCTGTTGTGCCCGTGCATTGGACTTTCTCCTTCCAACAGCAGGGTAAGAGAAGGCCTGGACGTAAGCAGTGCCCCTTCTTTCCTTTTCCTCTCCTCTCCGCTGGTTGCTCCCTCCTCCTCCCCAGAAAAAGCAGGAGAATAGAAATAATCATTTGGGACAGGAGGGAAGCAGTTAGCCTTGGAGAGTGGCGTGTCCCACCACGGAGGGGGTGGCTCCAGTTTCACCAGCGTTTTGGAGGACAGAGCCCCCCAGGAGCGGTTTGCAGCCACCGGTAAGGTAACATCAGGAAGCTTGTCCAGGAGAGGGCAGGGGATTGCAGCTGCTGCCTGTTATCTTGCCTACGTGATGCATGTGTGTATATACACGTGTATATACGTGTGTATGTATACACACAAATATTAACTTATAATGTATTTTCTTCTGAAATTCTACTTTGCCATTTTCCTACAACACTAACACCATCTGGAGTACCGGCTGGCGTTACGGTCCTGGTCTGATGTCGGTATTGTTGAAGCACCACGTCGGTGGTCCCTGTCGGCAGCGCTCGGCGGTCGAAGTTCAAGGCTCCGTGGAGCCTGTGAGTCTCCCCTCGGAGGAGCGCTCCAGGCCAGCCGGCCGGCCTCTGAGACTTCGGCTGGGGCACTGCGGAGCGCTTGTTCCCGCATCACGATGCCTCTGCAACAGACCTGTGGAGAAAAAGAGAAGCAGAAATATCCTGAGAGCAGACTGAGGAGAAGTCAGAAATGGAAGACCAAAGCAGTGGAGAGACTCAAAATGAATTACTTGTGTATAAGTAGAACTTGTAATATGATGGTGTTTAAACCGTACATGACAGCAGCACTTAGTTCTTTTGTTTGTCAAAAGTCCCTGAGCTTTTGGGCCTCTCCTCATCTGCTGCTTTGGAAATGTAAACCAAGAGGAGAGAAAAGAAGCAGCCAGCATAAATTTAACACTTTTCATTGTTGGGACTAAAGCAACTCCAAGAGTGTTTTGTACAAGACCTTGTTGAAATACATCTCTTGGAATCTTTGAGATCTTCCTGGAAGAGTAACAAGGATTTTGTTAGTGCAATATTTTTTATAAAGAATACAGCTTTTTTGTAATCGTTTTTGCTTTCCACTTGTGTAGGATATTATCTTCCGAGGGTTTCAAAATACTTATGATTGTCAGTTGTTTCAGTCTTATGCTCACAAGATCCTGTCAGGCAAGGCAGCAGTGTCTGGGCATTGCCTGTCTGCCATCCACGTAGAGTGTGCTCCTGCTGATGATGAGCTCTGCAGTTCTAAAAGCAGTATAAACTACCACAAATAAAGATGAATTATTTGGGTTATGGGCAGAATTTTGGTTACTTGGAGCCAAAGTTTGATGTCTGAATGTAGTCGTTGAATATGCCATGGATGAGCGTATTCAGATGAAACCCCCCTGGGATGGAGAATGACCTTGTGTGTGAGGAGTCTGTGTGCCATGTCCAGCACAAAAGTGCTCTCAGCTGTGAGTGAGAAGCCGTGGTGTTATCCAAATCTAAGTAATTAGTAACCTTCCTCCAAACCTATTTTGTCATGTGCAAACGTTGCATTCTTTTAAGACGAGTTATTTTTGTCTGCCTTTCTGTTTGCCGACATCCCTGCTCGGGGCCACAGCTTCTCCTGCCTTGCGGTGTGCTGACCACTTGCTGTGCTGTGTGGTCCTAGTCCCCAAAGACCTCGGTGAGGCTGTGTCTGGTGATAGCTAATGTATTTACATGGCTGAAAGTTAATATTGTTTGTTCAGTCCACGGCAGTAACCCTGCGTTTGGCTTGGAAATAGATGGCCTATTTACATAAGCTGAAACGATGAAAATGGCTGACAGGATCGCCAATCTGCTTACCTCACATTGCTTCCCTCCAGTGGCTCCTTGCAGGGATAATTTGGTATTAAATTCCAGTGGAGAGTGAAAGAATAGAGTTTCCAGGGGATGGGGAATGGATGAAAAGTTAGGGCCCTCGTTCTCCATTTTCAACAACATTTAAAATTGTCTGAAGTACAGCACAATGCACCTTTGTTCCTGAGCCTTCACGGCTGTTGAACGAAACTTAATGACTGAATTAGCATATTTCCAGAAATGTAATAAAATGTCAGCTTGACAACAATGCTTTCAAAATTGCTATATGACAGGGGTGCTGTAAACATAGTGGCATGTCTGCTGTATGGTTCGAATAATATGCTGCGTTAAGGTAACGTGCTGAGATTAGGAGGGAAGCTATGGTATTAACATCTGTATTTGGTAAGCTTACGTTGTCGCTGTCCTCTAACATAATTTATTTTGCATTAAAATTACATATCAAGAGAGGAAATTATTCCTGTTTGCTCCTCACACGCCTCCCTATTCATCCTTTCTTCTGCAGTAGGGGAGGACAAAATGGCCTCGATGGCGTGGCTGCCTGTGCTAGCAGGGTGTGAATTTGATGACCTAGGAAGGTCTTTTCACATTAGCCAGAGAAGTAGGAATTTGTTCTTAGTTTGGGCTGGGGCTGAACAAACATTTCAAAGCTCTTGGCAAGCTGGTAGGTGCGGGGGTCTGTCTCCCGTATTCCTCTGCCGTCGCAGGCTGAGAGCAGCTGCCTACAAGCTGACGTCCAGGCCGGCGTTTGCGGAGCAGTCGGTGGCCAGTACTGTTCATCCAGCGGGGACAGTCACCTCTGCATGTGACCTGGCCCGTGCACTGCTGGGCAGTCAGCCCTGGTTTAGGTCGCGCCAGTGCAGCAAGTTACAAAGCAATTCTGGTTTGGTTTTTGAGCTGTGAAGCCTCGTTTAAGGGAGGGAGAGTCTTTTTTTACCTCCTACAAGGGAGGTGTTTTTCTGCCTCTCTGTGAGTAGTTACCCAGAAGGATGCCGCAGTAGGCACCTGAAGAGCCTTGCGATTCCCCTCCAAAGGGCTGGGACCCCTTGCTGGGGCATCCCACTGGGGCAGGTGGGTGGTGGGAGGCTTTAGGGAGGCTGTTGTGATTGCCAGCCCAGAGCTTCTCCCTGGGCTCTGTGCTGGGCGTCCGCTAGCTCATTGGATATTTTTACGAGTTCAGAAAAAATAACACCTGTAGTTTATCTCCCTGTCACTTGAAATCTGTCAGGTACAGGTACAGTCAGGTACCTTTGAGACAGCATCAGTTTCTGTGTACTTCTGGTTTATACTTCTGGTTTACTTTCCTTCCAGAGGTTTTTTGTCATCTCAGAGCCACTTGCAATCCCAAATAACCCCAGGAACTTGCAACAGCTAGGTTAGACTCTCATTAAAGGTTGACTCATCTCTTCTATGAAGAAGTTGTGTTACTTGGAAGTTCTTGTTGCTTAGAACATGGGGAGGTTGCTCCCTGGGGGAGAGGCTTGCTGGCTCATCTAGAAAATCACCAGGACTCCTTCTGAGGAGCTTCCAGCTGCCTGGGCTGCATGGGGGAGAGCAAGGCTGTGTGGAGGACGGAAAACTGCTGCCTGGTACTCTCTTGCTATGCCTTGTCGTATACTGGGGTTTAAAGGAGAATGTTCATGGCATTTGTGCTCCATGATTGAAGGAAAAAGGCAGACTGTACCTCGGTAGTTTGGAGCTCTTCCCCCAAGCGAGCTTGCTTGGCCAGGGCCAGGGCCTGCCCCGTTGTCCGTCCCTGGTGGACCCCCGCATTTCATCCTCCCTGTCCTGCCCATGGTGCCGTGCTCCGGGAAGGGCAGAGTTGGGCGTTGGTCCAACTCGATGCTCACCCTTCACCTGGCGAGTAGGGGGTGGCCGGAAGGGGTCCCCGGGAGAGGCTGGGACCTCGACGGGGAGGGTGCGGGGGCCTCGCAGGCGGTGAGGACATGCTCTTGCTGCCCTCTTGCACCTTCCTGGTAGGGTCCCAGGGCCACACCATCGGGATACAGCCCTTGCGTCGAGGGAAAATGCAGTACCTCTTTTAGCTAATGTAACAGCAATTACTGCTCTGTGAGACTAGTAACTGGAAAGCAAGTTACCAGCTAGCAGCTGCTGTTTAAATCTGACTCAAGTCAGGGTTTGCACTTTGGCTTCGTTATGTGTCAGTAATTTAATGTATGTTGCAGTTGCTGATAGGGCTTTGTAATGAGATGCCGTTATTTTTCCAGGCTGAATACTTCCTGTGCCCACAAAAAACACTGGATGTGTGGATATGTGAAACAAGTCAGATGATTTATTACTGTTATCTGTCACTTGCGTTGAATGGTTTTAATAACTGCCAGAACTAACAGCTCCTTCATAACCACCAGCAGCACCGCTATAGCTGTTGCTATATTTTTATCACTTTTTTTTTTTTTTAACTTGTCTCAGGAGATACAAACTGTCAATTAACTGGGCAAAATCCTCAAGTCACTTGATTTATACTGACATGCACTGGCTGAAAATATGGTCCAGCATGAGAAGAGCTATGAGATTTTCCTCCAGAACTGTCAAACAAAATCTTTCAGGTCGACTCTGGCCTGTCCAGAAGGGCATTGTAGCAGCTCCACCACTGTAAGGATTCCTTGTGCTCCACTGGCCATGCTCAGGTGTGAAAGTACCTTTTTCCTTGGTTTTGTTAACTAAATTCTCATACGGGCTTTGCAAGAGCAACACAAACCTTTCTGTTCCAAGTGCCCGTGCCATAAAACAGGGATTGGAGGTTTCTGCCCCTGTGAATTCAAATCTTCAGCTTTGGGTTTTGTGCTCTGACCTACTTTTAAGAAGTTGGTTGAGGCTGAACTTCAAACTGGCCCATTTTGTGGCAAAGTGTTTCCTGTCCTGTTTTATTCTTGTGGGTTTTAGCTGCTGCTTCGTCAGGAAAGCCAGCTGATTTTACTTGTCTCTGTCCCACCTGCCTGGCCTGTCGGTGAATTTGGAAGGCCCCCAGGACGACTGCAGCAACACAGAAGCCTCAGCTATGAGCGCATGGCTTGGAGGAGCTCCCCTCACCAGGTGTTTGTTCTTCTGCTGTGGCGGCTCCAAACAGGCCCAGGAGCCAAATTAAAACCAGTTTGGCCTTGAAAGTGCAGCTGGTCCCCCACAGGTCCGTGACGATTCAGAGGAAGAATCTCTCCTTTCTGTTCCTCCCGTGGGCACAGCATCATCGCTGCAGTTCCCCGGCGGGGACGATGCTTGCGCCTCTCTTGCTGTGGGGATGCGTGGAGGCACGGCTCAGCCGTCCTGAGGCCGGTCAGGCTGCAGCCCCGGGTGGGAGCTGTCGCTGCCTGCGCCCAGGGAGCCGAGAGGAGATGGTGCGCTGCAGCGGTGTTACTCCTCGACCCGAAACGCCGGCCGCTGCTTCTCCCGGGCTGGGAGCCCCGTCCTCCCAGAAGGTGTTTGTCCCAGAGCTGTCTGTCCCCGCCAGCAGCATCCCAGCCCTCTTCTCCCCGCCACGTGCCAGGGAAGTGCTCTCAAGGGACAGATCAGTGACTTTCCACGGGACGAGGCCATTGTGTAACTACACCTTCATTAAGAAGTTGAAAGGATTAAGAAGTGGCTGACATGTCAAGAAGCGGAGGCAGCAAGGACTAATTGTGTAATGAGGGTTGTTTGCAGTGAGGTTCTTTGGGGATTAGTGCTAGCACTGAAAATTTTCCAACGCCAGTCAGGAGGTAGGATGTAAATGCAAAATCCCTGGTCCTAAATGTGTGTGTGAGAAAGATACATTTTAAATGAATGCACTGTGGAAGTTCTCAGATGACAGATTTAAGAGGGTTTCTGTGACCTTAGTTTTTTCCTCTTTTGTATACTTTGTGGTGCAGCCTTCAATTACGTGCTTTTCACGGAGCAGTGGGTTTGTAGCATTTGTATATGTCTTCTGTGGAGATGTTTGCAGTGTGTAAGGGCATGTACATCTCTGTACAGATTTAAACTTAAAGCATACTGTAGTGCAGAAGTCCCTCTCTGGTCTTGATATGGGAGATTTCAGACCTTTAAGTGGCTTGGGCCTCTGATGGCCAAAAATCTTTACCAGCTCATATGCAATACATTGCTGGCCTCATTCCAGCTGTTCCCGATTACAACCAAAATTCACCAGAGCTGGTGCCAGGCAAAATATTAGTTGGATATCTCAAATGAGAAGCACGAGGGCCAGAGAACTGTGTGTGCCCTCTCCTTGCAGAGGCACTCCTGGCCAGGACAAACAACAAACAACATGCTTTTTTCTTGTTTTCTGTGGCATAACTTATACGAACACGAACAAGATGTGTTCTCCTGTGAAGTTAGCACATTAAGAAAAGACAATGGAAATTTCAACATACTAACGAAGTGTCATTTTTATTGTGGTGTTTCAGGAATTTAGTGACAATACAATGAGAAACGATCTATGCAACCTAATTAAAAACATAACAAAGTGCTTTCCAGCCCCCATGTTCAAAAACGTTTAGGGATCCCAGATCCCATTTTCATGTCTCCAGCAAGAGACTTACTTCCAGAACAAAGGTTCTGGGAGGCCCCAAAAGACTCAGACTTTCTGCAGGTGGTCTCCTGTGGAGTCACCCCTGGCTTTTGGAACACTTGCTTTCCGTGACCAAAATTTTACCCCCCTTATTGGAAAACTGCACGTCTTTGTGTACACTACTTCAGTGCACTTCCTGACTTTTTAGTCCCGGCACCATGGCTCTTTCCTGTTCCTTTGAAAAAAAACCCCAAAACCACACATGCACACCTCAAAAAGCCCTTGCATTCTCTGCTTGCTCAATTGCTCAGATTCTTGATCCTTCCATACTTTCCACTAACATCTTTACATTATTTCTGCTAAACCATGAAATGTAGTAAACAAACTCTTAATCAGATGTGACTGCATTCCTATTTTTGAAAGCTGTCTAAGATTTTGGCGGGTGGGAGTCGGATTGCGCTGTGAGCTCTGATAGTTGAATATAGGTTGAAAACTCCTTTGAATTAGTGCCATCAGATGTAATACAAAATACCTAGAGTTTCAGGGCATCTTCTCAAATAAAGGTCAGGAAGAGAGTGAAAATAAGCTCTATCCTGTTTGAAATAGATTTTAGTAACAATATATTCATTCTTTTAAGCTACTTTGTATATTTTTCATAGCAGTGTTACATTTAATCTATGAAACAGGAATATTTTTAGTTGTATTTTTAGCAAGATATTTTCAAGACTGCCTTTTTGAAAAAAAATTAAAATCTTCCTTTAAATGTCTGTCTTGGGCTTAATTTCTACAGTCTGAAAACAGATTTCCAATGGTCATAAAAATGCTAAAGTGATTTATCTTGAAGTCAATAGGTATTTGTTGAGACTGTACAACTGGATGGGTAATAAATGCCTGTGGTCCACATGCACAGCAATGGCTGATGCGTGGTTCATGTGTACCATTTTAATCTCTGAAATAAAATAGATGGAAATCATAGAATCATAGAATAGTTTGGGTTGGAAAGGATCCTTTAAGGTCATCTAGTCCAACCCCCTGCAATGAGCAGGGACATCTTCAACTCGATCAGGTTGCTCAGAGCCCCGTCTAACCTGACCTTGAATGTTTCCAGGGATGGGGCATCAACCTGTGCTAGTGTTTCACCACCCTCATTGTGAAAAGCTTCTTCCTTGTATCTAGTCTAAATCTGCCCTCTTTTAGTTTAAAACTGTTGCCCCTTGTCCTGTTGCAACAGGCCCTGCTAAAAAGTCTCTCCCCATCTTTCTTACAAGCCCCTGTTAAGTACTGGCAGGCTGCAATAAGGTCTCCGCAGAGCTTTCTCCAGGCTCAACAACCCCAACTCGCTCAGCCTGTCCTCACAGGAGAGATGTTTTATCCCTCTAATCATTCATGTTTGAGGAGAGGCAGGAAGAGGGTGGTAGAGGTGGTCATCCTCCAAATATGAGCACCAGTTCCCAGGGATGTTTCTTCTGTCTTGCAGAGCGACCTGCAGAGTACAGGAGCTGAAAGGGGTTGTGGAGGAACATCATCCATCTAATCCCTCTTTTTCTGGAAGCCTGTCTTGTTTTCAGGGTACGAGAAACCAGATGAAGCCGTTTTGTGAATCATCTCTTTCTGCCAGGTTGCCGGCGCTCTGGCTGCAGGAGTGGAAAGGCAGCTTGCTTCTCGTGTGCCCACCCATCCCCAAGGTCTCCCACTGCACCTCACCCGGGCAGCAAGGAGGAAAAGGGGGAGAAGAAGGCATTTTTCACTATTGAGGTCAACAAGGCAGGAGGGGATGTGCTTTCAGATAGCCTGCTGGGCTGGTTCTCACAAGGAATAGGGCATAAGAAAGAAGCAACTACTACGAAATACATGGTGATGTCTGACCGTAAGTGACCTTTCCAATACTGGTACATGTTTCTGAAAGCCTTTGTGTTTAGTGGGAACCAGAGTAATTTTATGCTAAGATGTGTTGTAACATTTCTTGCATCGTTTTACAAGGGCCAAAGTGTGGGTTAAAATACTGTTTATTTTGTAAGTACAAGTGATTGTGCTGAGAGTGCATGGATTTGCTGTAACCCATGCAGGCGGATTAGGTGGTTTCTTTTTCTTGATTTGTTTCATTTTTAATGAACGACTTCTAAAATCTGCTTGGTTTGTAACCTGGGTCCCAGTTCAGCTCCCAGGGAATCAGCAGAACTTTTCACGCTGTGTTTCATGGGCTGTGGTGGAGGAGATTGGAGGACTGTCGCCTTCCTAGCGGTAATCCTGTCCTCTCCTCCTCCGCCTGAGCAGAAATGGCATTTGCTTTTCAGTGCTACTGCTGCCTTGACCAGTCAGCATCATGACTGGCACCGGTTATGGAGGCTTAATAGCCAGTTATGGTTCTTGGGAGCTGGATCCCTTTCAGTTCAAAAAGTGGACTGAAGCTATCAAGTGATTTCGCTGCTGATCTTTCAGCACTATTTCTGAACTGATCACATGGATATAAATTTTACTACAGCTCCCCTGGATGCCTCAAGCTCTCAAGCAGCGCATTTAAAAATCAGTGTAATCTCCATTTAGCACCTGAAGTGAAGTCATATACTAAACACAAGACTGCAGAGTTTGGCTCCAGGAGAGGTGCTTTGATGTAAAGCTGACACGTTTTGAATCTATTTGCTTAAACGCCAGGAAGCAGGACAGTGAATATTGCAAGTTTCCAGTGAATTAGTTATATTGCCACCAAGAAGGCAGTGTGTAACAGAGGCAATGCCTGCAAAGATAGCTAATGTGCTGCCAGCTTTAGGGCTCCATTTAAAAGGCAGGGTGATAATGCAAGCACATAATGTTGCTCAGACATGAATATCTACTGCTGTGGTCTGCAGGTCGTGCTGTAACTGCTCTCTAAATTTAAAATAGGTACTTACTGTGTGCATCTGCACCAGATGGTGTAGGTTTAGCACACCCTGTGCTGCGCTGAGTGAAATAGAGCCTTTTTTTTGGTGGTGGTAAGGGTATGTCCAGCAAGATAGAAATAGATTACGTACAGACTTCTGTCCCGTGCATAGTACCTTTCACTGCAGTATCTGTCGGTCAAGCAGATGATGCTCTGTAGGAATGAATGACCAAAGGGGAGTGATGACCCCAGGTGGGAAAAAAGTTATCAACTGAAGCAAATGGTTGATTTCCTGGAAGGTTCCTTGGACTGAGATAAGTGGTTAAAGCCAGACCAGCTACCCTTAATACAGGAAAAGATTACTCTACTTCTTAGCAACTCACTTTAGTACACTCCTATTATCACTTTAGTAAGGGGTTGTAAATGTCCTGTCTTCAGAGGATTTGCATCTGCTAACTTAGCTGTGGTGCATCTGTCCTGATGTTTAAACAGTGCAGTTTTCAAACCAGGTTTAAAATTCCACAAATAATCCAAGTTACAACTAATTTTTAGCATTCTGTCACTGGACTTAAGCTTAGGAATTAAGGAATTAGGAATTGCTTAGGAATTGCCCATTCCTTCTGAAAGCTGTGCTCCCCTTAGCTGGCAGAGGCTGCGTGGCAGGCTCGGTTGCTCAGCTCCATGCACGTCTCTTGGCTCCCTGGGATGGATTCACAGTGGTCCTGGCATTTATAAGGATCTCTGCACACGCACTACCTTCACAGAAGTCTATTTATAGTGCAGTCTTGAAGGAAATGTAAATTAAGGTATACACTAACAGATGACAAGAGATAGGACATGCTTTAGGGTTGAGTGGAAGGCAAGTCAGTTAACCTTGGTTTTGCCAAGTAGGAAATACAAAAAATATATATGAAATCACTCCATGTTTCATGAAAAGTAAAAGTAATTAGTTATTCCGTAATCAAATGACTTCAGAATTTCTAGGTAGTAACAACTGCTTGCGAGCTGCTATGCATCTGGAATTATTTTCCTGATGTTTCAAAGGAAGTAAAATTGGGTTTATTCTCCTGAGAGTCAATTAGTTCTCTGCTGGTAAATAGTTCTAAATCTGTAGGTAAAAAAAGAGTGAAGCTTCGTCAGGGCTACACAGAAGAGGTCAATTGTGTAACTGCTTCTGCCGAGTGTGTTAGCAGAGTAACACGTCAAAGCAGAAGGTTAGTTTGCAGAGGTGTGTGGTCTTCAGCCCCAAGTCCTCCAAGCTGTAAGGGTGCACCACTTGCTGAGGACCTCAGTGCCCATGGGGGACCAATTTACCTGCAGCTTCTCTGAAGTTCCACCTTCTGGTTTCCAACTAAAACAGGAATTACATTTTACGTGTGTAATCTGGTAAAGTGAGGGAATCTACCTGTCAGTGGCTTTTTCCACCAACTGCTTTGTATTATGGGGATACTGGTTTGGCCCTTAAGTTGTCAGATTTGCCACCATCAGTCCCCTATGGCTTTCCAAGGACCAGCTTTGTGACAGTGTGTCACTGTAGACTGTGACGACCATTTTAATTTCAGAATACAAACTGCTGCCAGAGGGAAGATAATTCTGATACAAATGCTGTTATTTTTTTCTTTTCTACAAAAAAATACACAGCTGTTGAGAGCTAATGTCAAGAAAAGGAAAATTAGCCCTAAGATATGAAAATACCTACTTAGTCAAAGTTCCATTTTTAAAGAGAAATCGTTTACAAGGTGGAATCTCATCTCCTTTTGTATGGATGAGGAGTGGGGACTGGTCTTATTAAACCCAGGTTGTCAAACAAGTTGTAGATTCTTACAAGTTGCGCTCATACATTTAAAAAAAATTCATTACGCTTTTTAAAGAAGGAGCCTGCCCCTGTTCTCCAGTTTATAAATATTTCATGCTGAAGTAATGCATGAGGTAGCAGAGCTCACACCACGCTGCAGGGCTGGAATCGCTCTTTTCGGATTCTGATTGAAGTGGATCACTGGGGAACTGCACGTATGCTGAAGCCAGCGTACCCCAATCTACCATGGCAGGGTTTGCTTCTCAGCAGAAGCGTATGAGGGAAACCACTTGGCTAGCAGGGGCTGAATGTGGTCTGTGTTGCTTGCTCTCTAGGTTAGTGCAGAGGTTGAGCTTTAAGAAAACCAGAGAAAAAAGTAATGCTATGTCTAATGTTGTTCTGTAATGCAATTACAGATGCATTACCCTTTTCATCAGGTAGCGGGTAAGGGAAATCAGTGCATGACTCATTAGGAAAAAAGCTGCCTTTATTTTCCTTTTTCTGGCCCAGAGGTTGAGATTTTGGGCTGCTGGTGGTTAAGTAGGGTAATTAAAGAGTTAGTCTCAGGAGACAGTTTATGGGAAAGAAGGAGAAAACCTCCTTTCCTTTTTGTGGCTTTGGGGAGGAAAGGTAGATTCCCTGAGCGTCGAGTCAGGAGTGCTTCATGGAAATGGGGTTTGGCTGCAGCAGCGTGTGGTGGTGGAAACCACGGCGGGTGAGCTGCCCCCACCGCGAGCATCGAGGAGGTGGTGGTGAGCCCGATCCCGGCGCTCCCTTCCCAGAGGTGCCTCCGGACCCCCGGGAAGCGGCAGCTGCCGGCCTCTAAGCAGGACATGGGGAGAGGCGAAATGAAGTTGTGGGGATGCCGTGCAAGGAATGCATGAATGCCCGTTACAGCTCGTCATTTGTCATGGAAATTAGGTGTACAGGGCACATTATGTAGTGTAATTTAGTACTATTTGTATTCCCCAAGTCAGCTCACTTTATCTACATAAAACACTTAATTTCCTGTGCGCTGTCTCTCCTAATACTTGATTTTGTCATGAGTCCCACAGAATGTGGGGATTCCTGGAGGTCATATGTTTCCAGTTATCTGAGAGGGAATATGTAAAAGAACTGGAGCCGAAATAAACACACTGTCAATTAAAATATTATACACTTCTTTTTCTGAACCACTAGTAATTTGCATGATCTGTTGAGAACTACTGAGAAAAAGCCCTTGGAGAAATATTACAAAATGCCCAGATGATTTGCATATTTAAAGAATTTATTCAGCAATCTGTTAAATCTTAAATGATCTGTTGAAACAGAAAATACAAATCACCCAATATTTCAGTACAAATAAGGTTCCTTCGTCGAAAGATAAAACTTAATTGTACATTGGGCTTTTCTGTTAGCAGGGTTTTTTGATCCTTTTAAACCTTTATAAAATCAGTAATTAATTGTTTTACCAAGCTAGTCGTTTGTTGGGGATTATCTGTATCATCCCTGTTTCTGATGTGTGGGAGAGAAACATGTTCCAGCCATAGTACAGTTTTTGTGATTCATCAGAATTACCTCAGCTAATACCGGGATTTCCTCCCTCTTCGTTTATTTTGTGGAAGTATCAAGGAGAGAATTCATTCAGGTTGCAGTGCTGGATTAGGATTAGTGAAAGTCACAGGTAAATTTGTGGCTCTGGCACTGATGTCCCGGGCAGCCTCAGGCAAGTTGTCATCAGCTTGGCCTATAAATGCATTAAAGGAATCAAGCATTCCCAAATCTGTGAGTGTGTGCGTAGTCTTTTTTTTTCTTTTTTTTTTTTCTCGCTGAGTAGGTTCATAGTCTTGGGTGAAACCCTGTGGTACTATTAGTCATAATAAAGAATATTCCCTGTTTACTGGATGCACTTTGACGGAATTTAAGGGTGAAATTAAATCAGAATTGCTTCCACATTTTATACTGCCCGCAATCCCCAAGCTGCTAGGAACCAGATGCTGCTTTACAGCTCCTTTTGGAAGTAGCAGAAAATAATTTCTTTCCCCCTCCAGTGTCTGCAGTGAGGTACCATGAGATGAAGCGAGTTGTCTCAACATTGTAAACGAGGAAGAGATGGAATTGTATCACCACTCAAACCCCATTTCTCCTGATATCTGGTCCCTTGCTCCACTAACTGCATCTCTATGCAAATCTTTCCCAGATGCAGATTGGCAGGGCCTGGCATAGCTAAAGGACTTGTTCGCTGATCTTACCCTGCAGACAGTTGGCCCTGAGGTTGGAATTTGGTTTCTTTAAAGTCATTGTCATTGTTTGAAAAGAAACAGGCCATTCTAGCTGCTGGCATGGTAGACTTAGAAACTGATTGGCAAACTTCAATGCAGAAAACAGACTGTAGTTAAAATCCAAGTGCATATGTGATACCACTTGTTTTTAATGTTAACTGTGATCAGCTCATTTCTTGTGGATAATTAAGTGCTTGGAATTTTTTTGTCTTGCATTAGCTGTTTCAAACATCAGGAACAGGGTGGTGGTTGTTTTTCTCTAAAATGTAAACTCATATTTAGATTAACAAGTAAAAATACTGACAGACTGGCAAAGAAGAGTTACTAAATGTGAAACTTTAGCCATAGAAAAAGGATAGCACAGGTGCTGCTACCTCAGCAGCCTGAATTGTGCCAACATCTCTTGTGTTTCTGTGGTGAGTTGACCTTGACCGGTTGCCAGATGCCCACCCAACAGCTCTCTCACTCCCTGTCTTCAACAGGTGGACAGGTAGAAGAAAATAAGATGAAAAAACTCGTGGGTTGATATGAGGACAGGGAGATCGCTTACCAATTACCATCACGGGCAAAACAGACTTGACCTGGTAATAATTTGATTTCATTTATTACCAGTTAGAATAGAGTTGGATGGTGACATACAAGGGCAAAAACTAAACCACCTTACGCCTGCCACCCCCCCTTTTCCCAGGCGCAACTTTACTTTTTCATCTCCAACTCCTCTGCCTCCCCCCTCCTCCAGGAAGCACAGGGGGATTTTGGGGAATGGGGGTTGCAGTTGGTCCATAACAGCTCCTGTCTGCCGCTCCTTCCTCCACACACTTTTCCCCTGCTCCAGCGTGGGCTTTCCATAGGCTGCAGTCCTTCAGGACAAACCTTCTCCCGCATGGGTCCTTCCCATGAGCCACACTTTTCCTTCAGGGCGTATTCTGCTCCAGCGTGGGCTCCTCCATGGCTGCAGTGTGGATACTGGCTCCACCACGGTCTCTCCAGGGGATCCCTGCTGGGGCGCCTGGAGCACCTCCTCCCCCTCTCCCCTCGGGGCTCGCAGGGCTGTCTCTCACACTTTCCCCCTCACCCCTCACAGCCAGGCAGCGTTTTGCCCTTCCTTACCCCGGCTGTCCCCCAGGTGCCGCCATGGTGGCTGCGGGGCTGAGCCGGGCCCTGCGGTGGGTCGGTTGGAGCCGGCTGGAACCGGCTGTGTCCGGCACGGGGCAGCCCCGGCCTCTCCTCACAGGGGCCCCCGGCAGCCCCCCCACCAGCCCCTGGGCACCTCAGTCCAGTAGCGTTTCAAAACCTAAATCTATTTAGGATCTAAATTTGTGTAGACCTAAATTAGGTCTGCAAAATAAACCCTGAAGAGCTGACGCAGTATACCTTCTCCAGCTTGGGAAGGCTGGGGTTTCAAGGATTAGCGGTGTCTGGATCTTGGCCTCTTGGGTCGCAGTAAGCTTGATGGTAGTGTCTTCACTGAAGCACGAGCCTCTCTGGCTTGGAGATTGCGACCGCTGTGAGCTGAGCTACTACTCTGCATGTTTTGGGGGTGCCCTGGCCCAGACAGGGATAGACACAGAAGAGAAGTCCATCAGAGTCAAAATTTCATGAGGTATCGGGTTCATCAGCCTGCAGACATCCATGTTCCACAGACAGCTGTCCCAAACTGTGGGTTGATCACCCAACCAGATCCTCTCCTTCCCTTATATCCGCGGCCCTGGATGAGCTGGGCGAGGGGACACAGCTGGGTCCGAAGGAGGAGGTGGTCTCCCGTCAGCCTCTCTGGGGCTAAGAGCCCCGGCTGTTTCCCCGCTGTGGCTCAGGAGAGGTGGTGATGGGCAAGCAAAGAAGGTACTGAGAAAAAAGTTTAAGACCTCCGTGCCATCAGTGTTTCTTCTTCTCCAGCACCCATCTGGCTGGAAGCCATGCTCCTTGTCTCCCCTGTCTCCGTGGTAGGCAGCTGAGGCTTTTCCAGACAACCTTGCTCAATGGCAGGGCACCTTTCCTATTCCAGTGGCTCTTGCTGATGAGGATGTGACATGGTTCAAAATTTGGGGGGCAGGGTTGCCTGATTTTTAATCATGACATTAAAATTACGTTAATTGGATTTACCACACAAAAATCCTCAAAAGCTTTTGTAAGTGAGAAATTAGATTCACAAATCCTTCCATGCCTTTACAGTACAAATCCTGCCAATAAATCCTAAATATGCTTTCAAATATAAATCCTTTCTTTACCCTTGGGATGGAAATCACTGATTTATGAATCGGAACGGTAAAAATCCTGAGGTTGTATCAGGTTTACAAATCCTGGCATAAATTTTAAATGGAAAATTCTAGTCTTGAATTTGTGGAGTTTGTGTCATTTTGTCCCTGGAAGAACAGAGTGTGGTTTGCATCTGCTTCTACTTCTGGATGCACTGGCATAGGTCCTGGTGTTTTATTTCAGCCTGGGTCAGCAGTAAAAAGCATCCTACTGGACATGGCAGGAAGGATAGGTTTTTTCTTCCTCTGGAGACTTTAAACAGTTACATGTGAGAGGCGATGGAGTGTAATTTATTGCTGGCCCTTCTTGGCAGTGGCATGGCTCCCTTTGGCCGGTGCATTTAGGGATCGGCTTCTCCCAAGGCTGACTGTCCAGGCCACCCTCCTGCTCCTGAGGTGAGAGGCAAGAGTGGTAGAGGTCGTGTGAGGATCAGAGGCGCGGGGAACTCGGCACCAGGCTTTGGCAGGAGATCAGCTTGGCCAAATGCAGAAACCAGCAGGGTGACAATAATCCTGAAAGGCTGCTCAGAAGGAAAAGTCACTTTTGCCAAAATGGTAGGCGGGTATTTAAAATTATTTCTGATACAAGACTAAATTCACTTCTGTATAGAATGGAAAATAACTTCTGCATGTAGGAGAAGTTCTTTTCTCCTCTTCTGGCAATCATGTTTGTGTCTTCCTGCAGACTGTCTGGGTCTCCCATCTTCTCCACTGTTTTCCTGCATCCTTGCTCCCCAAGGCAGGTTGTTTAGGTCCTGACAGAGAAGAAAACATAACTGTGCCAGATAGCTACAACTGTGTGTTCACTCTGCACTGATGCAAGCTGTTGCTCAGGGTTGCATGGCCAGCCTTCTCCCCACGCCTGTTGCACTTGACTGTTTTCCTTTGAAGAGTTTGCTCCCCGCAGCCAAGGGCAGAGCTGCAGCTCGGGTAACATGACTGGGGGCTACTGGCTGGGCAGTAGCAGCGCTCGCTTTCACAGAATCATTAAGGTTGGAAAGGACCTCTAAGATCATCAAGTCCAACTGTCAACCCAACACCACCATGCCCACAAAACCATGTCCCCAAGTGCCACATCTACACCTTTTTTGAACACCTCCAGCGATGGTGACTCCACCACTTCCCTGGGCAGCCTATTCCAAGTCAAAACGCCTCTTTGAGCCAACACTCTCTTCCCTGCAGGACTCTGAAGGCTTGAGCCCTCATCCTGCTTCCACATGGAGTCAGCAGGGGTGCAGATGCCTGGCAGCAAACAGGGGAAGGGTGTTGTAGACATCAATTGCAGCAGGACACGAGGCGCTGCCTGCTCTCCTGGGCCCCTGATGCCCACAGAGCCAGGCATCTCCGGTGACACCCAGTGCACCCTGCCAGCCCTCCCATCTGCAGCCTCCCCAAGCCTTGAAAAACTGAGTCACTTTCTGAAACAGCTCCAGAGGCTCCCCGCGTGAAACTGCGTTTTCAGAGGCGTTGCAGAGGTGGCAGGCGCCTCAGTCAGCAGTGGCTTTTATTGCAGCCCATCCCCATACGGGAACAGATGCTTTCAGACGCTGACTGCCTTCCTGTGCTGTTTAACACCGCTACCCCAGGACCCTCACAAAACTGAGCACAGGAGCTTCCAAGGCGTGCAGCACTGCTGCTGCCTGCAAACTCGCCTTTCGTGCTGCTGCTCTGGTGCAGACACAGCCCTTCACAGCTGTGATACACAGGCCCAAGGTTGCCCTCACCAAGAAGCTCCTGTGAAATAGCTATATCAACTTTCTGTCTTAGGCTTTAACTGGGCAAACACCTATGCACAGGGATATAAACCAGGAGGAAGGAAGTGTAGTGAAGGAAAGGAGAACTTAAAGCAACAAGGAAATCTTTGAGCCCTGTCATTTGAGATTCTGAAGCGAAAGCAGAGTGGATTTTGACAATTACTTTGTTTAACGAATCACAATGGTGAGATGGGAAAACCAAATACTTCCCTCCATTATTGGAAGTATTGTTGCTAATGGAAGGCTACCCTAAAAGACCTCTTAGCTCGATTTCCTTATTTTGAAACTGCCAAGCAATTGTCACGTGATGTTTTGCATAATTTGCTAGTACAAATGTTGTCATTGTACTCCTTGTACTGTCATTGTGTTCCATATAATCCTTGAAAGAAATATTGAGTTGGATGTGATTACCAATGGGGGAGAACCTGAAACATCTGGGTCAGAGGCTTGAATGTTTGGTAGGTCCGTGTCAGCCGCTGTTGCCAGCTTGACTTCTGCTCCACAATTTAATTCTGCGTATTTATCATGCTCACTGTACTATTATCTAGTACAAACCCAAGAATTTAAGTCATACTGCCTTCCTCAAAAACACCTTCCTGGAAACACCTTAAAAATAACTTTGATCAGGTGAATAGTCATACTCCCAAGTGACCAGTGGGACAACTTAGAAGAACATGGTTACAGGCTGTCTTTAATTATCTCAAAGGCTAAATTTCTTTTACATTTGATGCACTGCTAGCCCCTAGAAATTATTTGAATGATTTTAAAAGAGGGTAGATGGAGCCTAGATATAAGGAATGAATTTTTTACAGTGAGAGTGGTGAAACCCTGGGACAGGTGACCCAGGGAGGTGGTAGATGCCCCATCCCTGGCAACATTCAAGGTCAGGTTGGACAGGGCTCTGAGCAACCTGGTCTAGTTGAAGATGTCCCTGCTCATTGCAGGGGGGTTGGACTAGATGGCCTTTAAAAGTCCCTTCCAACCCAAACTGTTCTATGATTCTATGATTCTCTGATCTGTCAAAGCCATCTTTGGCCATTCTTCTGTCATGCTCATAGAGATGAGGGGAAGGGATGGGCCAACTTAGTGCAGACCTGATGCTGAGTCCTGGGACTTCCCATAACCAGGAGGATTTCCATTGTGAACACTTTGATATCTGTGCCCAGAGGTAAGAACTGCACACATTAAGGCCCAAACTTCCATAGTCTGCAAACCTCATGAGCAGGCATTATACTATTGACACAGAGACAGTTAACCTGGCATGGTTTGAAGTTGTTTTTCCTGAATATCTGCAGCCCTGTTGTGTCCATGATGCACTGCCCTTACCTCATGCATGCAACACAGTTCTTCCTGGGAAGAAAGACTTGTTTTCAAGGTGGTTAATGAGAAGCTTAGGTTCAAAAAGATGACAAAGCAAAGCTCAGATGTGACGCTGTGTTGCCTTATAAAAGCATGAAGAATATTAGCACAATGTAGACTTATGGCTTTCAGAGGAAAATTACAAGCTTACCTCAGAGCTGCTTCATTTTTTTATTTTGTTACAGCTAGAATTACCCCAGGAATGACAGATACGTACCTTCTTTATAACGCATGCTGTTAGTTGTACTGTGATTGTGTTTGCTGTAAAGCATCCTCTGTCTTAATGTCATATGAACAATGCAGGCAAATTCAAAACTTTATGAAAAGGAGGAACAGGAGTAACTCTTACACTGATGCCAAACTTTGAGTCAGTGCTCAGAAATGGTAAATAAAAACATAGTTGAGAGGTCTTTCTTTATGAGAGATATAAGTTATTTTTTTTCTGTTTGCCAGGAATGCAGAGCTTCCACGACAAAGGAAATGGAGAGTAATATAATGTCAGTAATCTTGTGTCCAACTCCAAGATATGTATTATGCATTGCCCGGCAGGCAATGAATTTCAAAAAAGGTTGAATTTACACTGCATAGATACCATTGAAAGAATTACATTGCCAATGCCATCATGGCTTCCAAAGCATTTATGTTCGTGCGGACTCAATGCTGAGGGAGAATAACTGTTTCCAGTCACCAAGTCCTGAGCCAAGAGCCTGCCTGGTTCCTGAAATGAAAGAAAATGCATTAATAGTTCGTGGTTTATTTGAAACATGGGGAAGTTGACACAAAGATTAAAAGAACTGAAAAGTGGAAGGGGGGAAACACATTGGCGGGGATTTTGATCATACTTGTTCTACAAAAGCTCACTTGTATTTTGTTACATTCCTTCTTGACTTTTCTGCCTGGTTCAGAAGTGCACAGCAGTGCCATTAAGATTCCTAGGGGAGCGAGTAGTGTCTTCCTGGACTACATTTGTGCCACCATTTCACTCCTGGTTTTTAAGGTCTGAGCATGTAATGATGATCTGAGAAATGCACGTTGCTTGTCAAATAACTCACCCTCTGCTACAGCACCAATTATGTGAAAGAAGGAGCATCACAGAGATTGACAGGGGCTTAGGGCTACGCATAGCCCATAGGGCATGATGGCATCCCAGCATAGCAAGGTCTCAGTCTTGTGCTTAAAAGGCTCTTCTACAATCTGCCAAGAGGATTTCGTGGAACCGTTACAATCTCTTTTTTCCTACCACTTCTACCATCAATGCCTGGTTCAATTTTTTCCCCTCCTCCACTGCTTTTCATCTTGCAAATTTTTACAGGAGCAAAGCGAGCGCAAACTCCTACCCTTCTAATCTGCAGACTTTTTGCTATCGCTTCACGTGAATGTAAATGGCCACACTGAAGTGGAAAACACAATGAAGAATGGGATGCACTACCAGATTTTTTTCCTTTTTGTTAACAGATAGGTGAGAAGACCTGTGTCTTTCTCCTGGGGAGTGACTCCATTCCACCCAGCTTCTTGCCCCATGACTTAGTACCACATAAAAGAGGTATTGTGTATTTACCTGGACCTCAGGAAAGCTGGAGGCCTTTCCTCCCCTTATACACAACAAGCAAACCTACAAAACTCTTTGCCTTGGATTCACTCATTCCATTCATCCTCCGGTCAAAGTGGGAGAAAAAGTCTAATGGTTACTGTACAAAAGAGGGGAAATGCCTGAAGTTTACTGTTTCAAACGGCTACACTCAGCTTATCTGCAGTCCTCAATGTAGGACTCTCCTGAGCACATCAAGGATTAGTGTTTTAGTTAGTGTCCTGTTTGCCACATCCCCTGAAGCAGGAGAAGCACCCAATAAACCCAACGTCTGTTTTTGAGTAGAGATGCCTGGATGAGATTGAAACTACCTGCAGTACGTTTTGGGGCTGTACTTCACCATTTATTGCCAGCCTTGCTTATACATCGGTGCCCTGACCTGTAACTTCTCCAGCTTCAGTTCATATTTAGCCCAGATGCAAACTAATGGATCATGGAAATTTGCTGGTAGCCAAAAACCGCTACATTTATGACTGCCAGCCTCCTTGGGTGAGGACTCCTTGTGAATAGTGAAGGAAATTCAAGCTTGGAGTCAGACTGGATCACTGGAGGGCTCTTCAGCTCAGCACCAGTTTCTGGAGCACGTTCTTTATGTGTTAGACCCTTTGAGTGTGTATGCTAAGGGAAAGGAAGGGATCCTACAGCCTGCATCAAACTCTGCATTTCTGTACAGATCTTTGTGCTCTGACTGTTGCGGAAGCCTCTAGCATTGCTTTTCAGTATCTCCACATCAGTGCAGTAAAACCCTGGGAAATTATAAAGCTTCATTTTGCAACAGGCAGATGGATGCCTGTGGGAAGCAGCAGGATTGGAAATGTGTGAGGATTGGAAATCCTGGCTTCTTTTTCAGGGACTGCTGCAGTTCAACCTCTTGTATCTCCTCTTCTTTCGTAAAACAAGATTGTTGTTTACTTACCTTACAGGACTGCTTTTATAAAGCTAATTTGCTGTCCTAAACAAGATTTTTAAAATCCAGTTAAGGACACCAGCATCAACTTCCACAACTTAAAAAATGAGATTTCTAGGGTTTATCTTGGCAAAGTAAACCTGCTACATAGGAGTGAATGTATAAAGAATCTATTTGTCTTTTCAGATAGTGAAGAAAAGACAGACACTGGAGGCAAAATCCAGCCTGCGACCTCTAGTTTGTCCAGCCATGCTATCCCTTCCAGCATGACATCTCCATTTTATTTGATTGCTTCAGTCAAACTTACTCAGATCCCGTCCCCAGGAGTGGAGACTGGTAGGGTGGGAAACGACTAAATATCATCCACTTCTCCCCAATAGCCCCAGGACAGCAGCAAATCTAATTTCTGCCACCACCGTAACTTCTAGGCTATGATTTTCTTGGCTGCATTTCCCAGCTTTGCCCTTCTGGCTCTGACTGATTTCTTTACAGCTCCACATAATAGGATGCTGCACACATCCTAAAAAAAACACCTAAGGTTTCTCTGCGGAAGGTTAATAGGGTGGACACAGGTATTTGTGAGAGGTGTGCTCTAACTTAATAAATTTAGATGATGCACAAGTGTTTGCTGAGTTTAGCCTTAAAGACAGAGAATGTGTTTCCTTTTCTTTTGTAGCATTGAGGTTGTCTTTATTTTTCTCTTTCCACATTAAATCATGGAGATTTTTGGGTTTTTTACTGGAAATGATGGTTAGCCAGCTACTATCAAGTCTTTTAAAAGATATTGGCCTGCTAAATAGGGAATTTTTTTGCCCATCATTCTATCTTTGCTTTCTATTTAAACTATTGTCACTTATCTCCAGTTTTTCAGTATGAAATTTTAATGAATGGTTTGCTCCCTCAGCTCAGTTCACAAAAGCTGTTCTACCTCTGATTTTATGTCGTGTCAGCTTGAGACCAGAATAGGTGAGCTTAACCTCTGAGCACCTGTGTGTTACATTTTTAAATATAATGTATTCTTTGCCAGTCTGTGCCAGTTCTGATATCTCTATAGTGAATTGCTTTGTATTTGCTCTCACAAAGCAGAAAATTTTGGAAGAGGCAGAACTTTCTACTGTCCTGATTTGGAGGTCACATTAACATTACCAAAACAACAACAACAACAAAAAAAACCCCAACCCAGACATTGAATGAAAAAGTATGTCCCCTGCCCTAAAATGACAGTCAAGCTTCATGCAGTTAAGGTAAACTCGCTCCAGTTTTGTGTTTTCTTAATACATCAGGCTGTAATTTTTGGCAGTTGAGCAAGTAATTAGCAGAAACCTGAATGGTCCCTGCAGCATCAATGGGAATCTCTGGGGAGGACGTGGAGTGGGCAGCTAAGGGCCAGTTCTGGGGGTTTCTAAGATAGATCCTCCCTTCTAACCACCTAAAAATCTGACTCCTCCTGGCATAGGTGCTGGGTATTTGGATGTCTTGGAACATCTCTCTCCGAGAGCTGGAATCGTTGAAGAAAATTAGATTTAGGGCTCTATACCATTTATCTGATTGTGCTGGTTTGGCCTTGGATGGCTGCCAGATGCCTACCCAGCCACTCTCTCACTCCCACTCTTCAACAGGACAGGTAGAAGAAAATAAGATGAAAAAGCTTGTGTTCGAAAAAAGGACAGAGAAATCACTTATCAGTTACTGTCGTGGGTAAAACAGACTTGACCAGGGGAAAATGAACTTCATTTTTTGCCAATTAAATATAGACTTGAATGGTGAGAAACAAAGACAAAAACTAAAACATCTCCCCCTTAGCTCACCCCCTGCCCTGGGCTTCATCCTAGGCTCAACTTCACTCCTTCATACCCAGCTCCTCTACCTCCCTATCCTGAGTGGCACAGGGAGGATGGAGAATGGGAGATGTGGTGTGTTCATAACAGCTCTTCTCTGCGGCTCCTTTCTCGTCACACTTCTCCCCTGCTCCAGTGTGCGCTCCTCAGGGGCCTGCACGGTGGATGCCTGCTTGGTACAGTGCTGCAGGAGTTTGAGAAACTGTTTATTTTGTCATTGACCATAGTTTTACACAGAGGAAGTACAGTATGGAAATAAGTAATTTGAATGCTACTCAGGAGAAATTACTCTAAAACCCTCTGAGCTAGGTCCTTAGCTGGTGAATATTCACATTAATATTTGTCAGCTTTCAGAGACCTACATCCTCTCACACCAGCTGGGGATCTGAAACAACTCTTTTGTCCTCTGGAAAGGAGAAACTATTTTCTGTATTGTGAATATTGTCACACAGGCGTGGTGTCGATTAATTAAAAACAGGTGAGGCTCTTTAAAAAGCTGGGAAAGAGATCTTCTCTCTCCTCACTCCCTGCTCTCCCTGAGATGGCCTGGTCACCTGAGGCTGAAGGTTGAGTAGTGGGACCAGAAGCGCAGTGCAAAACTCCAGTCAAAGGCAGTCAGAAACCGTATCTTGGCCTGCATCTCTGAAAATCCAGCACAGCTGTTAGGCTAGGAAAAGCAGAGTATTTGATCATGACCCTTGCATCGAATATGCATTTAAACTTTCTCTTGCTTCAAATCAGACCTAACTGCTTGCCGGTAGTCTAAACTGTCAATGATTGAGCATGATTTACATTTTGTTTTTGTAGAGTTTAATTCTGTAAGGAACTAAATAAGCCAAACGAAACAGCTTTCTGTGCAATTAGTAAATGAGGGAAAGGCAAAATTAAAACATGGTGTTCCCTTTGACAATTAAACGGGAAGAAAGGAACACTGTGGTTTAAATTACATGAGCTTTCAGCTAAGCCTCTCATTAGTGGTGAAAATCTTTTTCTCTTAAATCTCCTGAATCCTGTTTTTGAGGGGGGAAAAATAGGAAAAACGCACTTTATCAAATTGCTGTTTTGAAATGGAAGGATTTAATTTATCTGTTGCTCTGTTTCCCAAAAGTTAGTGTTTACAACAGGGTCTCCAGACCATTCGTAATCTGGTAATGGGTCTAGCACAACCTTCAGTCTCTAAACAGAGGTTTATCTGAGCATTATCTGATTCCCTTGTGGTGGGAGAGTCTGTTCATAATCCCCAAACCCATTAAAGAAATGAGAGGGTTGTAAAAGCATTTTGAAATAGATGAAACACCTTTCAAGATAAGTTGCTGATAAAGGACAGCAAAAGCACAGTGGGACTGAAATGATTCCTTGGATACTTACTTCATGCTACTTCTTTGGCAGCTGCAGTATTTACATCTTACTCTGGTGACTGTACTATGAGACATGCACTGAACAGTAGTTCCGAAATAAATATCTTACATGTTGGGAATACGGAGAGACTACTTATTATTTTACATTCTTATATTCACTTCCAAAAATGAAAATTACTTCTTAAAAATAATGGTGGTTTGTCATTGATGCAGTCCTGTTAGAAACTTTGTCATCCTTGGAGAGTGCAGGACATTAAGGCTGAAAATCAAATATCCTGATGTTTGAAATTAAGGTCTTATAAAACATGCAAGCATGTATGTTACTTTATCCACAGGAGTTCTTTGATCAGAAAAAAAGAAGCTGTAAATCTCTTTCTTTGTAATTATCTATGATAAAACAGGGTAGAAACACAATGTGGAAAAAAGGATTATTAAATAATTCCTAAGCAAAACCAAACTACAGAAACATTGCGATAATTAAGTCACTTGAAGATCACATACTTCATTACTCACAAGCTGGCAGGTCATAAGAAAGGCACAAGTGCATTTTTATGGCAGGAAATACATCCATTAAATTACACCATTAAGTCATATGCATCGGTCATTGTATTCTCTTGCTTTATGGGGATTGTATTGACTTTACCTTCTATTCAGTGCTGTAGACAAGAGGGTAGCATTAAAGACAGGCAGATAAGAATGCATTTACCTGATTGTTAAGCCACGTTTTTTGTTCAGGCAGACATACATAGCTGAAGGATGAAATAGTGAAACTGCAAAAAAGCCACTCGGAGTGTAAGCTGTCCATTGCAAAAGCCTGAAAATGAGAACCGTATGATAAAACACCTTTGTATTTTTCCCTGTTTTCTCTAGTTTCTTCATTACACACAGTAACATTTTGCTTTCCTCCTTTTTTTGAAGTCTTAAAACTTTTCTGTAGCATTCCTGGTAGTGCTTTGCTTTTGTGCAACGATTAAATTTTCTCAAATATGAGAGTGGCTAGTTTGCCACTAGCCACACATAATTGCCACACAATTAATGCAGCTGACACCTTAGTCAACTGCTGTTGTCATTCTCCATCGTCCTTTTTGCAATTTGTGCCTGGGTATATCTTCATCGTACGGCCAAAACGTAGTGGCTTCCCATGACAGGATCTCATTCTGTGATGGGAGTAGGTGGTAACAGACGCTGGTTGCTGGTGCATTTCTTATACTTCTGGATGCTCTCTTGTCAGGCAACCAGAATTTGGGCCCTCCCATCGCCTTCACCCTTGCTCGCTCCCACCGTCTGTGTGTGCCATTGCTGACCCGTTCCTAAAACGTGCCTGTCCCAAACCTTCAGTCTGGTTGAAATGTTCATTTTTCATTTGCAGGGTGAGAAGTAGCAAGGCGTTGTTTGAAAAGCAAGGTGCAATCGAAAGGTAGAACACCACTGGTTCTAAAACTCTGATCCGTTTCAGGGAAATCAGTGTGCCTCATTAGCTTCACAACTTCAGGATTAGACCTTCTTGGCCATTATCTCATCTAGGCTGTTGGTACTTAAAACCCTGTTACTTCTTAACTCTGTTGCCAGCCTCCTTCCATTTCAGCTCATGTCACGTATTAGACGCAGTGCGCTCTGCTGCTTCTGCCAAGTCCAACATACTGCCACTTACTTTTCTGTTCCTGCTTTCCTCGTTCCCCTTAAGTGTTGGAGTCCCAGTGCCACAAAGTGTTTAAACATATGTTCAACTCCATGTGATGAAGTGTTTTGTTGAGTCAGGACCTTCGCATTCAACTCAGCCTGTCTGAGTGCAAGTTAGCTTTTGAAGTTTGAAAGGCACGAGGAGAGATCCTCAGTGGCACAGAGAGGACCAATTAATTCTTTCTTTTATTAGTCTCTTTGGTTCTTCAATGTAGTTTCTCTTAGATTCCCATTTTTTACTCTTTTTGCCTTGTTGTGCCATCTGCCTTTTTGCTTCACATCCCTCTGTTCATCTTTAATTTACTGCTTGTCTTCCCCAGAGTTGGGAAGCATAATTCTACTTTGTACCTCAGAAAATTTGCTGTACAGTGCAATTAATTTGAGTTGGCAGTTCAGACCGGCTGGTCCATGACATGCTTCTGGTACCATCAGGCAGGTGACCAAGAATGCCACTCCCATGCCATGATGAGACCTGTCCGAAGGTACTATTTCACCTCCATTTGTCCTGACAGGATAAAATAAAAATCTGTGCTGGACTAAATGTTTGCTTAATACAAGAGTGTTGCTATGTTTTGTATGGGAACAGTTGATGCATGCAGCTGCTTCAGAAAGAAAAGAACTGAAAATTTGGAGAAGTTTGGAATACAGGATGCTAATTAGATCCCTCAATCTCTGAGCTCAGAGCTTTCCCAGGGCTTTGGTGACTTAGCACTGACTCAGAGAGACGCGAGTCCTTTTGATGTCTTTGCATATTTTTTTTTAAACCTACTGCAGCTTAGCTTTGAATTCAGAACTTTTGCTTGCGTTGCATTCCCGGGTCACTGCAACCGGGCTCCCGCTATCACAGGCAACCCATCACGTGATTGCTTTCATAAATGTGCCAAGCACGGTATTCACATCTCTCAAGTATCTAACCCCTGCTGCATCTTCTGGATAGCTGCTCCGAGACCTACTCTTCTGATCATTGAAAACTCTTTCTTTTGCAAGCTTCCTCTACAATTGTGTTAATTCTAGTGATATATTTCTAAATTGACTCTGTGTACGCCATTCTGATGTAGAACTGTGAAATAGCCTTTTTGATCCCTTCTTAAGTGATGGTTGTTTCCAGACTGGAGTTGTTTTGAGCAACTGCTGTGTGTCAGAGTATATGTGCATGCATGTATCACAGCTTTCCTGTTCAGTATATTAATTAACTCTGTAGGCTGAAGTGCATTTCTTGATTCAAGAATGTAACTCTTGTTTAATCGATGGGGTACATGGTTTGCTTGCACCAAGGGACAGAATTCCGTCTGTTTTCCTGGGGAAACATTTTTCAGTGTTGCTTCACTGCACTGTTGGCTGACCTGTCTGCTCTTTCCAACAGTTTCATATATGTCTGAAATGACTGTAATGGACTGTGGCACTGGAGAAAAAAAATGACCACGTGCTGCATATATCTCAATGAAAACTGTATTAAAATGTGGTTTGATGGTTGTGGATGCTTTTGATGTTGAGTATTTTGCAAGCCACATAATGGCATTCTGTCCCTTCCTCTCAGTGTTGCAAAATGGTGTAAAGTTTAGATTAGTAACAGGTCATGACATAACAATACTTAAAACCTCAAAGGAAAACTTCACGAAATGTTACATTTACAGATCGTTCTGTCAAAATAGCTCAGATCACCGCTACATTATTACTCTATTTTTGCTGCCAGAGGTACTTGCAGGGATATGAGCCCTTCTGGCTTCTGGATGCCGTTGTCGTTTCACAGAGCCATGACGAATGCTCAGCCCTGCTGCAGAGCATGAACTTACTAGAGCATGCAGTATGGCAAAGGACACCTGAAGGTTGGCTGCGCTTTGGTGTTCCCAGTTGTGTTTAACTACTGTCAAATGTGATAATCACAGCATGGGAGAGCCTTCTGCCAGGCTTCCTTGCGTGTCCGAGAGGAGGGAGCGGAGCGTTTCTTTTCAAATAGTCGAGTGAGCATCAAAGCTGTTACCTTAGGCAAAACGAAAATGGAAGGATAATATTTTAATTGCCTGAGAGATAGTGGACTTAGGCTTTTATTCAGCAAAGCACATGGAGTCTGTTGACTTCATTGGGAGTGTGATATTTAAACCTAAGCATATGTTTGAGTTAATTCCTGAGGTGTGCAAGCGAGGCCCTCGGGGAGAGCACTTCTCATCTTCCCTGCATGGGAGGGGAAAAGGCATTCGGCTTTGTGCCGAAAGCAATCAAGGCAGTTAATTTGCTACATCTCAAGTAGCGTAAAAAGCAAGGTAAAGTGGCACCAAAAAACTATGAGGAAGGGACCAGGGCAAAGGGGTGTCTCTTCTGCACAGCTCTACAGGGATAAGCAGTGTCCCATCTCCTGGGAAAGGGGAGAAAGGGACTGGGTCCTCGGTCTGCTCTCCCTCGCTGCCCGGTGCGGTTTCCCTGTCCTTCCTCCGGGCCGAGCCGGCAGATCAGCAGGGGCTTCATGCGCTTGCAAGGGAGGTTAGTGCTGATTCATCAGTAACTGGCTCTTCTCCAGCCCCCAAACAGCTCCTGAGGTAGAAGAGGTCAAATCTAGCTCAACGTTACTTAATGTAGCGTGTGCACACGTTTCTGTCACGCGGTGACTTCTGCGTCCTCAGCATAGCTGCCTTCAGATAAAGCAACTTTCATCATTTTATAGAACCTGAAAGAGCCATGGCATGTTTTGGTAACTACAGCTTAATTTTGGGGTTTTTTTTTAATTTTTCTGACTCAGAGTCCTTTTCTCCAGAAACATAAAGTGATTCATATACCCAAGCACTTAACTTATTACATTTGCAAATGGTACTTCATGCATGCTTAACGAGGGTATTCCAAACCACTAAAACCATAATTTGCTTATGCTACATAATAAGGCTCAAAACCTGCAAAAGACTTATGTAAGTACTTTTAAGTTCATTGTAGATTTTTGCAAATGGTGATTTACAGCCAGAATGTCCACTGGCTTAAGACTCAGTGGGTCTTTGTGGTCCTTATAAGCTCTGACACAGCACCTGAGAAGAGCGAATGAGAAAGAAAAATACAATTGATGCTATAAATCTCATGCAGAAGAGGCTTTTTTATTGCTTTCACAGGGGTAAGAGTTGAATATTAAAGTACATTAGAAAAAGGAGATGGAAAGAGAAGATGAAAAACATTTTTTTCTTTCAGTCTGCTCTAGAATTTCTAAAATTAAACTCTCAGTGTCTTATTATTTTCATTGGAAGATATGAGGGAAAAATCCCTATGCTGGATAATTCAAAGCCCAGATAGATTTATTTAGACTCGAAATATACAGTGCTGGCTAGCACTGCCTTTTTATAAAGCTATTGAACTGTTACTCAGGCAATGCACATAATTTATTATTTTCTTTTTAAAATGGAATCAAATAATTTATGACACTGCATTTTTAATCTCTTAATACAGACTTTTTCTCCCAGATCTTCCAGGAACCACTACAGATTATTCAATGTCCAAAAAAATCCTACATTTTTTTCATTTGTCTGTCTATCAGACAGAATTCTGAAAGCAGTAAAATCTTCCAACCTGAGTTGAAATTTAATAAATCATAAATGCATTTTGGGGATTCAGATTATGTTCTGAGAAACAGATTTCTGAAAAAGTCAAAAACCTTTTTTTCAGGTGCATAAAGTAGTGTTGTTTGCAGGCATCTGTTCATTTTGAGATATTTTATTGCTTTGTCTTATTCTGTTATTTTCACTTTGTTGTTGTTGTGAAAAAGGATTTTTGGTTACAGTCGTCCTCTTTGTTGCATAAAAAGGCAAAATTCTCTCCTTTTTCCTCCCTCAATCTCCAAGAAGGGAAAAAAAAAGAGTAAGTTTCTGCTGTGGCAGTAATTTATTGGTCACCAATGTCGATGGAAGAGTACAAATGAAACAGTATTATTCCTTAGGAAAGGACCGTGAATTGCATGTCACGTGCGTTCAGCTTTGCAGGAGCTGGAGGGGGCTCGGCTTTTCACCAGCTCAGCTGTTCCCTTGTCATGGTAACCGGCACCAACCCTGACACCGCTTCAGCAAGTGGGTCCCAGTGCTCCCTCGCTGATGGTGCTGGTGTCAACACAGCTTCCACCAGCAGCATCCCAGAGGCTGCTTCCATTAAAAGGAGTAGGAGCATTGCTGGTCTTTCCAGGAGGTACAGTGGGGAGCCACAGCCTCCAGTTTCTTCGGATGCTTTTGCAGTGATGTTGTAGATAAATGCGGTTTGGTCTCCTGGTGTGTCTGCGTTCATGTGTCTGCTGATCTCTCCCAAGACAGTACTTACTACAGAGAGAGGCAATTTATGAAGAAATGGTGTGTTCTTGAAAAGGAGTTACTCTGGATGATCTGAGGTCCCATGCAACTTTTGAACAGCTGATGAGGATATATCCTAGGATGCCAGAGGGAGATCCGTGATCCCCCTTGAGGGAGAATGATGGACTCCTGGAAAATGGGCTGAATGAGGGGGGAGTGTTTCAGGGATGAGGGCCTCTGTGATGCCTTTCCAGTTCAGTTCGCACAAGAAAGAGCTGCAATTGGTTTTGTAATATCTGGTCTGTGGCATTTGCTTGGTGGCTTCTCCCGCTGCACTGTGGTCTTCATTCCTCTGAAAGCTCATACTTGGCTTGTGCTGTCTCTGTCGGGAGCTGATAGCGCACTTCCTTGCAGTGATTCACCGACTGTTTATTTAGGGACTACATTGCATCTAGGCAGAAATCTTTCAATATTAAAAATATGCCTTACTTAGCAATTTACATAAGCTACCAGACTGGCATCTAGGTTACTTTTGTCTTCAGAGCTGACCACCAAGAAGGAAAAAAATGTTTCTGTTGGCCTCAGCTTTTCCATAATTGGGAAGGAGATCTTGAGTCAGCAACATGCAATTTTATAAGAAGCATAGACTGAATGCAAGATACCAAGGCTTTTGCCTCCATTTGAGTATTTTGAGACGGAATGCTTGAACCATGGCCTTCTTTGGGAGCCCCTGAGGGTAACCCAGAAAGTCCAGGATTGCAGCCTAGAAGAGCCACGTTTACATAGTACAAACAGGTTTCTCATTAGCAAACCACATAACAACATTGTCTTAGAGTTACATTCACTGGCATTTCTTCTCAAAGACAATACTATCATGGAAGAGGTTTAACTGGCAGGGAGATAACGTGTTTTTACCTCTATGCACTCAGTCATCAAGTTTCAGCCAGGTCAGCTGAGTTTGGCGTGAGTTTGTGGGGCTACCGGGAGCGGGCAGGGGAAGTCTTTTCCCGCGCAGCCCTTCTGAGCCACCCGGCCCTGGTCCCTGCTGTGCCTGTGCGAGCGCTTGTGGGAGAGCCTGGAGGATGCCTTGGCCAGGAATCAGGTCTCGGTTCTCAAGAGCTGAGGAAAGTCACCCTTGATGTCTATCTTCTTGCACCCTGCCACCCAAATGAAACACAGAGGAGAGTGCTACTACTGATTTTTTTGTGGTTGTCATGTTACAGGGATTTTCTGCCAACAACCTGTTCATTCTCTTACGTGGGTTTATTTGTTTCAGCCAAAGGAAATGCGGCAGCAGAGGGTGGTTAGCTCATCGCTCTGCCAGCGACTACAGCTCGTGCCGCAGTGCTCGGGGTAGTGGCTAGATGGCACACACAAGGCTGTTGAGAAGGAGACAGTCTTGTGTGGAGGACATTAAATACAGTAAGGACCAGCCTTCACTGTGCACAACTTTGCATGAGAAGTTGAGTGGAACGGGCAGAGTGGTGTGTAACTATGAAGGCAGACATCAAGGCCAACAGCAGGAAGGGAGGACAAGAGAGGACACAGAAGACATCCTGGAGTGTGGCAGAGCTCTCCTTCGGTTTCCATGTCTAGTGTTTACTTCTCTGTTTAGCCAATTGCCTTAGAAATTGTGAGGAACTGCGCTTTTTAGTTACAACCATTACAATTCTTTCTCTTTTAAAATTAATTAATCTGTGGGCCACCCCCATCCTGCCTGGGTGCTCCTCTGCCTCACGGCGCAAAGGTTAAGAGCCTGTCTTTTGACCCTTTCCCTTAGTTCCTGCTTACTTGTTTCACTGGCCAGCACACAGCCCTGTGCGGGGTGTGCCCTGGCACAACAAAATCACATCGCGCCTGGCTGGCTTTGGGGTTTGCTACAGGCTCAAGGCAGGCAGCGGGCATGCTGAAAGGTGCCGAACCACCAACCTTTCTGGCAAACAGGACTTTACAGGCTTGGCTTCAGGCCGGGTGAAAATACACTCTAGATGCATGCCTGGGTAAAACTAGGCAGGTTTGACTGTCGATCACTCAGTGATTTCAGGATCTGACAGGCAAGTGGTCCAGGAGTTCGGAGTAGTAAGTCAGGCTCCCACAGCAAGAGCTTCCCAGGAGGGGAGCTGCAGGATTCTCCTGCGCTGAGCTCATGGAGCGTGCAAAGTCAAGTGTTTGCAGAAGCTGGTACACATAAAATCACTGTCAGGAAGAGTACGTTAAGAATTACCAGAAAGATAATATCCCTGGAATTCTTCTAAGTGTTTATACCCAGTAACCTGGCTGCCAAAAGTGAGCTGTTACTGGGGTTTACTAACTTTGTGGTCTTCTTGGAAGCCCACCATATCATCCTGGCCTCTCATGCTTTGATGCGCAAAGGGCTGGAAGCTGGGCAGCAATTTCAGCCTCTCCATTGATGTTGATTCAGAAAGTGTTTTAAATGGCAGGGTCACCCAGCAATGCAAACTGCAGGCATAAAAAGAATAAAAATGCCAAAATCAAAGCAAAGGCTACATTAGGTACACTTGTGCCGTAATTTTCTATTTAAGTCAACATCAGGTTGGGCCTTGGATTTGTCAGCACAATGAGGAACGTTTTGGAAAGTGGAAATTGCATTATGGCTTCTGTTTCCTTTCCAGGGAAGCATGTGAAGCACATTACAGAGCGAGGGAAGGTCGTGACTGCAGGGAGCAGCACAGGATGTCTGAGAGGGAAAGGTGGGGTGAGAGGAGCTGCTGCAAAACAAGGACAGAGAAACAGCAGGAGAGCATGGGGGTGAAAAATGGTAACTGGAAACCTTGCAACGTCTTAATCACAATTCCTTCACATACATAAAAAGCACAAAAAAAAAAGTTTCCCCTCCCCCCAATTACTTCTGTATTTCTAACATTTTTATCTCTTGTTTTAATTTAAATGTGCACTGTTGGGTTTTTTTTCACATCCTGGCAATGATCTGAAATTTTTGAACTGCCAGACAGATAGACTCAGTGTTTCAAAACCAACATCTGCCTGTGTGCACATATGAGTCTGATGAAAACGCTGGACAGGCTAGGACTGATCAAAATGTATTTGCTTAGCTGTGATCAGTTAATATCACCACTGTGTATTAAGTATTGCGCTTGCTATATTGTGGCATGCACCTCCCAGCTATAATATTGCAGGCATCGTTCCCTCTGTCCATAAAACTATTGCCGAGACAGCCCTGCGCTGGGTCTTGAGCAGGGTGGAAGCCACCCTCCCTCCACCCCCTCTGTCTAGGGCAGGAGGAGGCTCTCAGGCCCCTCGTTCGCAGGCAGGGGAAGCAGTTTGGGAACCAGCTAGAGGAAGAGCCTGCTTTCTCTACTCTCCCTTTACTGTAGCAGCTACGTTGGCCTTTCCAGGATCGTTTATTTGAAGCACTTTGCAGCACTACTGGCCAAGGAGCACCTCTGGCAGAGTGCTGGGGAGAAAAGCGTATGGTTTGGCATAAAGGAAGTAAGCATAAAATGTCTACATATTTCTCAAAAGGCAAATTATCTGAAAAGTGTGTCCGACCATAGCCCAAACCAGAACAAGCTGTAATTATGTATCCTTTTGGTTTGAAGTTTATATGATTTTCTCTCTGGTTTTGCAAGTGTGCCACAGTTAACGCTTCGGTGCCTCAGCGGCCAAGCTGTAGAAGGTACCCTACTGCTCAGGCGCTGGCAATACTGCAAGACAGAAGGTACTATCCTTTAACCCTTTGCAAGATTATGTATCTTAACAATATGGAGCCGTCTCAAAGTGATGACCTGTCTACGGGGAGCTGGGAGGAGGGGTCAGGAATTGGGATGATTACCCGCTACCTTTTTCATTTTACAGCTGCTACTCAGGATATTTTGGTGCTTGAGTTAATAAACTTGCAAATACAACAAGGCAGAGAGGGAACGGCACAAAGGAAACTAGTTGTAAGGAATTAAACATTAACAACACACCTTAAATGCAAACCGAGTAGGAGCAAAAGAAGGGAAATACCATCCAAGTACAGTCTGTACCCAGTTTTATCAGGCAGGCGGGATTTGTTTACGGAAGCAGACACTCATCTCCTTCCTCCCTGCGGTAAAACGTGTATTTAAAGGAAGTACTAGTAGGAATTTTGTCTAAGTACAACTTGCAAAGTAAAGCCTGAAAGACAAGCCTAGTCCATTTGAGTTGCTACTCTGTAAACTAATTCTTTAATTTAAAACCAGAATCAGCAGCTAGCTCACTATTTAACTGATTCCCAAGTTGGATGGCTTTTCTGTCCACGCTACCCTGGTGTCTCTGTTCAGGGCTGTAAAACTCTGTGGTAAGAAGGCTGCTGGCTTAGCCATGGGGTACCCTGGCTGATTCAGTCGCTCCTCCATCAGCTTTCGCCATGGGGTTCTCAAGGTACCCCAGCCGTAAAGCCAAAATGCCCTGGACGGCAAAGCCAGTCTCTTAGAGAGTCACTTGTGATTTTGTCCTTATGAAAGTAAAGGAACAACTGTGTAGAGGGGCAAACCCCCCAGAACAGGTCTGCCTGCTCTGGAGGAGGCAGGAGAAAACGGCGCGGCGACCCTGCTGCACTTCTGCTGTCGGTCCAAGTGAACCGGGGTTTGCCAACCAAACGAAATAAATAGCCCAACACTCCCTCCCTCCGAGTAACATCAAGTCTGATGAAGAGCCCAAAGAGTATATTTTTCAAAATGTCAATGGCTGGATCAGAAGATCAAAGATCATTGATTTTTTTTTTAATTTTATTTTATCTCAGAGAACGAGTTTAAAAAAATTCCTCATCAGCTTCTTTTTGAATGCCCAAAAGGGGAAAAAATTAAAGGGTGTTTATTAATATTAGCAGCAATATTCCAAAATGTATTGCATGCATTATTATTAATATTGTGCTAGAGATGCAGTGCCAGCAAATCATAGATACAGAAAGCTGGCAATAAATTAATTGGAGAGCTAAAAAAGTACTGGAAATTAGGAAAGATGATGAGATGGAAGAGATCAGCTGAGCAAAGTGAAGATCGAGAATGGCACATCTTTCTTGCACTAATATGGTAATGAAATACAGCGAAGGCAGAGTGGGAATACTGATATTCACACGCTTCTAACAACTTCTTGCTGTACTCGGTCAGATATCTGTGAAATTGCTAACGTGAGTTATTACAGGATGAAAAGACCTTCATGCCAATATAAATGCATCTCTGGTGCAGAGCTCTGTCACTTCTGCAATAAGAGTTTCTAAGTTGATCCAGTATTACAGAATGAGCTGGGCTTTGGAAGAACTGGTGGCTTAAGTTCACCTGTGCTAGCAGTAGCCTGCATCCTCCAGTAGTGGACAGGAGTCCGGCCAGGAGACCCAGGGCCCATAAACGCTATGTGATGCATACAGGGAAAAACAACCCAAACTCCCACAGGAGTTGATGGGCTCTGGGCTGACATTACCTCCCAGAAATGAGGCTTGGTATTACGGTAAACAGTGACATAAAATCTTAGCTCCTGACTGTTTGACAGTCAAGAAGAAAACAGATCTAATACTGTGGATTATTTAAGAAGAAAATAGAGAAGAAAACAGCAAACATTATTGTGCCTCTGTGTCATAGGTGCTTCTGCCGCAGTTCTCGGGAAACAACAGAAAAGGCTGAGAAAAAGTGCAAGGAGGGGAGGTGTGACACAGTCCCTGCACGCAGAGCAGCCGAGTAGGACGGGGTCCTGCAGGAGGGGGAAGAGTTGTCTGCCGGGCATGATGCTAAAGGTCTGTAAAATCAAGGTGTAGCTGGCAGCTGACGAGCCGAGAGCTCGGGGGCTCAGGTGAAACTTCCGGGCATTCAGTTCAGAATAGACCAGGGGAGACAGTCCTTCAGGTGCGTAATTAACCTGGGGAGCTCTTTGCCACATAAGGCTGTGGACGCTACAATTTACATGAGCTCCAGATGAGGCTGGGCAGGTTTGCAGAGGAGAAATCCACCGGGGTTAAAAAACAAACCAACCCGCCTGAACTGCAAAGCATTGAAGGAGGCCAGGAGAGAAAGTTTTCTCCCTTTTCCTATGCTCTTCCCGAGGCGTGTTTCTGGCTCCTTGACCCTAGCGGCTTCTCCAGTTTAAGAAAGCCTTTAAAGATGTTCCCAGGACGGGAAGGGAAACAGGAATCAAGCGAAACCACCTGCTTGTGAAGGACAACAAATGCAAAAAGGGCAGGGGTGTGAGGGACGCACAACCCAAAGCTGAAGAGTCGGGGGCGCGGGGACAGCGGGCAGAGCGCCAGGCAGCACCCGCTCCCTCCCAGGCAGGCCAGGGGCGAGCGGTGCTGCCAGATGGGGACGCGGGAGGACGTGCAAATGGGAACTGTCCCCACGGCATCCTCGGAGGAGAACGGCGCCAGCAGCCAGGGCTGTCTGGCACACTGAGGAGGTGCAGGTGCGGGTACAAACGTGTGGGGAGGAGGGCAACCCAAGCCTCAGCAGGAGGGTTTTTCGGGGGAGGCTGCGGCAGCGCTGCGATGCGAAGACGTGGTTGGAGGTCTCCGGTGCAGCGAGGCCGGGCTGGCGGGCATCTGTCCCCCTGTGCCTCACCTGGTTTGCCCTGACCCGTGACTGGAGCCAGACCTGTGCGTGCCCCGAAGCTGGGGACACCTCGGAGGCAAGAGGGACATGTTGCGCAGCATCCCTCGGCCACAGTGATGCGGGGAGTTTTTGGGACATGCGCTTTGCTGGGGTTCCCTGGGTGGGAAGCAGCGACAGAGGGGGCAGACGCTGGGAGGGACAGTGTCGGTGCCTGTGGGCTTAAAACACTTTACCTTACAGTGGGCTTTCTGCAAAAGCTGACTGAAAGTTTTTTTTCTTTTCTTTGCAATTTTGTACTGATAAACCAGGCTCCCTGCCAAAGTTTTATGCTCCAGGCCGTACCATGTGTGAAGTTAGGGCAGAACCCAAGAACGAAAAACAGAGGCCAATGGACTACAAAGTCTTTGTCGTATTGCAGTGCAGGCCATGTACACCTCGCTCCCAAATTTTGACTGCATCTAAAAATTGATGCCTATTTAGCAATCGGTCTTCCTTCAGGAAATAGTAACCTCTTGAGCCATAAGATTTTTTAGGCCTCGGAGATCCACTGTCCCCAAAGTGGAGATGACCATGGAGGCGGTACTCGTCTTGAGCAAATTTGGCATCCACTTTGCTTGCCTAGATCCCAAATCAGTAGCCTTCCGAGGGGGGAAGGGGCACTGGATGAACTCCATTCCCACTCATTAAGACCTGAAGGATCGGGGCTGCTCTTCTGTCTCCCTCCTTTTCTCCAGTCGTCTCAACCCTAACCATCACAGGCTGGAGCAGCCACTGGTGACGCCTCTGCCACTTGTGTAAAACACCCGAGTTACCGGTTCCCCCGAGGGACGGGTTCTCCGGCCCCAGGCACCTCAGCCATGCCGGTTGTGGGAGCGGCAAGAGCCCTGCCTGGCCCCAGCATTGCCAAGGCATTGGGGCCACCCCGCTAAAGGCCTGATCCCCTGCACAGGGCTCTCTCTGCAGGGCCAGAAATGTTACGCTGTAAATACGGTGGGAAGCCATTTCTTTGAATATCTGATTTTTACCCCCACAATTTCTCTTGACACTTCCACTGCTTTAAAATTATTTGCCCCCTCTCCATCTTTACTTTTCTGTGCATTGTTTTTCTGTGGCAGTCTTTTTCTCTTAATTGGCTTTGCTTCTGTAAAGGACTTTCCATAATGGTTTCCTTCAAATTGTTCCATTTCAAAGTTTTCCCTTTATTTCAAACTTCCTAGTCTCTATGTGACTCTGCCGTGTGGTTTCTAAGCCTTCTTTTGCTTTACAGCGTCCCTTTTCTGTGAGGCAGTTTCCCTTGAACAGCTCTACAGTGGTGATAGCATGAAAAATCTCTGTATCCCTCTGTGTCTCTATACGGAAGTCTAAAATATCAGTGAGAGAAAAAGCAAGCATTTTTTAATATGAAATAAGGGGTATTTATTTATAGGGTATTCGTTTTCAGAAATTCCCTAATAGCATGAAGAGAAACCTTGCCATTTTATAAAAAATACGTGCTTATTTTTCTTCATATGTTCTAATTATACCACAGACTTGGCACAAAAAGGACAAGCATTTATTTCTGTGCCATGTGCCCAGAACAGCTACTGCACGACCATCGTCCTGCCAGGATTTGGTGCTGGGAAGGTGCAGCCTGATGGTTAGAGGCAGGGTGCTCCTGCTTTTAGTGGGGGCTGTTGTGTGTGGCCGGGGCTGCAGGTCTCTGAGTCGGGATGGGTTTACGCCTTGACTCACCGTCAGAGAGTGGTGTAGTGTTATATATATATTCTGTTACAGGTATTTGGGAGAGCACATCTCCTGAAGTCCTCTCGAGCGGATCCTTTTCAACGCAAACACTCGATTCCTGGAGCAGTTTCACGCGTGTGGCAGTGGGGCTGATCGGAAGCCCACCAAGACCAGCGAGCGCCTTCCTGCTGGTACTCAGTCAGGCTGTAACCGGATTTAAAAAAGTGACCTACATCTTTTGCTCCATATCTCAGGCTGTCTTTGTGTAACCCTCCATAGGTGGTCTAAGTTTACCACGGCGGTGTGAAAACCTGAATCCATGAGCAGTGGTGGGTCTAGCTATTTAAACTGCTTTTTGTCCTGGTTTCAGAACTGTGAGCAAGACTTGCACTTACCAGTTTTGTCAGCAGAACTAAGCTGGTGGATATTTTCTTTGGTGACTGTTTTTGCTTCTGGTTCATGGCTACACCAGCAGCAGCTACGGTGAGGACCAGCAAAAGAACGCTTTAGCAGATATTCCTGATTTTGCTTACTGGCTCGGGTTTGCTAGCCTGTCAGAAGTGGGTTTTGCTTTCCAGTATAGTTGTGTTTAGACTGAGAGGCCTTTTCAAGCTCGGAAGTTTTGCCAGTGGATTTCAGCCCTTTTTGAATTTCAGATGCAGGGAGATACAGAGGGGCTTTCTACAGCTGTGTCTTGCCCTGCCGCTGATCCTTTGCAGGGGCAAGGTCGTGCCAGTCAGCCACCACCAGCACGGGGTCGCTGGGAAAAGCTATAGGACTGCAAGAGAGTCCTTGTATCTCAGTTCTGTCAGCCAAAACTTTTAATTTAGCACGGGGAAGGCCACAGGTGCTGCTAGGTGTGCCACCCACTTCTGTCAGCCTGTAGGGTGGAGGCTGGGTTTCCCACAGGGTGCGGCTGGTGAGAAGCGCAGGGAGCTGCGGTGGTTTCTGGGGCTCGAGCAGATCAGCCAAGCAGAGCGTACCCGGGATGCAGGAGCTGGGCAGCGGTGGACCGCATACAAGGCAGCAGCGCAGCGCAGGACCCGAGGCCAGCGGGCAGCAGTGTCTGGTTCTGCTTCTTCCAGCTGGCAGAGGGATTATTTCAGCGTAAGGGAGTTCCCCGCCGCTCTGCCATGCAGCCCTCCCAGCGAAGGGCACAGCGGTTCATCCACCAAGTGGACGTAGCAAAAGCACTAGCGATTCGTGGTTGTTTATAATAGGAGTACCACGCATTATGCCTGAATTTTTTTAACTGTGGTATCATGAGAAAACTTTCTGGAATGAAGAGAATATTGTGTTAAAGTGCCTCCTGAATCAAACTCTTTTCTCATACGGCAGTTTCTCGTAAGGTAGAGATGATGCTCCCAGAGAGAGCAGGATGGGACAACTGGAGGTCTCTTGGTCACATCTTCCAAGAGCATCAGACTATCATCTTTTTGTTAGATGCACGCTATTGGGGATGCAGGGGCGTGTGGTTGTTTCTCAGTGACTCATGGTGGTTAATACCAAAGCACTTAATCACATCAGTGTTTTGAGCTGCTGGTTTTACAGCCAGGTGCTTGCTGCCATGAGTTAAGGTCTCATAAATTAGGCCTTTATATATCCTGCAAAACATTAACAGGTTTCCTCTCTCTGCACACTCTTCATTCATTGCTACCTAACAGCAGAGAGCAATTTAGCTCCCTGCCAGTGTATTTTAGTAAGACAGCAAATTGTCTCTGTTTACTTAAGCTATATAATTCAGTAATTGTGCTGCAAATCTTGGCCAAGTTCCTGAATAGTTAGGGCCTAAAAACAAGCTCTTAAATTTATATTTAGGTTCCTAAATAGAAGGTCTGATTTTTCAAGTATTGTGTCCATCCTGACTCTTGCTGACTTTAGAAGTCAATAAGCATTTTTTTAGAAGTCAATAAGCCTTTTGAAAATCAGGCCTGCTACTTATTCCAACACTTTTATGGGGAAGACAAACTATGTTTTAGACTCCTTTTAATATTTGTCTTCGTAGTATTGAAGTGCCTGTTTTATTCCCTGCATTGCAATAATTCCTAGTGGAGCTTATTCTTGTTGACAAACTATCAATTTGGATTGATTAAAATGTCCAGTTAAAAAGTTGCCAGCAAGGTTGCTATGTGAAATCTTTGCTGGAAGATGAAGAGATACACAGAATAAGAATATTTCTGGCAAGTCACTGGGTTGGGTTTTTTTGGGTTGGTTTTTTTTATTGTTGGTTTGTTGTTTTTTTTTTTCATAAAAGGGCAAGCTATAAATAACCATCTTTCATCTAACATATGCTTCGCTGCCTGTGCCTGACAACAAACATGAGTGAACTAGGGTTCATCAGAAATGCTGATTTTGTCCTCAGTATTACTGGGAGCTCCTCAGTGCCTCTTGGTGAGGTTTTTTCTCCCATGTGTCAGTGCAATAAGGCTTCCTTTCTCTATATAATTTCCAGGAAAGTCTGATTCATTACTTCAGAGGCTGAGCTAGATTCTTTCCTCTGGACCATTTTAAAAGAAATCATTTAAGCCTCAAATACTTATGCTGGCTGCAGCAGCAGATGTGTGAAAGAGTGGGCATTTGCTTTGCTTCTTGCTGCTCATCCTCGAGAAGAGGAGGCTCTCCTTAATCTCTGGGCTCAGAAGCATGGCGGAAGGACTTTTTGACATAGGATAAAACAATGACAAAACCATTCCTGTGGAAGCACAGCATGCAGGCGCTTTGGGATGCTTCTGGAATGTGTTACTGGGGATAAGTTACTCTTTCTTTTCAAAAGAAAATCACACTAATGCCTTTAGGGAAAAAAAATCTTGTGTTATGAGGGGAAAGGGAAGAAATTATTCTTGGTAATATTTAAAAGTTGTTAAATTCAGAAGGCCCTGGTATGGGAGGATTTAATAGACGGTAAATCAGCAGAGTGATCTATCACGATTGCAAAAGTGACTTTGAAAGAGTTTCTCATTTTGGTCTCGGAGATCTTTCATTTCTTCTATTCAGATGCCATGATGGATCAACAGTTGCAGCATTTTCAGTAATCAATATGCACTTTTTTTCTCAAATTGGGGCCACCCCTGAGAAAATAATTTTGTTTTGTAAGCATTATTTGGCTGAGACTGACCGTGTGTTTCCATTCCCCTTGCAGAGGCACAGCCATAGCTGGAATTGTTTTCGGTATAGTATTTATAATGGGAGTGATTGCCGGGATTGCCATCTGTATCTGTATGTGCATGAAGAACAACCGTGGGACTCGAGTAGGGGTCATCCGAACTACGCACATCAACACCATCAGCACGTACCCAGGTAAGGAAGGGGAATGACACCCCTGCGTTCGCGCCTGCGTTCGCGGTAGAAGTCTATCTTTGGGCGGTTAACGGCTCCGCAGTAATACGGGGGGTGTGAATACAGCGGGAGGCCCTTCTCGGTCCGGAGGGGAGCGGCGCGACTCCCCGCTGAGCAACGCGAGACGGCTCAGGGCGTGCGGCGCTCGTCAGCGCGGCGCTCCGCCGGGGCTCATTAACCCAGCTACTCCGTGGGCTAACGAGACCTGGCCGGGTGCCATACCCACACAGCCGTCCGCCTTGCGGTGCCTGCGGTAGCACGTTGAGACCTCGCTCAGGGCAGAGCTGCCTTGTGCAGGATAGACCTTCTCCCTGCACCAGAGGCTGTCCGGCGGCGGATCGGTTCTTCTTCCGACGCGTTCTGGTTCTTGTATTTGCTCTTTTTCACATACGGTCAGGTCCCTTTCATTGTTGGGTGTAAGGGGGGCCCGGCATTCCACAGAGAGGGGAAAACCCGGACGAGAAGGTCTGGGGATCGTAGCGCAAAGGCTTCGAGCGCTGCCCTGTGGAGCCCAGCGCGGCCCCGCTGGCTGGTACTCGGCCAGAGCTCACAGGCCCTGCTGGGCGCTGCGGGGTCCCAGGTGACGCCCGCAAAGGCAGGCGGGCGCCTTTGCAGGGCAGTCGCGGCTCTGCCTCCCGGCAGGGGCTGCTGGCTGGCCTGCGGGGCTGGGCCCGAGCTAGCTCCCTGCCCCCGCCCGGCACCGTGCCTGCGCCCAGAGGAGTGTGGAGCGCGGTGCGGAGATGCCCCTTGGGCCTCGGGCAAGGTGAGCCGAGTGGTGGACGTGCTCAGCGCAGGCTTCCCTGTGGGTTAACGTTCTGGTGCAATGCTTTTTCAGGTGCAGGGCAGCACCAGGGGAGGCACAGAGCCTAAGTCGGATCTGGCACTGAGCTAATAAGCTGTCACAGGCTCTGGGGCACCCCAGGGACAGTAGGGACCCCTCATGGGTCTGCTGCAGTGCAGTTATGCCCATAGGGGGTGGGAACTGTACCCGTGCTAGTTCTGTGCAGAGCCACGCTCTGCACCGCACGTGTCAACTCGCGCCAGTCTAGGATTGGGGTACAGGAGCACCAAAGGTGGTTCTGCACCGAGCCAGCTGGGGTCTGCAAGGCTCGTTTGTCTGGACTCCCCACCACGTGAAGGTGGCCACATTGCTGAAGATCAAAGCTGACCCTGGAAACAGCATAACAGTGTTTATGCAATGCAGCTATGGCTCTGCTTCAGTGACATTCTTAATTACAAATCCAGGAGTGATTGCCTTGGGATAGCATGAGAGTTCACTGTAATAAAAGGCAATGGTGTTTCATGGGTGAGGTCCCCTCATCCCACTCTTAGAGATCCCCTGCCTTTATATTCCCTCCTGTTGCAAAGGTTGCAGCAAACCCCAGATGCATTATGTATACTTATGGGCACAAGCTATGCCATATTTATTATGTGTTACTTTATCGCATTCACTGCTCCCAGCGTCCCTTTTCTCCCTCATGCTCTTACTTTTCAGTTAAACTAAAACCATCTATAATCAGCCTTATCATTGCAATATTGTTTTGCATAGAGAGAGGAGTAATGAAAGAAAACTGCAATACTCTCAGCCATGAAATGCTGAAGAGCTACCTCAGAATCTAATAGTCGCCGCAAGCTGTAAAAACAAGAGCAAAATGAAGACTCCGGGGCTGCAGCCTTCTCCTCCCCAAGTCTGCTCCTGCAGTCACCCACCCCTGTCCCCCACCTCCAGGCAGCTGGACTCCGCACACTCCCGGTTCCTGGTGCAAACGTTAGTTCCAGCAGTTCTTTCTCTCAGCAGCAGCAGTTTTTGGAGAGTGGGGAAGCTCTGAAATGATTTCTGTGTTCCTCGCTGTCATCAACATTTCTGGAGTAAAGACTGGCCTGGCTTTGGCTGCAGGGTTTGCGATCAACCCACCCCCCTGCCATTACCTGTTCCGGACAGGAGCAGCAAGCAAGGGGATGCCCTTCTTTTGGCCTCTGCCACAGCAACAGCTGGGTTTTCAGGGAGCTGGGAGTGCTTTTCATGGCACACTGAGATTTGAGTCTCTTCCCCCATCACAAACGTCCTAGGCTTCTGTTTCCTCTCTGTTCGAGTGCTATTTCACTGCCTGTCTGCTTGAGACATCTAGGGAGGGGGATGCTTTACTATGAGCATCCGTGGTCACGTAAACAGAGACATGAGCAGACTCTGGACCTTAACAGTGACACGGTGACATGAGCGGACTCTGGACCTTAAAATTTGTAGAGACTACTCTAATGGGGCCTTGCTATGGAGCCTTCAGTTCCTACCATGTTATCATTCTGCAGCATTTACTGTCTTTATGATCACTGAATTAATCCATCTTCTCTAAGGTTGGTAGAAGTAGTTGAGAAAATGTTTTCAGCTGTTTGTGAATATTTTTGTTGTTGCCTAAATGCCTGACCCAGTTTACAAACACTGGGCTCTCCTCAGGTGTCTCTGTTGGGGTCACCAAGGCGAAAGCTTTGTTCTTCCTCAGCCCGAGCCCTGGGAACAACCTGGGAAGATGTCCACCGTTTGCCCTGGGATGTGTGATGCTGCTGTGTTTGGCATGGCATGGCATGGCACACATCTCCTGAGGATCCAAAAGGTGTTTGAGAGGTCTTTGGAGATCAGCAAAAGCCCTGGCTGCCCCATCATTTTGAGACAACATAAATCCATGTTGCTGCTGAAGAGGGTGGAAGGGAATGGATCTAATAAAAACCCAACCTTCCTCCCCTGAAAAAGTTTAGTTCTGCCACATCACCCTGGTATCATCTGTCATGTGGCCACTCAAACACTGTGACCAGCACAACATGTCAGGGGGCACACGGCTAAGCAGTGAAGGAAAGGACAATAAGCAAGACTTGCATTGACATAAAGTGACTGTATAATGACAGTCTGAAAAAAAAGTGAGCGCACTGCCAGGAGATTTTACATCTGTTGTATGGAAGTCTGAATGTCAACTAGAAAATACTTGGGGGCCTGCATCTCAAAAAAAGATTTTTAATTATGTCTTCTTTTTTCTCCCATTTCAGTGGCTCCACCACCATACAGTTACGAATACGAAATGGAGTACCCAGCTGACCTACCTCCACCTTATACTCCAACCCCACAGACTTCAATACAGTATCCCCCACCCCCTCCATACCCTGGGAATTCAGGGAAATAATTACACGGCTTCACTGGATATTAACTGCCTGTTGAAACAGCCAGCACCGTTGGGAAAAATATTATCGACTCAGGGACAAATAGGATGGGGTCTGCATCAACACATATGGCCAGGTGTTGAAAAAACCTGGGAGGGTTGCCATGGCTCAGGATGAAGCCATACTGTCCACTCTGGACCATCACGTTTCATGATTAAATGAAGAAACGGTTCCTGTAAGTTACTGCCTGATGAGTAGTGCTTATTAGCATCAGTGCTCAGCGTCGGCTGCAGCCCGTTACAGCACGTGGGAGCGGAGGTTCTCCCATGTAAGAAAGTGCTAGTGGTGCAAATGGTTTGACGAGCTGTTTCGAAAGCACAAAGCACAGCTGCTGGGGCTTATTCTGGGGGAAAACTCCAACTGTTGTCTTCAAGTATGTGTTTACACCTTTCCTTGAAACGAGGGGAATAAGGAAGAACAAGGAAGAGCGAAGCTATTTTCAGTTTCTACTTCAAGCTGATAATACCCAATGCTCAGCTGTGCATGTTGGTCTGATAAGTGTATTACAAAGAGAAGTGCTGTTGGAGTTATTCAATAACCAAAAAATTATGGATATTATTTTTGGCCAAGTGCAGGTTGTTTTAAGTGCCTACTTTCAAATAGTTTGAGACTAGTTTGTGTCCTAAAATGTAAACATAAAGACCATTTTTATGTGTGAATTACACTAATTTATAGCTGATTTACTTTTACCTGGACTTAAATTCTGTATACGTTGGACATATGCTACAATGTCTTTTTTATCAGCAAATGATACTTTGATTTTTTTAAAGAATACTGAATCAGGAAAACTTACAAGTGGGAGAAGAAATACAAACCAAGCATTAAAACATCATAGTTTTTTCTTTCAATTGGATTGTGTAAGGACCTTTTTTAAAACAAAAAATCATATTTTTTACCAGTAATAATGGTAGTCAGCCTAACCAAAGAGCTGAGCAGAGAAACTGTGAGCATCGGAGTACTTTTGAATGTTGTCTTGGGCATTTTAAAACTGTAAGTCACCAAATAATACTTTTTGCATTTGTCACGCACATTGTGCAAAATTACTTAATGTGTGCTGTGTAAAGGGCAGACCTTTATGATTGGAAAAGTTCCACATACTTACGACGCTCACTGTAATTCAGCAGCAGCTATTCGACTTCAGAGTAGAGTCTCCGGTTACGTAAAGCATCATCCTTCACTGGCAAGACTGACACCTTTCTCGGTTTTATGTGCGAACCACAGAGACAGTGCTTCTCTTTGGGGATTTAAAAGTGCTCTTGGTTTGAGTTGAGTGGCTGGGTAGTTTGAGAATGCTGCAGCCAAAATAGCGGAAGGTGACAAAACTCTAGCACCTAGAGTTCGGGACAGCCACAGGGTCAGGTCCGTTTCCGAGGGAGAGACGGCAGGTGACCACTGATTCCTGGAGATCAGAGCACATTTGCATGTTTTCCAGCGTAGCCCTCCTTTTCAGGTGTATCAGTGTGTTAATGAATAAAAAACCGGCTTGCTAAAGGTGGTACCATATCCTGGTGAAGTCAGCTGACAACCTCTCGTCACCCCCCAAGTCTGGTATTTTTGGCATTCAGTCCTGATTCAGGGAAGAACTCAAGCAACCTCTTAACTTTGCCCACAAAAGTTATTCAGAGACTTTCGTGTAAACAAGATCTTCATGACTGTTCTTGGTCAGATTTTGTAATCGAATTTGTCCGTTCCAGGCTGACTAAGCTTAGCCTCTTGAAACCCCACTTGAAAGCGCAAATGGCCTCAGTCCTCGCCACTGTGAGTTCAGAAGGTCTGTGTTGTGGCCCTTGGCCAAACTGAGCCATGAGTCACAGGCCCATTAGCTACCTAGGCATCTGTAACCTGGTCAGGGGAAAACCGAGCTGTGTCACGGGTTTTGGTTGCTGCTGGTTCCTTGGCGTCTTCTCTAAGGAAGGAGAGCTGTATTCTCATTTCTGTCCTAAACATGTCATCTTTACAATTCCTCCTGCTCTGGCCTATGCCCTGTGACGTTTCAGCTGGTACCATGACCTCTCAAGAGATGGAAGTTCCTCAGCTGAAGTCCTCCCATGAAGGGCAGCCTTCTGCGTGTGCTGTTTTGGCAGTTGCCACTCAAACTCGTCTGCTGGGGTATTGATGTGCCTGCCAACATGGTGGCCAGCATGAAGAATAGACTAAGCATAGTTTTCTCTGCAGGAAATCCTGTTTCTGCCGCATCATTCTACACTAGTACCTCAGCACTTTCCAGTTGATCACACAGGATGATATTTCTGTGTCAAAAAGTTACCTATAGATAAAGAGTATTGTCATTTTTCCCATTCCTGTATTTCATTTCTTTGTGCTGAACATGCAGACACACAAATCAGAGAGCAGGTTGTATTTGATGAATCCAGTCTCCTGAAAAATACAGAGAAAGAAAACTATCCTATAGATTGTAAATCTTCCCTCAGAGGAAGAATTTCTCCGGCCGTGACATTTGTCAGAACAAGTTATAAAGCAAGTTTCTTAAATAAAAAGGCATTTCTGGAAAATAACTAAAAGTCTTTGATCACAGAGTCCTCTGTTTTTCAGCTTTGCGACTGCGTGTTGCCTCTGATGATGTTGCGTAAAGGTCACGGTGACTGAAGTACCTACAATGGCTTTATAAAAATTATGGAAATAGCAATTTGAGAATTTCATAGTGATAGCGAGCTAGTTGTTTGATACAGAAACACTAATGGGGATGTTGATTTTAGTATGTTAATTAATATTCTGCAGATCCATATATACTGGGCCATACCAGGCAACGATTTTAATCTCAAAGGACACCACGTCTCTTGTCCTTGGTAAGGGCCCTTACCAAGGTGTTGCCCTTCCAGCAAACCAGGAGAAACTAGTACAGAGCAGCGTATTTTCAGAAAGAGGTGATGATTGCATTGAAAATAAGCAATCAAACCAAGACAGCCAAAGAGGAGGCGAGAGTCAGAAAGATTTATAAAAGTAAAGGAATAGAACGAAGAAGTTGCTCCATAAACAAATGGGAGCATTTGCTAGTACTAAGGTTTTATTAGTTGAGTTTAGTTGAAAAACTTGAAGTGGTGTTATACCTTAAGTGTTATTTTCTTTGTGTGGAAACATGTAGTTTGTTCACCACCTCCATATTCAAAGCTCCTGCAGTGCGGATACTGCCGGCCAGTAGTCATTTATTCTGTTTCACATGAATAGCTGGCAGATGAGTGGGTTAGTACAAAGAGTTTTTACTTAGTCACACCAATTTGTTTCAGTCTCATGCCCTACATCATATTGTAAAGTAAGAAAGAAATACAAAAGTGCAATCTATGGCTGGGAAAGGCCAAACAATCTTGCTTTTCTCGCTTGGCAGTGGACGATATTACTGATCTGGTTGGTGGATGTAGCGTTGCCCTGGGCAGTTCATATACTTGGACCAGATGCTACTTGATTTTCTTGTGGTCTCGGGTTGCTCTGCCTTTGGCTCACAACTTCTAGTTTGAGCTGGAGAGGCAGAGAGGGAAGGTCACCGTGTCGGGAGCACAGGACCTGGTCCCCATGAGCCTTTCTCCTTGCTGTCCGAGCTTAGCACGTTGGCACACGCGCTGTTACGGATGGGAAGCAGCAGGAGTTGCAGGTGCATACAAGGGCACAGGTACTTGCATACGCTCCAATGCCAGTCCTCTTGTGTGCAAAAAACATAAATGCTGTGGGATGTCTTAGTTGTAGCGGGCGTATTTCAAGCCATGATTCATTTCGCAAATTTAATCTGGTGTTTCTTTAACTTTTTTTTCTCAGAAAGAGCTACTTCCAAACCAGTTAACTCTCTCACGGTTTCTAGGGTATATACCGAACAGCAGGAGAAATGCATTTAAGAGCTAATGACCCATTTGGGAGACTTCACAAATTAGGTAATAATCAGTTGGAGGAGTTAAAAGGCCAAGGCAAAGCCAAGGGAAGTTAATGTGCTAGGCTGCCATTACCTAAATGATACACTCCCATGAAAGGATCATTAATGCTATTATAAGCCTTTTTTAATTAATGAAAAATGTAACGATTTGCTTTTTTAATGTTGGTGACTGTGAAAGATGCAGTTTTACCCGTGTACTAGACCAGATTTTCAGTAGTGCTACAATGAAAAGATTAGATTGCTCCATAGAGCACCTGGATCGATATTAACACTGTTCTTGGTATAGCAGAAATAGAGTCTTTCATTTTAAAGCAAATGTTCTCAAGACCCTTTGTGAAACCACGATGATTTTTTTTTTGGAGGTAATGGGCTAGTCCATAAAGCACTGATGGCTTTCTATTAGAACAGTAAATGTTTGGCATTTCTGTATTCACTTTCATCCTGAAAGCTCTTCAAATGCTTTAGTAACTGGAAAAAATAATTATTTTAGTCACCTTGGAATAAAACGCAACAAGTATTTAACGGCACGCAGTAGTAGTATGTAATACCCTAAGGCAGAAACTGCACAAAAGAATTAAGGGAAATTCAACATATTTCTTCAGTTTCACTAAAACGTCAGTGCTTGGACAAAACACCTTGAGAAAATAACGACCAAGACCTTTTATAAAGTGATGCCAACTATTACTTTCCAGTTAGGGTTAGGGTTGGCCTAGTGGTGGTTTTTATATTGCAGCAACATCTGAGGTCCAAAAAGCAGAGCCCCGGTCCAAGCTTGGATTGTCGTGCACCCATTGTAAAAACGCACCTCCCGCCCCGTCACGATGTTGGTGTGCCGCAGGAAGACATGAGCAGAGGACTAAAGAATGGAGGGGTGATGGTCCCTCAATTCACAAAACTGAGAAAGAGATGGGGAAGAACAAAATGCTCACGACTTTTTGGTTCGGCGTGACCTGCAGAGGACGGCTCGCCGGTGCTATTGCCGGTGGCGGTCGCTCCAGGAAGAGAGAAAGCGATGAGCACGGAGCGTGCTGAGGAGCTGCCACGCGATCGGGAGAACAGCCCGGAGAGGGAACCGGGGAGCTCCGGCTCGGGGATCATGTAACTCGAGGTGCTGGAGCAGTAACATTTGTCCAGTTTGCTGTGAAGATTAGATGGTCAGTATTCACACAGCACTGGAAGTGGAAAATGTTAAGTATTTTTGTTACGCACCATTAGTATTCTGCATCCTTGGTGGAGGCTAGGAAAGGGCAGCCTTTGGGTGCCATTTCTTCACAGCGATGACTAAGAATGGACTGAAGCCAACAGAAACAAAAGGAAAGGCAAGGACTTCGGTGTTTCTGAAGAAAGTGGTGGGTTTTTTTGGGGTTTTTTTGTCAGCATAGCATATGGAGCCGGTTCCTTCACGGAGGCGAGCTGGCCGCCTGCCAGCGAGGGCAGCTGATTTTAAACAGCTGAAGCCTGTGGGAGGGGGACTGAAGTGGGAACTGTGCAATGCTGGTTTTCCCCAGGCCCGAGTCTTCACCTGAGCCCTCTGCTCACTCGCAGGAAACATGCTGGGGGAGGCTTCGAGGCAGTTCTTTCTTGCGTTAACGGCAGGCTGGCCACCCGCGCCCGTAACCTTCGCAACACATCGATGGTACATACATTTTCAGGAACGCGGGCAAAACCATTTTTTCATGGCCGGTAAGCAATCCCTAGATTTCTCTCAATAGATCCCGTGTTGTACTGACGGGAAGTCCTCCGCTGCAGGAACTCATCTGGAGGCTGGTACCACCTTTCACCGCTTTACCCAAACTGCCCCGTCTTTTTTATATTCTAGCACATTTACCAGCGGCTCATCTCGTTGCCCTTATTTTACATGCTCCTTCAAGATCCCTCAGGGCTGCCTCCTTATTTTACCGCTGCTTGCCAAGGAGCTTTTCCGCAGAGCGTTGCTCACAGGAGAACGTTTTCCAAGCAGACCCTTCCCCGGCGCCCCGCATCGCCGCCGCCGGGAGCTGCCTGGGCAGGCTGGGCTCTGCAAGGTATCGCACCCTGGTTTTAAACATCGCCTCCTCTGCAGGGGAGGAAGGCCAGCTGTTAGGCAGCTGTCCCGAGATCACCCTCAGCCCAAGCTTTGATTGCAGTGAAACTCCACTCTCTCTGTTTCCAAAAATCCAAATGTGGTCAGTGAATTCAGAAAGAGGAAAGGGAAATGGAAATAGAAGTCATGCCCGCATCTGCTTTCTGGGGTAGCCCGGCTGTGGGGGATGTCTTTTTCCCTGTCCATTGCCAGCTATCGAGTTGATAGCACGTCTCCTCTTCTCGGTTTCTGTTTGCCTTTGCTGTAGAGCATCTTTAACAGGAGGGGAGGGTGTGCTCTGGGCACGTTTGCAGCTGCAAAGCCCAAATGTTCCCAGGGGCTGCTTTGCGATTTCCGTACCTATAGCCTCCTGCTTTGCGTCTGGACCTTTGTGAACGATCACTCAATTGGGAAATTTTTTTATCCTTTTTGTTGAAGTATAATACACTTCCTGGCTTAATTTTTAGGTATCTACTGTCCCTTGGTCATATACAGGCGGTAACTTGTTGGTGACTAGGCTGTGCTTGATGAAACAAAACGTTGATCTGTGGCTGGGAATCCAGTGAACCCATGTAGTGGGACTCAAACTCTTTCATTATACCCTGAAACTTGAACAATAATCGACAGCTACAGGTGATAGAGGTTGTACGGCGGGTTATGCAGAACATCCACAATGGAATAAATCTGTATACTTGTGACTGGCCCTTGTTTGAGGCTGGGTATCGTAGCAGTGAGCCGCTTTGTTCTGGCAACGGGCTTGGGGTGGTTTTATGCTTGCCAAGGCATAAAGGGGTACGAGGGTACCTGCCATTTGTTGACAGCTAAGAGACAAGGTTGCTTCTGTACCTGCTACCTCACATAACAAGGATTTATGAAATCATCTGAGGCTGCCCTTGTCAATTATCATCATCATCATTTCTGCGTTTAAAAAACAAGGCAGAGTTCTTGTGGGCATTCATCAAAGAATTGCTGTGGTAGCGCAGTCTCCACTACTGTGCCTCAGCTGAGACCTCATCAGGTAGATTCTTGGGATTTAGGAATGGTAATAAATACATATGTATGTATATACGTATGCACTGTTCCTCATTTGGTGGTGCGCTTCCTCTGAGGTGGAGGCGGGGGGATCAGCCACCTGATTCAGAACTGGGAAATCAGCAGATGCGTGTGTATGCCCGTGAACTTGGAGATGAACCATCCCAGCTGGGTGATAGATTTGGGCTCCTTGCCGACAAACTGTGAAGTTATGTTTAAGAGGTCTGCCACAGCCCTCGCTGTGCTACCGCTGTATATCCATCTTCATAATCTACAAGAGACTATAGCGAGGTGTAAATGGTCCCTGACACATCTGAGAGACTGGTAGAGTAAAACAGAGTTCCCACCAGCTCTCACTATGTGATTACAATCAAACTAGGGCAGGTTAATAATCCTCCCATACTGGGGAGGGCTCCTGCTCCCCAGCCGTGCGTCCTTACACCCCACTGTACAAGTGGCTGCTCCCTGGTTCTGCAGGGGCTGGTGTGCGGCACCTGCAGGGTGGCAAAATGAATGGGGGACATGGCAGTAAGTCAGCTTGGCAAGAGCCACTACTTGGTTTCATCGAAAAATCTATCATTAAAATCCTTCTGGCTGCTAGTGTTTATTGCTGATTATAATTTCTGGTCAGCCTCAGTGAGTGAAATTGAGGACAAGCTGTGACTAGCGACGTGGTACAGAGAGGGATGCTGTGTGTCTTGAGGGGTGAGGTCCTGCAGAAAGGTAAGGTTGACTGATAATCAAGAAGCCTGGGAGAAGTCACAACATAAACATGTAGGTTTATTGATGCTTGTCTTTAAAGCCAGAAGAGTAGCATCTTGATGTTCCTGTCCCTGCCACCCCTGTCATATTCATTTAAAAAAAGATCAGGAGCCCAACATAGGTCCTTCCTCTAGCTGATGAGTGCAGAGAATTTCCTTTTCAAGCCTGATCGGCTCACTGGTAAGCTTGGACAGTGAGCCTTCTGCTCTGCACCAGTAGAGATAATAAAAGGGATTGATTCAGATCTTAGATCTTGGCTTGTGGGAAGTGAGGGAAAACAAAGCATCCCACTAGCTGGAGCTCAAGATTCACTGAAGTTTTAAAGCACTTCTCCATCCATGGACAATAGACTTATTTTGATCATGATAGTCAAGGTATCTGATAAGAGTTTTCATAAATGAGATAGGGCAACAGTGATCAGTTCTGTCTATGACAGAAGAATCATTTTGGTCTAGACAGAGCAAAGTATCTGGTTCACCAACTGCCCTGTTCACCATGACCCTCTCAAAACTTGCATGATGAAGTTGGATTAAGCGAAGTGGGATCTACATCCGGAAACACTCATTTTATATCAATTTGATGAGCTGCTATTTTCGACCTTTGCAATTGAAAAAGGGCAATTAAGTCTCTGCCATTTGCTTCTTCCATGCCCCATGAGTAAGAAAGCAGGGGACACCCTGACCTCTGGCAGTAGCTCTGCTTATCCTTGCCCTTCTGCAGAGCCCAGTGACAGGCGGACAAGGGAACGGGCACAGCTCTGAGCATCTGCATCCAGCCTTGGGAGCTGTTAGGCAATTACATGGCCAACTCTGCAATCTCCAGACCATTAATTTTGAGACAGTATAGGGGTTTTTTTTTGTGTAAGTTGTCTTCATATCTGGGTGCCTACCTGAGGGTTGAGAATATTTTGTTTGAACTTCCAGCTTCTGAAAAAAAAATCATCTTCCTGTATAAATTATATATTACTATGAAAGGCCAATTCCAGTGGATCTAAGGGCTAAACAAACAAAATGATAAATCTTCCCTGGGCTTCACCTGAAGACTTCCTCACTTCAGGTAATTAGCTCCAGTCCACCTTGGGTACAAGGGTTGGAAAACGACAGCCAAGGATTTCTGCTGAGAGGAATTTCTCATGCTGGGCAGTGGGAGTGACTTTGATGCTGCTGCTTTAAAATTTGTGTAATGCAGTCTGTAAATCAGAAGTATTTCATTTATCCTGGTTATGAAAAAGAAACAGAACAACAGGAGGTAAGGGAAGTTTTCAAGTGCAGATAAATCTTTCTGTTCTTTGTATCTTGGAGGTCAGTGTTTAAAAGTAAGAAGCTGTAGACAAAAATCTTCAGCATTTTTCAGTCTTCTCTTGCCTACATATTTCCCAAGTGGCTGTCAAGTGTTATTTCTTCCTGGTGCTGTCAGCTTCTATTGCCTGGTACATGATGTATATTTTAATTGACAGCCAGTAACAGCCATTCCAATCATAGTGAAAACGATATTTTATAGCCAGTGTGGATGGAAGTCGTAACTTGAGGATGTGTCAGTTACTTGTTGGAAATATGAATAATTGATACTGAACATAATACCTTTCCAGAGTCTCTGTTAGAGACAATGCAATCACAAAATCGCTTTGTTGTTGTTGATTCCTTTACGTACGATTTGCTAGTCTCTCTGTAATTCAGGAAGACAATTACTCATCATCTAGTAAGGGTCTGAGTGAAGACCTGAACTTAGAAATGTAATCGGGCACGACGAAATATTCAGTTTTGCCCACAGAAATACCGAACACAAGGTCGACAGTTAAAGTTGTCTTGCTAGCGTCGTTCATTGAAAGGTGCCGGCAGGACTTCGGGTCAGATCCGCGTGGCAACATACAAGCGACTGTCACACGTTGTAGCACACCGAGGAGGGCAGCAGAGAGGACACAACATGCAGACCCGCAATGGGGAGGTATGCAGGGGCCCTGGGAGAGACTGCACCACGCTCCCAGACCGCTGCTGTAACCCCCACATCTTTGCTGCTGCCGTTACTCGTATCGTTACCGGTAAATTTGTGTTGGGTGTGTTGAGTTGAGTGAGATGTGATATCCCGCAAAGGCGGTGTGAGAACAGAGTGCGGCAGGAGAAGTAATGCCATCAAATGCCGTTTGATGCCTCCTCCTTTTCATCTGAGGATCCATTTACATGGAAGATGAAGCTCCCACGGTGTATTTGGCTTCACTGGTGATTTGTATATTTTCTATTCCCTGTGGTATTGCTGACCTGGGCTAAGGCTCATCATTGGCTTTCCTCACTGATCTTGAAATTTAATTTTTCCTGAGCTGGAGTGTGTGATACAGAGACTTAAACCTTTTTCTGAGACCATGACGCTGACATCAGTTCTCGTGATGACTGCAAGCCACCAAGCCTGCCCTAAGCCCCTTGGTGGAAGGACGCACCATTACCCTTGTGCATGCTGCAGGGGTGTCGTCAAGACCAGAAAGAATTTAGAACGATCTAAGTGGGCTGGGAGGCATCCCTTTTTTAAACCTCATTCCTGATGTTGTAGGTTATAATTTGCTTTGCAACAGACAGCTTACAAGAAGGTTGTCTTACGGTAAATGAAGGGTGAATACGAGTTGGATAGGACGCTTTTCTTTAATTTGGTTTGTTTACCCTGAAATGAGCAGCTGGCTTGTGGTTTGGGGAAAAGAAGAGGGGGTTTTTCCCCCTTTGTTTTCCACTATTGTTGAATGCTGAATAAACTTTCACGACCTGGAGGCAAAAGTAATGAAATCACTGTTACACAGGAAAGCTTCCCACCTGCTCTGGGTTTGTAGCCCGCTTGGGCTAAGATGACCTTGTCTCCAAGTTTTCACGGGTTCTTCTGTGTCTTCCTTACCCACCCAGAGGGTTCCTTGGCAGATTTTGAGGACTTTCCAGACTTTTGTTGGGAATACAGAGCAGACCCATTGGGGCCACCACACAGGAGTTACAGGCAGGAAGGCTGCCGCTGTTGGGAAGAAACATTGCTGCCTGCCGCACGGCTGCCCGCACTCCCCGCAGGCCTGATGGGTCAGGGAAGGGGCAGAGAGGTCTTCAGCTCAGATGCTGCCGATTGCCTGCTCCTTGTGGTAAATTAATTTTATCTTTGAAAGATATTTACTGTGTCTTTGCAGAGCTTTCCAGAAAATTCAGATTTATTGTGCATGCATTCATATTTCTGTACAGGAAATCTCCAGGTTTAATAAAGGTTGCTGAAAAAAAGGAAGAAAAAAAAAGATGTTTTACCACAGGCGAAGCTAATAACCAGTCCTAGTTATCGTATTGCAAAATCAAGTGGAAATAAAAGTCAGAGTTTTTTGTTTTAATATTGACAGCAACTTTCCTTTCCTCAACCACACTCTGCAAACAACAGGAGTCAACTCCCCACACACAATTTTTCAGTGAGATAATTAGCTATCTCACAGCTTCCAAAAAAAATACAAATAAGCAAATGCCCATCTTTCACATAGGGAGGATGCATTTGATGGGGACCCTGTGCGGTGGGGACGCTGGGGCAGGGGGAGAGAGCGGAGCTGCTCTGCACCGCCGTCGCACAGCCGCGGGGCGGGCTGGCTGCCCCTGCCAGCCCCTCTCTTCGGACTGGCTCCGTCCCATGGCGGCTGGCACCTCATACCCAGCTGGGATGTGCCAGCTTCTGCATGAAACATTGCTGGAAATGTGAGTTTAATGAGACTGGAGTCAGCAGGTAGTTTGGCAAATTATCTTTTTATGTCCGTAGCTGATTTTCACACATCAGTTCCCTCTCCCTTTCCTCTGAAAGCTGCCTGTTGAGCGAAAGCATGAGCGTGTAAGTCCCTTGGCCACAACTCTTCTGATCTGAGTGCAACTCCTCCACTCAGTAGGGTGAGCAGCTTTGAGCCCTTTGTTCCTCTTTTTTGAAAGAGAGGCCAGTGAATGCACTGACAGGTGAAATCCCAGCACAAGATGACTGGATCATCCACAGATTCGGTCCTTCGTGGTGTCACATCAAACCAAACACAAGAAAATACTAAAAAAACCTTGCAGGTAGAAATATTATACAGTGAGACCTGTGCTCATTTGCTGTCACAGGGCAGTCTGCTCATGGGTGCCCAAGGCCAAACTGTGGCAACCGCGACAATCGCCGACACACATTCGCCCTGGCAAAGAGCTCTCCTTTCCTGGGGAGCAGGGACCATCGGTCTGTGATTTGGGGGCTACCCGTCATCCAGCGTTCAGTTCTCCATGCCATCAAAGATCTTTCTGACTTCATGCTTCTTGAGCTGAACCGTTGCTGTTTTATTTTAATAACTGCTTTAGTTTTTTTCCCCCCTTTTCTCCACTCTCCAACATATGATTGGGGTTTCTATTGGCATGAGGATGCTTCATTTGGCTACATTGCACTGTTCTTCCTGGGTGGGAGTAACTATATGGGAATTAAGAACCTTATACCACACTTACAACAAAGGAAAGTTGCACTGCTTCACGTGCACCGTCTACCATATAGTTGTAAATGCTTCTCAAAAAGGCAAGGAAACTCTCTGTACATCCCTCTTAAGTTACTCTCCAAGGCAGAGCCCTTTCCCCTTCTGGGGACCTTGCAGACAGAAACCTAAAAAACCCCAACCTAGCACAAAAGCCATCTCATTGCCTTAAAGGTTGTTTGACTCTTCTAGTGAAAACAGCAAAGAAATAACTAGAAACTGTCACAGGATTTCAGAAATAACGGACTGCCTTTGTTATCACTAATAGCAACTTATTGTGGATTTTTTTTTTCTGGAAGCTCCCCATTTCCAGAGAGTGCTGTGAGAGAAGTTTGGTCAGGCACGGGGGTCCTGGGGGAAAAGTCGAGTAGTGGAGTAGGCAGAACTCCTCCGTTCCTCCAAAGAGGTGCTCGCCTTGCTTGGAGTTCAAATACACATGGTTATCTCTTCTTCCAGGGGCAGCTCAGCCTCCAGTGGCTTTGGGTTGATGCACGCCAGATGAGATCTCGCCCCCAAATACGAGGTAGGGCACCACTACAAGCACAGTATGTCAGCCTCTTCCTTAGTAAGGGTTTAAACATGAATTTTTTTTTTTTTTTTAAAGAGTTCTCTTTCTTACCCATTTTTCAAAGAGTGGGTAAATTCTTATTAGGTGGTATTTCCCAAAGGGCAAGATGCTCTGTCATTTTCTCCAGGCAGCTGCTGTTTCTCTGTTGTATGAAACTTTGGAGAAACACCTAGGGTAAACAGGAGTTCGTAACAGAAACGCTGTCGTAAATGGGCACGGGCAAGCCTGGCCCACCACCAGGGCAGGGAAAGAGTGCCTTTTGCAGGGCAGAGAACAGTGTGCTGCGTAGTCTACCCACCAGCTCTGAATCAACACCTAGTACATTTATTTTAGTCATCTTTCTAGGAGGGACAGTTAACTCCATGCCTTTAAAGAAGCACCTCCAAAGTTTAGAGGACGACGAGCTTCTCTCATGCTCGACCCCGTTCTCGTCACCAAATCTCGTCACCAAATGGTGCATTTCAAGATCTCTGCAGAGCTCGGCAAGGCAAAGAGCTTCTCAGCTAACAAAAGGGAGAAACATTTCCGTGAACGCCACATAGGCATGAGGTGACGTAACCTCACTGCATTTTAAGGAGAAGGTTAGTATTTCAGAATCCTTTTGTTTTGTTTTTGTTTTTGTTTTTTTTGTAATATGGATTTCCCACAGGGTTTCTAGGATAGGAGAGATTCTTACACGTAAACTGCTACTGACAGGTTTCCTTGACTCAGCACACATGGGCAAGAGCTTTTTGGCACCCAGGGTGGGTTGGTAGTGTGATAACTCCTCTCCCCAGCCGGTACACGATAGCTCTGGGGCAAACGTTTCTGCTCCCTGCCGCCGAGCTGGCTTTACAAGGGGGGCTGCCTGCCTGCTCGGGCTGCTGCCGGTGCCCCCGCTCCCCACGCCGGCACCCCGTCCTCTGGCAGCAGCCCGCCCGCCGCCCCAGCACCAGCAGTCCCTCGGGTGCCCCAGCCGACGGAGGGCACGTCTCAGCAACGTGGAGGATTTCCGATCTCTTCCTCGCTCTCCTCAGCAGGCTGGAGAATAGTAATTAAGTCAAGGTTGAGGCGTTCCGAGGCACCAAGCTGAGCGACTACTGGGTTGCTGGTGACTTCAGGAGGAGCTTGGGAAGGTGCGCGCAGGCGCCGGCACCACAAACATGATTAGTTTTCTTGTCACCTCAGCAGGAAAGAGAGCTTTCTTCAGAGGCAGCCTGCAACGAATTCTTCCAGAGCCCAGGGAATTCACAAACCTTGTTTCCACAAGGGATGGACTGTGTACTCGTTAATTAAAGAACGGCTCCTAAAAGGCGGCATCAGCCGAAGAGCGGGAGAGCAGCCCAGCCCTGGTATCGGGGCTTGTGCTGCCCGGGGGGGCTGCGCTGCCGAGGGCACTGTCCTGGTCTGCACAGGAGAATGGCTGGGTCCGCCAAAACCAGTGGAAACATTCTCGCTGCAGCATGTCAGGCACGTACCTTGGTCTTTCATGTATGAGAACCTGTGGTTATTACACCGCTTTCTTGATGGCAATCGTATTTTACATCAATTATTTGAAATGTATCATTCCTCCAGCGGTAACACACGAAGTCCTTTCTCTTCTGCGTGCCATTTCTCATACTTTCAGATCAAAACGCTTTTGTGATAAGCAATTATTTGTTACACGCGCATTACATGCTGATGCGAAGCGTAATTTCTCCGCAGCGCAGAGGAAAGGTGGAATAGTTAATATCCCCTTGCTCTGAGGAAGGCTGCAGAATAATAACATGGGAAGCTGAAATAATCATTCTGCCATCAGTTGTTCTCCCCTGGGCCTGCCCACAAGAAGTCGTATAGAGAACCGTTCGAGGCAGGCATCGCTGAAGATTGCCTGCTAATTTTACTCCCTGTAACATAATCTGTTTATTCAGAAGATGCGCTCTATCTTCTCCGCTGTGATTCAGAAGGATCTTAATCTGATGTGATTTCTTTCATTCTCTCTCCTTAGTAATTAATATTGCTGCACGAAATCTGAGGCTTATACTTTATTGCGAGCAATATATTATGAAGTGATTCTTTTTGCTCAAGAAAACATCATCTATACTTTATTATTAACTCGCTAAATCTGCTTTTCTTTTATAATAGTAGCATTGTCTTGGGAGATGGTAGTTAAATGTCTACATTTTTGTTTTTATTGCAAAAGAAAACTTGATTAAAATGGGAGCAGCAGTAGTCTAGAAAACTATAGCTTATATAATTATTTAAATACAGCCTTTGTTCGAGTTTCAAACAGCTTCCCGAAGGTATCTGCTGGTAATCCTGTTTATGAGATATCCAAGGGACAGTGGCTCCAGCTCACTTTGCAGAATGGCTGGTTTTCCTTTTCTTTTCTGTTTGGTGTTTTTTTCTGTTCGGATTGAATTTGGCCCGACATTCTGAAACTTGCGTGGCTGAAGCTCTGAGCCGTTTCCCCAGAACAAAAATCCAACTCCAAGCCTCTCAGTTTGAATAAGCAGTGCCCAGCGCTGCATACGCTTGCAGCGTCGGGAAGCAGCCGGCCGGTGATCAGTGTTTAACCTATTTGCCGGACGCGTCCTCAAACCACTGGCCACAGGTTTCCTTCTTGCTGTCCTGCTTTCCTCTTTTCTGCTTTCCCCTGGGGTCCTGGTTCAAAGCAGATACTGCTCCCTCGTCCAGCGGCCCTTCTCGTTCCCGCACACGCCACACTCGCAGCAGCACTAAATGAAATACAAAAACTTACCCCAAATGCCATTTTAGTTATGCGACAGGGGACACTCTCCAGCAGTCCAAACGGAGAGCAATTGCCTGATTACGCAGCAAAATCAGCTGATGATAAATCTTTCTTTCCTGTAGTTCCTTTCTTTCTATGAACGTCTCCTTCCCTCATTATTTTACGCTCATTTTCCTTTCCAAATGTGTAACTGTTAATAGGATTGTTGAACGAATGGGACGCTCACCTGGGATGCACTTTGCTTTTGCCCATAACTCTGCCGCGGCTGTGATTTTTCGACACCTAATCTTTGCCGTGCTTCGGTTCCCCGTCCCTGCGGCAGCGGCGTTTCTCTGTAACACGGGGGCACTGTCGAGCAGAGCCCCGCGAAGGCGTCGGGGGGTTCAGGTATGGCTCTGGTGAGGCAATTAACCAGCTTGAATAGGCTAATGGAGTGGTGTGCCCCCGCCTGCTAGCCAAAAGCTTTTCAGAGACGGCCACTCAGATCATCTGCGCTGCCTGTAACAAGCAGGGAAACGGGGCTGTGGCGGTTTGTATGCGTGCGTGCGTGTTCATGAAAGACCATAGCGAGGGCTTTGCAAAGTGGGAAAGATCTGTGTCTTTAAGCACAGCGGTGGATAAGCCTCTGTAGAAATCTGCCTGTCGGTACAGATGAAGACAGAATGATTCTAACTTTAAAAAATTGCTTTTGACAGAAAAATAATTGTGAATTTCCCAGCCCCGGCTTATGGATGGTGGAGGAGTTTTGCAGACAAAATAATATCCCCCAGCAAAAACTGAACGACACTCTGCAAGCTCCCTGGAAGGCCCCTAGAAGCCTTCTCTTGCCTCAAGGCACTCCCTCTAGGATGGACATTTCTCCTCCAAAGGCCAGGAGGGCCTGGGTCTAAAAAGGCTTGCCTAGGCTGCCCATGTGGAAAGTAAAATGAAAGACTTGAGTATCAGTGTTGGAAGAAATAACTGAGGCTCTCCCCAGTGGAAAACTGAGTTGTGATCGTAGCCTAAGGAAACCCATCACCAGCAAGGCTGATTCATGGGACAGATCCCTGGGCCAGGTAAGTCCCTGTCATGGTGAGTTGTCCCCTGCTTCACATGAGATCGATACGGTCATGCACCTTCTCAAAATGCCTTTCTCTTCTCAACACTTCTGACACACATGACTGCACATTTGCAGTATGTTCTGCCAAAACATCATAGTGGCAACACCAGGGACTTAATATTTCAGCCAATCCAGGAATAAATTACTGTTCAGGACTACAAAAAGGACAAACATAGGTGGTTTAACAAGAGATGGTACAGCTTAGTGGGCCTTTTGTGAGCATTGCTTGGAGGGTAACCAGAGATATCCTTGTTTTGCTTGACCTTAAGAATCCTACTGGGGCAATTTTTTTCCTCCTTTATTTAGCTCTTTGTCATTAATTTTCTTATTGTCCTTAATTTTCCTTCAGAACCAAAGCATTCTGCATAAGTGATGGCAGGGCAGATAGATAGGTAATAATAAAGCTGTATTTTGTGGGACATACACCCTAGTGAGCTGGGGATTGCTCTGTAACTGTGTATTAGCTCTGTAAGATGGTTTGCCATTTGACTCTGTTGGCTTAAATCACCCAAAGAGTCTGAGGAAACAGGCAGAAAGGGGGGAAAAAGGCCTCTAGATTCTGGTTCAGTCTCCCTTTGAACCTGCAGGAACTCATTCCTTGATGGTCCACAGAACAGAAACAGGGAAGAATATGAGGGCTCTGACAGTTGCTAAAGATTCGTCTTCCTTCATGGAAGGGACCAGACTGGTGTGTCACCTGATGATGAGCTTCTAACTGTGAGTGATTCATGTGGATGGTTTGTTCTCAAGTCCTTTCTCCATATATCGAAGTGGGTTGATCCTGGTTTTCAAAACAATTCTTTGAGCTATACCACACCATACAGGGATTATTGTAGGGAAGACCAGGATGTGTCTGAACTCATGCAAATCCGTTGGATCGGCACAGTGAATATGCTCCAAACTCCTGTCAAGAGCATGGCCAAAGAGGTAGCAAGTGTGAGGCTGCTCCAGGAGCAGATCTCAGCAGCTTGGTGGAGAGGAGAGATCAGAGTGAGGTAACGCTGCAGAGGTGGAGTTACACCCGCAGCTATGCCACATGGGTCACTTGGCTATGCAGGTTGGCATGAGTCCCATGGGACCTCATTTCCAAGATCAATGTTGTCAACAAGAAATCTGAAATTTGTGGAAGGCAGGCAGAACCGCTGTAACCAGCTGAAGTCTTAGAAAATATGAATGAATATTCATGCAAAAATGTTTTCATTGGTCAGCTTAGCCAAAAACCTTGCTCTGACTTTGTTGTTCTCCTTGTTGAGAAAAATGGGTTGCAGTAAGCACAGCGTTTCAGACTACAGTTCCCTACATTTGTGTCATTCTTTGGACTTGTAATTAAATATTGAAGAGAAAGGAGACTTGGCAGGCAGTCATAGTCACAGCAGTCTAATGTCACAGCGTTTCTCTGAAAGAAAAATGTTCTGAAACAGATGAGATAATGTACTTAACTTTGAAAAAAAAGCCACTAAGCACTCACTGGACAAATACTCTCATAACATTTTATCATCAGTACAAGAAAATCAACACTTCTAAAACATCTGACTGTGGCAGTGGCAGCTGAAGGTCCATGTTAACATTAAACTAGATTTTTGCAGTGCAATTTTGAGTTTTCAAGGGCCACTATTTTTCTGTTTCTTTCGAACCAAATTAGGCTCAAAGCAGTGGGAGGCCAGCTTGCAGATATCTCTTCAACAGTGTATTCCTTTTACGCAGCGATAAGTGAGAGATTTTTCAGGTTCTCCTAGCTTTTGGTGAAAGGCCATCTTTTCTTCTCCCTCCTATTAAGATTTTCAAAAGAATCTCCAATAAAATTGAACAAACAGAACTGCAATAATTGTATCTGTCTTGGTAAAAATAATGGGTTGCTCTCTGCCTTTCCTGGAAGAAGGGATAAACTCGGCGCTTTCCTAGCAGCTTTTGATTATTATGCATCCATGTATCCCTGACCTCGCATTTGCCTTCAGCTGAAGACTGTTGAGACTGAAGGAATGAATAAATAAACACAAATTTTTAAAAAGTTTGCAACTGCTTGAAACGCTCCTGCCACAAGCAGCCCCCAGATAAAACACTGTGAAAGTTCTCTCTTACAGTATATCCCATTTAATTGGTGTAATTCTTCACACAGCTTAATCAGGGAGTGAATAGCTCCTGAAGCTTGATTCTAAGTAAAACCTGACTTATATTTGCATAAAACTTTCTTTCCTAGGATTCAACAAGTTTGTGATCCTGCTAGTTTTATGCTTTTTCTCAGAACTGCTTTCCTTCAAAAGAAAGAAATGTGCTTCCTCGTTCCCGACTGCAGGAACCAGCGTCTGACCTGCACAAGCAGGCACAGCTCAGCTGAGTCCCCGCAGCTCAGTGCCTTCCCAGTACAGACCTGCCCCATCCTTCCCATGCCAAAGGCTACCTTCCAGGTGACACCAGGGAAGAAGCCAACTTCTCCCTCCTCTTCTAGGTCCCCACTAACCTGAACATCACTTCATGGCTTATTTTTATGTTTATGCTGCGTGAAAGTTAAACCACTAAAAACTCAGCTGACTAGGACATTGCTTACACTGAAGCTACTTTTGCAACCTTTCAATGACCATAAGGTCAATTTCTTGTTTTGGCAGCGTTAATTAATACTACTGCTGCCAGTGGAAGTGGCTGTAGTTAATAATGTTCCTCCTGTTTTTTCTGATTATCAAACCTGGAAGTCTTTCATTTTTCTTTCCATTACAGAAATTTTATGTCTGGACTCTCCGAAATTGCATCAAGATCACCCCTGCACTATGACTTGTCTGTCTTTTCATGAAAAGAAGGTTGCTTCTTTGGGGAAACAGGGACAGCCATGGCTGTTGACCTCTCTACAGAAAGAAAGGCAGACAACAAGATCCTAGTTCATACTAAACCAGAGACAAAAGCCAGGTCTCAGATTTATCTCTGTGGATCCAGAGGACACGCACCTTGTTGGAACAATGCGGCAACCTTGACTCCGACAGTCCTCGATCTCTGTACGATACCTCTGGTAGAGCTAACGTACTGTGTGAATTATTTTCTCATAAACCAAATCTGAATTTGAGCTTTTTATACCCTATCACTTAAACTGTCATCTGAAGAGAAGACAGTGTTTGTGTGACTTCTGTTCTGTACCATAAATTAAAACCAGACAAAACTCAGTTTCCCATAGCCAAAATGACACGCAGTATTTGTAGTACTCAACAGTAAGGAAAACTTTATTTCCTCATTTTCTCCCATCTTCTCTGATTCAGTAAATTCCATTTCTGAAGCTAATCATATTAAGTAGCTTAACTTATTATAGGCATGATGGTGCGCAAGCACACATAAGTCTAATACCCAAATTATTCTCAGGGAGACAATCCATTATGTCAGCTAGTGATCAAAGTGTCCATTTATATTCACAATGCTATATACAAAATGATTTAATTTCAACATCTATTTTCTTTTAGGCAGAAATGATTATGTGATAAACAAATCATCTGGAACAGAAAAGAGTGGTATCATTGTAAATATCTCTCCGTGTCTCAATTTACTTAATAAGGGATGTCAAAAATCTAAGAAGCTATGACCCAAAATGGTTCCCTCAGCAGCTCAAGAAAGACGGAGGACACAGGATATCTTTACTACGTTTTCAAAGGCACGTATAAAGAGGGAAGACTGTTAGAAATGATCCTGCTGTTCCCTGTCCTCCCTGAAGTTGTACTCCAAACATAGGTATTTTTATATTCTTGCTTTATACTGTAAGCCTTGTTTTAAATAAGCAGCCCAAGGAACCAGGAGCTCTTATGGCGATCCTTTGCTTTGTATCATCTCTCTAAAATAAATAATTGGGCCTCTTTTCTCAATAAGATTTCACATTTATAGCAGAAGAAGGCATCCTCTTCATGGGACGCTGCAGAATTGATTGATGATTTGGAAGTAAAGACGACAAAGTTTCTGTGAATTCTGGGAGGAAGTATTGTAAAATAACATTGGCTTTTTCTTAGCCATTTCTTGGTTAAATAAAACATCATCTCTGCTAAACACTTACAGCACTTCTTTAGTCTGATAGTCAGTATTTGCCCCCAAATCCCAGTCTCAGTGTGAAAAAGATCAGTCAGTACAGCTCACACATATGAAAATATTTTGTGGGCTTTGGTTAGTATCGTAGCGTTCACATATAGCAAAAGTTGAACATCCTTGGGATTGTTAACGTTAAACTGGAGAAGCAGCTATAGAAAGACTCATGAAAAGGCTTAAAACAATCCAAGGTGTTCTTGAGATACTGGCATTTCTAGAAAATATTGAAGGGAAGCATGTGGGTCTTTCTTCAATCCAGTCACAGATTTCATTCAAAACTTCATTTACTTTATCTCATTTGTCATCTCTGAGCACAGCCAGTATCTTTTTTGCTGGCTGCCCTTCAGTTGTAGCCAATACTGAATGTCTGAATACTGATGCAGATTTTGGGTAGCACCTGGCTGAGTCTCAGGGTGTGAAGAACCTCCTGTTTCCCCAGCATACAGCTCTCTACCGTTTGCACAACTGGATCTTCATCTTCCTTAGGAAAATCTCACTGCTCTATTTCTAGATGCTCCTGCAACAGCTCCCTTACTTCTGTTGCGGATGCCTGGCTCTCGTGGGGAGCAGCCCTGCCAGCACCAGGGCTCAACACCGGCAGTTTGGGTCCTCTTCGCCGCCTCAGCCTTTCCATCAAGGCAGTGGCCAGAAGGGCATAGAGCTTCACACCAGCCCCAGTGAACGGTTCCTGGGTATGACCATGGGAGTTAGCAGGACCAGGGAGCCCTTCGACAGCCTGCCCACAGCCAGGCTACACAGGGGAGCCGGGGCTCAGGGGGCTCAGGGTGCTCCATGGCTCCTGGCCCCAGCGCAGGGGGACAGTCATGGGTAGGTTTGATTTACTAATACACCTCCAACCTGTGTGTATTGGCTTTGCTTTCAAAAAGTACTGTGGAGAGGAAATGGCCTCAAGTTGCGCCGGGGGAGGTTTAGATTAGATATGAGGAAAAATTTCTTTACGGAGAGAGTGGTCAAACATTGGAACAGGCTGCCCAGGGAGGTGGTGGAGTCACCATCACTAGTATTCAAAAAACGTGTGGATGTGGCTCTTTGGGACATGGTTTAGTGGGCATGGTGGTGTTGGGTTAACGCTTGGACTTTATGATCTTAAAGGTCTTTTCCAACCTTAATGATTCTGTGATTCTGTGATTTTGGGTCTATAGCAGGTCCTTTCTCTGGTATATATATGCACCAAGCAAACAGGGATTTTTGTTTCTTTGTTTGAAATTCTCCACAAAATTTGAGGTTTACATACCCAGGGATGCATGATAGCAAAAACATAATTTCATACTTGGTAGCAGAATAATTGGTTCCTACCTTTTGTTCAGGGCACTGTCAATTTGCCACCTTTTTTTTTTAAGGCCAATGAAATGGCCTTCATGCAGGCAGCAAGTCACCCTGATGCCATTAAAGTAAATAAGAAAACAAATAAAAGCTACATCTGTCATGTTGCCTAAATTATATTGAAGAGAAGGGAAACCAGACCATAGAAGTGATTATGTGTACCAGGTATCTGACAGCCTATGCTGTCATTGTTCTCTGACTTAAATACTTTGCTAGAAAAAGGACAATACTGCCTATAAAAAAGAAGATTATCTGAAAAAGGAAGTATGCCCTGCTTTTTGAGGGTCTTAGACTTAGGCTTTTTTCTTCTTTTTTTTTTTTTCTCTCCTGTCTTTAAGGTAGAGAAACATGAAATTTACTGACTTTCATAGCAATAGTAAGTATTGGCACATCTCTTTTACAATATGCCTTGTTTAGGCTATCTGAGACTCTGAGCTCCTGAAGAAAAAACTACCCATTACAGGATAGCTGTTAGATAGCTGTTAAATTAGATAAATCACCTGCTGCAGACACCTTGTTCTCTTCATTGCCTGCAGCTGGATCCTAGATAAAATGTGTAGTCTAAACACCTGGGGTGGGATTCAGTTGCTTAAATATTAGTCCTCATATGATTTCAGCTTCTTCAGGTTCCTTGGAAGGGTAGTGTGGGTTTGGTGGAGGTGACTTGGGACTGATGGATCCATACACCTGAAGTAGCAGGTAGGGTAGGCTGAGGGTCCCCACATGATACTGGGTGTTTGTGGCTTTGTTATTGATTTATACCTAGAATGCTGCGGTTAGCAAAGGGGAGTATTCCTCCGGTGTCTCCCTGCATATTATTGGGGAATATGCCTTGATAAGAGATCTGCAGTTGTTGAAGTTTCAAGTGAAAGATAAGAAAAGTAATGTAAATCTCTTCTGGCTGTTTCAATGCAGAGAAAAGGCTATCATTAAGTACGTGATAAAAATAAGCTTTAAGCCACAAGGAATTACAGCAACTCCAGGAATTGTCCTTAGCGTGACCTGTAACATCCACTGAGCTCTACTGCTGAGACAGCAATGAAATCAGCTGAAGTGGGGTGGGGGAGTGTATGTATCTATAAATTGTGGTGGTTCTCTGGCACCACTGTAACTACGAGAACTCCAGGCTTGTGAAGTTCTTGAGTTTCCTGTTTCAAGAAAACAAGAAGTAGTTTTTAAGTCTGACCCTTTGCTGGGGTGGTGACACCAGTAGTATCCTGCTGATAACACTTTTGTTTCTGGAGTTCATCAGCTATATACACTTTGGCTGAGGTATCTGTTAAGGCTTATTAATTTAGTATTATTTACCCACTAGTATAGCAAGTAATTAATTTAACTTTAGACCTATCATTGCTTGCCGTGTTTTGTTTTCTAATGTGCAACAGAATCTTTTGCTTTAATGCCACAGAAATGAGACATGCTTTGTGTGTGAGCATTTATTTACATATGCATGTGAGCACGCATGTACCTTTGCGTACGAGGGTGTAAAAATCCTATAGGGAGAATGGTGGGAAGGAGGGGAATAAATGATTCCCATCACAGCAGCACAGTAATTCAAATGGACAGGAAAATGCCTACAGCTGGGAGGTGGATCACTTGCCAGCACACTCCTCAGCATGTAGGACCCAGGAGGTGACATGAAGTCTGCTCCCTCCCCAGTGCCCATGGGGAAGAAAAAGCTCAAGGAATAGGGAAAATTAAAGTTTTTTTTGTTGTCAGTACTATTTTCTATAACTTTTTTCATGCTTCTGCATTTCTGATGTTAACAATGCTAGTGATATAAATGAGAGTAGACAGAATTGGAGGGAACAAATCCAGTAACGTCTTTCACAGCATACACCTTCCTTCTTTTGTAAGCCTTCCTCCCCTTCCTTCCTTGATTCTTCAACTGCCTAGTATTGCTCCCAAATATCCTTAATACGCTCACAGCTCGTTTTTTTGTAAGTATCTACCATATGGCGCAGCTCTGACACCCTCAGCAGCTTCAGTGATGTGCCCCATTGCAGCCAGCCCCATGGGCTGCAGCAGGGGGCTGTGTGCCTAAATAGGGACGAGTCCTCAGCTGTCACCAGCTTCTGCCTTGGGGAGCTCTGAAGTGCTGGGTAATTCAGCTCCCTGTCTGATAATTGCATTTTGTTTGATATAACTTCTTAATTATACCATGAATATGTGAGGAAACTGCTCATCTGTTTAGAGTGTGGAGGTTAAAATTAAAACTGTCTCAGTTTTCTCTGTTGTTGTGTAGGTGTTGGTTCAACAAACTAATATGGAGCAGACAACTATCAACTGAGATGTCAAAAAAGGCAGTCATTACAGCAGCTGGGAAGGCTGCTATTGACTTTATTGCTGAAGGGAGTGTTTGCTTAGTCTGTGCCTGCAGGTAACAATGAATCTATTAAAAATAAACTCTGGATTCATTTCCTGGCACTTCACATTTCTTGAATGCCTGATCTCTCTGTAGTAAATGGAGTTGTTCGGGTTTCAGGAATGAGACATGAACAGGTCTCCGAAGATGTTTATTAACAACAGCAATGAGAGAACCCTTGCCTTTTCCACTCATTCTTCTGATCAGCCAGGAGCTGGTGTAAAGATTTCGAATCTGCCATGTTTCAGGAAGCCAGTTATTGCATGGTGACTGACACTTTGGTGTCATATGTTTGGTGTGTATATTGGGTTAAGAGGAACAATGACTACTTGGGTTTAACCTTTCAACCTTATTCTAGAGGCAATAGCATGTTAATTCAAGTAGAAAAGATGTGGATGATAATTTTATTCACCTGCTCAGGGGAAGAAACATTGCTATTCCGCTGGGAGGCTTACCCATGAATAAAAAAAAGAGCAATACAATAATTGTTGGTGTATTTTGGGGCATCACCTGGAAGGTAAATAGGAGATATCCTTGCGTCAACTGCCACTCATCAACACCGGTTTCATTTATGTTTACCCGTGGTTTGTATTTTATTTCATGTAAGAATGAGATCTAGTTATAAAATCAGTTATGAGAAATACCAAGTATTTCATTAGAGATGACAGATGTTCTCAATATAAGTTGTCTTATAACTAGCCAAACCTCTCGTTGCTAAAACACCTCAAAAGTACCACACTGTGCTACAGTGCATTTTAAGACCGTATCTTTCCTCTCATTCTTGACAAAAAGCTGTTTGTCCAGACAGTTCTTCTAAATGGCTGCTGGAATACATGAGTTTGGGATATTGCTTGTATTAACAGAAGATAAATCTTCCAGAGACATGAAGTTCATGCTTATTGAGTTTCCTGTACTGGTCGGGAATCAGTGGCTGTTCCGGAAAGTGTGCGAGCAGCCAAGAGTATCTGTCTTATTACTGTCATAGTGCTGCCAGTGGCCTGAAGTGCAGAGGTGCAGGGTCATGGTCTTGTGGACTGAGGAGGAGGGTGGCAGCCCCTACGGAGGTGCTCTTGCCCACTGGAGCCCTGTTTCAAGTCGCCCCTGCTGCTTGCTGGAGAAGCAGCCAGAAGTGTGACTCGGGTCCTGCAGGCTTTCTCCTTTGGCTGCCTCCCCTGCCCCTCCCAGGGCTGCTGTACCTCCTGACATCTTGTCTTGGAAGCGGAAGATAAGCAGCCAGTATGCTGGTTCGAGGGACTTTGCTGGGAAATATTCTGAGCCATTATCTATATAGAGAGAAGCATCTACTTAAAGTATATGCTTGCATGTTGACCTGGCACTGTGGAAGGTTTCCCTAATTTTTCTTCCCCTCCAACCACCAAGACATTTCCCTATCCAATCCTCTAGTAGGATAGTCATTAAAGAAAATGACACATTACATCCAAGATAAGAAATTGCTCAAAATAATCTTGGAGGCTGGATCTTCCAGAAGCAGATTAAAAGCAGGAGTTTAATTTAGACAATCTGAGTCCATCTTGGAGGACAGATATATTTCTAGAGATAACAGTTTGCCTTTGAATACTCCCAAGATCAAGCTTTGGCAACATTGTGATCGTATCCCTTAACCTCGGTGTAACTCTTCACTCAGGAATGAATGCTAGTATTTTATTTGCTGCCAAGCTTTCTGTTGCTGGAAAGGAGATGGTGAAGCTTGCTGTTGTAACATCTGTATTCTGAGTTAAAGCACTGAGCAAATGGGGCTGAAATTTAGCATAGCATATGTGAAGTTTATTTTTATATACTATTGAGCTGTTACCTCAGGCATTGACTGATGCTAGATGCTGTCTTTAGGAATAATAAAAGATGCCTAATTAATGGCTGATTTGCTTTCTCTTTCATTCTGTGTATTACAGTGCTATATTAAATCTATTTCATGTTAATCCATTTAGGATATTCTTAGTGTATGCAAGAATTTGGTTCTGTCTGTCCACCACTGTGACCTTTCTTATTTTATTTTGATCAACCTTGATAGTAGGAGTTTGATGTGTTAATATATTTTTAACTAGAGGCAAATTAAGACTATGTTGATGTGGTGGTAAAGCTGTGCTCTGCAGCTCACCCTCAAGCCTTACTGTCCAAGCAAAATGGGGAGTTGAAGGAAGGTGAAGGAGCACAAAGAGGTGGTTTTCCTTGTCCTCATGAACACACTGGACTCTTCTCAGTGATCTACACTGAAGTCTAACACGCATGATGAACATGTGGGGTGTGTATCCAAACCTAGAGCTCAGCAGTTGCTCCTGGTCCCTCCAACCTGGACATAGTTCCAGCTGGTAGGTCCTGTAGATTGATGGGTTCCATTGGTCCATATGCATGTAAGTGTATTTAATACTGTTTTGAGACATTCTTCTCTTGAGATGCACAATCATCCCCTCCCCAGATAAGAGCAAGAGCTTTTACACCTGATCCCCAGGTGTAAGAAATCAGGAAAGGAAGGCAATAGACCAGCATTGATGAGTTGAGACCTGGTGGTCAAACTCAAGGGCAAGAAGGAAATGCACAGGGGGTGGAAGCAGTGACAGGTAGCCTGGGATGAGTACATGGATGTTGCCTGATTGTGTAGGGATGGGATCAGGAAGGCTGAGGAGACCCCAGTTTGACCTGAACTGGGCAAGGGATGCAAAGAATAAGGAGAGCTTCTACAAGTATGTCAGCCAGAAAAGGAAGGCCAAAGAAAGTATACCCACCTCTGACAAGCAAGACTGGCAAGCTGGCAACAATGGATGAGGAGAAGGCTGAGGTACTCAACTTTGCCTCGGTCTTCACTGTCAGTCTCTCTTCCCACACCTCTGAAGGGGATGGACTGCAAGATGGGGACTGGAGGAACAGAGTCCCTCCCACTGTAAGAGGAGATCAGGTTTGAGACCACCTGAAGATCCTGAACATACACAAGTCTATGGGACCCGATGAGATGCATCCCAGAGTCCTGAGGGAATTGGCTGATGTAGCTGCCAAGCCACTCTCCATGATATTTGAAAAGTCCTGGCTCCTGGCAGTCAGGTGAAGTCCCTGGAGACTGGAAAAAGGGAAACACTGCACCCATTTTTAAAAAAGGTAGCAAGGAAGACCCTGGGAACTACCAGCCTTTCAGCCTCGCCTCCGTGTCTGGGAAGATCATGGAAGAGATCTTCCTAGAAGCTATGCTAAGGCACATGGGGACAAGGAGATGATTTGAGACAGTCAGCACGGTTTCACCAAGGGTAATTTCTGCCTGACCAACTTAGTGGCCTTCTGTGATGGAGTGACTATATCAGTGGACAAGGGTAGAGCTATGGATATCATCTATCTGGACTTCTGTAAGGCCTTTGACAGTCGTGTGTGTGTGTGTGTGTGTGTCCCAATCCAGGAGGAAACAGTTAAGGACCTGCTATGCCACCTGGATACCCACAAGTCTATGGGGCTGGACAGGATCCACCTGAGAGTACTGAGGGAGCTGGCAGAGGAGCTTGCCAAGCCACTCTTCATCATTTATCAGCAGTCCTGGTTAACAGGGGAGGTCCCAGAAGACTGGAGGCTTGCCAGTGTGACACCCATCTACAAGAAGGGCTGGAAGGAGGATCCTGGGAACTACAGGCCTGTCAGCCTGACCTCCGTACCGGGGAAGATTGTGGAGAGGTCCATCATGAGGGTGCTCACAGGGCATGTGCTTGACAACCAAGGGATCAGGCCCAGCCAGCATGGGTTCATGAAAGGCAGATCCTGCCTGACCAACCTAATCTCCCTCTGTGATGAGGTGACTCTACTAGTGAAGGAGGGAAAGACTGTGGATGTTGTCTCCCTGGACTTTAGTAAAGCCTTTGACAGCGTCTCCCACAGCATTCTCCTGGAGAAACTGGTGGCTCGTGGCTTAGACAGGTTTACTCTTTGCTGGGTAAAGAACTGGCTGGATGGCCGAGCTCAGAGAGTTGTGGTGAATGGTGTTAAAGCCGGCTGGCGGCCGGTCATCAAGCGGTGTTCCCCAGGGCTCGGTTCTAGGGCCGGTCTTGTTCAATATCTTTATAGATGATCTGGATGAGGGGATCAAGTGCTCCCTCAGTAAATTTGCAGATGACACCAAGTTGGGTGTGAGTGTTGATCTGCTGGAGGGTAGGAGGGCTCTGCAGAGGGATCTGGACAGGCTGGATCGATGGACTGAGGTCAACTGCATGAGGTTTAATAAGGCCAAGTGTCAGGTCCTGCACTTGGGTCACAACAACCCCATGCAATGCTACAGGCTTGGGGAGGAGTGGCTAGAGAGCTGCCTGGTGGAAAAGGACCTGGGGGTGCTAGTTGACAGGTGGCTGAACATGATCCAGCAGTGTGCCCAGGTGGCCAAGAAGGCCAACAGCGTCCTGGCCTGTATGAGGAATAGTGTGGCCAGCAGGAGTAGGGAAGTGATTGTGCCCCTGTGCTCGGCACTGGTGAGGCCGCACCTTGAGTACTGTGTTCAGTTTTGGGCCCCTCACTGCAAGAAGGGTGCTGAGGTGCTGGAGTGTGTCCAGAGAAGGGCAATGAAGCTGGTGAGGGGTCTGGAGCACAAGTCTTATGAGGAGCGGCTGAGGGAACTGGGGTTGTTTAGTCTGGAGAAGAGGAGACTGAGGGGAGACCTTATTGCTCTCTACAACTACCTGAAAGGAGGTTGTGGTGAGGTGTGGGTTGGTTTCTTTTCCCAAGTAACTAGTGACAGGACGAGAGGAAATGGTCTCAAGTTGCGCCAGGGAAGATTTAGACTAGATATCAGGAAAATTTTCTTTACTGAGGGGGTGATCAAACATTGGAACAGGCTGCCCAGGGAGGTGGTGGAGTCGCCATCTCTGGAAGTATTCAAAAAATGTGGCAGTTCAGGATATGGTTTAGTGGGCATGGTGGTGTTGGGTTGATGGTTGGATTTGATGATCTTGAAGGTCCTTTCCAACCTTAATGATTCTGTGATCCTTCTCTCAATTTTCGAGAGATGGATGTGATGGGTGAACTGTTTGGTGGATGAGGAATTGGTTGGATTGTCAGATCCAGAGGGTGCTGGTCAATGGCTTAATGTCCAGATGGAGATTGGTCACAAGAGGTGTTGTTCAGGAGTCTGTATCAGGACAAGTACTCTTTAATATTTTCATCAATGACATAGTGGAATTGAGTGCACTCTCAGCAAGTTTGCAGATGACACCAAGCTGAGTGGTGTGGTTGACACACCTGAGGATGCCATCCAGAGGGACCTGGACAAGCTCGAGGAATGGGTCTGTGTGAACCTCATGAGGTTCAACAAGGCCAAATGCAGGGTCCTGCACTTGGGTCAAGGCAACCCCTGATATCAGTACAGGCTGGGGGGATGAAGGGATTGAGAGCAGCCCTGCTGAGGAGGACTTGGGGGTACTGGTGGGTGAAAAGCTGGACATGAGCCGGCAATGTGCACTCACAGCCCAGGCGGCCAACTATCCTGGGCCGCATCCAGAGAAGCGCGGCCAGCAGGTTGAGGGAGGTGATTCTGCCCCTCTCCTCTGCTGTGGTCAGACCCCACCTGGAGTCCTCTGTCCAGCTCTGGAGCCCTCAGCAGAGGAAAGACATGGACCTGTTGGAGCAGGTCCAGAGGAGGGCCACCAAAATGATCAGAGAGGTGGAACACCTCTCCTGTGAAGAAAGGCAGAGAGAGTTGGGGTTGTTCAGCCTGGAGAAGAGAAGGCTCTGGGGAGACCTTATTGCAGCCTTCCAGTACTTAAAGGGGACCTTATAAGAAAGGTGGGGACAGACTTTTCAGCAGGGCCTGTAGTGATAGGACAAGGGGTTATGGTTTTAAACTGAAAGAGGGTAGATTTAGGCTAGGTATAAGGAAGAAACTTTTCGCAATGAGGGTGGTGAAACCCTAGCACAGGTGTGGTAGAGGTGGTAGATGCACCATCCCTGGCAACATTCCAGGTCAGGCTGGATGGGGCTCTGAGCAACCTGATCAAGTTGGAGATGTCCCTGCTCACTTCAGGGGTGTTGGACTAGATGACCTTTAAGGGTCCCTTCCAACCCAAATTATTGTATGATTCTACACAGGTTGTATGGATGATGTTAAAAGGCCAAAATACAGAGAATACACTTGGTGTTCTGTGAAAGTCAGAAATACAAAATAGACAAACACTGCCTGTAAAGAGACTGAAGCTAGAATAACTTGTTCATAATTGTCAGTTTGATTTTTAAAAAGCGAATTGGCCAATCCTTGATTCTTACCCTGGATGTTTTTTGGGGTTTCCACAAGCTCAGAGTAATCATTATATCTGTTTATATTTTTCCATTTTAAGTTTACATCATACCATATGGACAAGAAATACAAGCTGGCTTTAATATTATGTACTAGAGTGTTTTCCTTTGGCAAGAAGAAAAATGGGTTTTGTGTTAAATTTTACAAACATGAAGTCAGCATGATAACAGGAACAGCATCACCCGAGACTTGTCAGCAGCAGTGTCTTGGAGAATGAAAAGAGTATGATAGGTGAAACTCAGAAGATAAAAGCAGTTATAATGATGTTTGAGGTTTTGTTTTACAGGCAGGGAAGAGGCAGAGCTGCTGGTTTTAATTCATCCCTAAAAGATAAAATGTAGTAAATGTAAAAAGGGGGTGGCTAGACAACTCTAAGGAGAATAATGTGTAAGTGTTGAAATACAGTGAGTATTGTGGGGAAAACAAACAGAATCTTAGGAATAAATCCAGGACACCAATTTATTTTTATTATCTTCCAGGGAATCCTAAGACAGTCCAGCTCTTAGTGTGTTTTGCCCCACATCCAGCTGACTTCTGCTGTGTGTGTCCCAGTCTTGCCAAGTGGAAATGCAGGATTGCTGGTAACAGCCTGTAAAGCTCCCCATCACCTCCTGTTCATGGCCACTTGAAATGTTGTGCTACACGTTCACTGCTGTCCCTTTGGCTAATACCATGAGGAGCAGCTCTACTGAAATAGGCATAAACAACTACAAATTGACTTTCAAGTGATTGTCAGACACCTGGAGACCCACAGTTTCTGTTTAATGGAAGCACAAAGCCAACTCTGCAAAACCCTGAAGGCAGCCAGAGCTACACATGTGACTGATGTAGCTGTTCCGTTGAGATACAGAAACACCGTGTTCGGAGCCAGGCTTGCCGTCAAACTCACAGCAGAGCTCAGTGTTTCAGAATTATTAAATACTCCAAATTATCCTTCTGAAGGGATATTTTTATCTTCACAGAGAAGGGAACCTCTTACCTTCATTATAAGATGTTATAAATAGCTCTCCAGAAAAATGAACCTTTCCTACATCCATGAAATATAATAAATGTAATATTTTAATCTTTTTGACACAGTGCGACTTCAGCCACTGATTGGATCTGTGTCCTGCATATGCACGCTTAGAACACGGTGACAGAGATGGACATGCTTTCACAGCTGAAATGATATCAAACTTTCTTAACACTGAATTCTTTAAGTGTACGGTGCAATAAGCTTTTATTTGGTTTATCTTAATTGTTAAACCACACAGATACAAAATGTGTGCCAATATCTTGCCTTATTCCTTATTCCTTTTTATTTTTAAATAAAAAGGAACATTATGTCTTTTGGAACATTAATCTTCCCACTGACCATGTCTGCAGCTTTCTTCCTGAGCTCAGCAGGAAAGTGAGATGCCTGATGAAGGCCTTGCAGGATCCAAAACTGCATGTTTGGAAAAAGTCAGTCTTACTGAGGGCTTTCTCTCATGAATTCTCATGGCAAATAAAATGATTGTGGGAGAAAGGGGAAAAACACTGAGGGCCTGGAAAACAACAATATCATACTCCTGCTTTTCCAGCAGTGCTCATAAAACTGAAGAGAGGAGGAAGCCTATAAAACAACACCTAAAAGAAGTGTTAACTCTTCTTACATGTTTTTTTTAAATTAACCTATTGGATTATTTTCCCAAATAGCAACGTAAAAAAGGTTCAATGCTAAACAGTCTTGCAAAAGCTGATGCGATTTTTATATACCACTTTATACCTGATATTTTGCACAGAAAACCTACTCTTTAAATTCAAGAAAATGCTTTGCATTTAGAGGTTCTGATTTGTTGATACCCCCTTGCTAAGGAGCAAAGACTTCTCAAGCCACTATGTTGTTCGAAAAACAAAATCCACTTTAATTTGGAATGAGGGTGAATGTATAGTCTTGTCACTAGTCTAGCTGGACTGGCTTCAAATCCTACTTTAACCTGATCCATGGCAGTTTGCTCTCATAGCCTCAGATACCAGCTATTTCTAGAAGTGATCAGGCAAGAATGTTTTCTTTGGGAAGGTATTGTACTTAACGGTCTGAAAGTTATTCCTTCAAATATGTATACTCGGCCTCCTAAAAGAGTATGTTAAAGGATGTAAGGTACCCATAATAGTGTTGTTGTTTCTTAGTGTTTGTTTCTCTTAGCCTAACTATGAACTCTTGACAAGCTGCAACAAAGAAAAACCTGATCTGCATGGAATTAGGGCTGACACAAGCTGGGTACTGTTGCTGGATACTTTCGAGGGAGGAAAAAGTCCTGCTACCTACTTTCAGCTTGCATGGACTAGCTCACCACGCACATGTATCTTCTGTTCCATGACCACTGCATACCTGAAAAAAACACTTTAGTTTTTCAGTACGTTTGAGGTGGGGATTCTTGACAGCTTGTATTGAGGATAGCTGAAGAACCGAGAGGATATATGACTTAATGCTCCTGGGAATCTGTACTAGCCAGCAAAAGGAAGATCTCCAGACTTGTAATCCTGTACCTTAAGAGAAACCTGACTGAGCTTTTATGAGTGTTACTTCAGTGACTTTGTGACACTTCAGTAAAGTACTTTTCTCTTTCTGGGCAGTTCTGCAGGATGTTCCTATTTGTGTGAGGCTTTCACAGGACAGACCCTGTATTAACACATGAGTATGGAGTTAGGCTGGTTCTGATGCTGTCCTAGTCTATACTAAGTACAAAGTGGGGTGAAACCCTGGCTGTCCAAATAAAATCCTGCTCCAACCCAAAAAAAACTTTCACTGACTTTTCTGGAGTCAAGTGTTTCACACAAAAATATTTTAGTTCCCCTACAGCTAGATTAACAGGACATTGTGCAAGGGTCATAAGGCTTCCAAAATCCATAGGTGTTCTAAGTAGCAATAATGGTTAGATGATCTTGAGTTACTATTTACTTGTAAATCCGTATGGAATCCACAACATTCTGTGGTATATCTGTGATATACAAATGCTCAGCCTATGTAGTTTTTCTTTGCCAATAGTTGCCATATAAGCATTGCTCACGTCTCTCTCTGATTCTGTGATTTCTCCCATGCCTAAGAAAACAGTGGTCATTAAAAACTGAACTGCAAATCATGCTATACTCTTGCGAGAAAACTTGATGGAGAAAATGGAGTAGCAGATCTCACTAAAATTTCAAGACAGAGCTGTGTCTTGCAAGAGTGAGTTGTTGGAAGATTTACCTAAATTAAATCCAACGTAAAAAGCGGATTATTGAGGAATGCTACTTTCTGCTGGCAAGCAAAGCTGCTTCAGCATGTGGCCTGATAGAAGTAAGAAATGAGAGAATCATGAAAGCTTCAGAGAAGGAATTTTAGTTTGGGCTTTGGGGTGGGGGCTGGGGAGGAGAGCCTAAAGCACATGGAAGAGCTGATCTAGAACAAGAGTGTATTGTAGCAGTGTGTAATCTCTGCCCTGCTCATATACTATATCTTTTTCCCTATAAATTATGTCGCTAGTCCTAAAAGACAAGGATGTGAACAGTGTCCCTGAGGGGCAGTCAGGGACAGCTAGAAGAAGCTCCAGCCTTTCCTTTGCCCCTGCAGAGCCTCAGCTTCCTCTGACACCCAGAGGTCTGGGGACTGAAGAGTAACTCTGTTGGTCAGGCTCCAGCTAGAACACCAAGATCCTCTGCAGCCCTCACCTGCTGCTCAGAGGGACCTCCTGCATGGCCCATCAGCATGTTCATAAGAGATTTTGTGCACCATTTATTTCCTGATTAGATGTGTTCAAGAGCTTCACTGTAACTCCCAAAGGTGCTGCCACGCAGCCAAATATAATGTGAGGCCAGAAGAATGCTGCTAGCTTGTCAAAAACAAGGGAAGATGGACTCTGAATTGCCAGAGGGAGAGCTCCTGGCTGCTGAGGTGGTTCTTGCTGACGGGACGTTTGTCACAGGCTTCATCCATTCTTCCTGGGGAACGCTCAGGTTGCACTTGGGACGGCGCGCTGGGACGCTGCTGGCTGTTGATGCCTGGCCTGCCACCGCCCTGCAGCAATCGTGGTTAATCCATCGCTTGAAGATGGGGATGAAAACTGACTGGAGCCCACAAATACAGAGAACCTGCATGATCAGCCTCTTTATGCTGGCTTTGGGAGCCTGTGGTTTTTTTATCTGCTGTGATAGCAGCTCATCTTTGACAGATGTATACTGGAAATGGAAGCATGATAAAGGAGACAGGATGTAGCCAGAGGTGATAAAGGGCTTTATTTATTTCTCATCGGGTCTTATTTCATGAAGAATTTAATCTTCTCTTAAAATAGTTATATAAAAATGGAGAAAACCAGCCTATGCACTGCCTACAATTTTAAAAGGACTAGAAGGGCTAACTTTTTTTTTTTCAGCGCTTTCCCTTGCTACCCTTCAGCTGCTGGTGCACTGCTCACCTTTCTCATGCTGAAATCTAGAGCAGAATTTCTAGGCCAAGTTGGCCACTGTGTTTCCCTAAGTGCCCTTTGCTAATCAAAGGCAATTTCAACGTTAGAAGGGATTCACTGATAATTGGTTAAATTCTTTTTGCAGTCAGTTGGTGTTCTGCAGGCTCATTCTCATGAGGTTGAGGAAAGCTTACTAAAAATGGAAATGCCAGACTTTTTGCAAAGCTTATTTGTTCTTTTCTCTAAAAACAATTTATCCTAATCCCGGAGCAGAAAACGCAACTTTTATGCAGAAGGAAGGTAACTTATGTTGAATCTTTAATGCTCAGTAACCAGATTCCTGATATTTGATGATGGGATTATGTACCAAGGGTATTTCCAAGTTAAACCAAGAAAATTTCAGTGATGAATTTCCTTTTCTTCCTTCAGCTAACACTTTTGTCACAGAAGTGATTTCCAGTATATCTGACTGCACAAAGGAACTAGGACTGTTCCACTACTATTTTAGCTGATTATTTAAACCATGTGAGAATTTATGGAAATAAACCAAAGAATTACAAGGTTATGATGTTTGTACGTAGTCTTGGCTTAACATATGTAGCTTTGAGAGATTGTAATTTGCTGATTTTTATTAAAACCATTGCTTTAATCATTTTCAAGTTATAAAATGGTAGCACTAGAAAAAAAACTAAAAGGTTAAAAGGGTGTGTTTTCTGACTGCATAAAGACCTACAATACGTTTTTAACTTTTAGAAAATAATTAAGGAAAAAAAAGGTTTGCAACTTGCCTTTAAAACATCAAGCTGCTATGATTCTCATTGGGATGGATGTTTCTGGGACAGCAGAACAGTGAAACTGGCCTAAGGGAATATTTGACTATTCTTATGAAGACCTACTACACTTGGCTTCATGATGTGAAAATCACACTTACTTCGTAAGTGAAGCTCATTAAATTTTTTCCTCTTTTTTTCATGAAACATAAGCATTAAGTCTTTTTTTAAAAGGAACTGTTTGCTTGAATGAGTTCAAGTGAACTATTTTTAATTTTTTAATTCTGTTCAGTGCTTGCAGACCTCAGGCTGCAGGGAATTGTTATTTGGTGCTTTAAATTGAGCTGTGGAGGTTGGCTGTGATTGATCTCAAAATTTTCCCCTTGTTTCCTGACTGACCACACAATGTGATTTTGATTCTTTTGCCAGCTGCTTGAGTAGTGAATCCTGTAATTATGACGAGGGTGCTGCCGCTGTGTTTCTCTTGGGGAGAGTATGAGACGATTAGGAATTCTTTTAAAATTGAAAATTCCTTCTTTTGAACTCCCCTGGGTCTTGCTTCTGTGCAGGTTAGGCTGCTTTAAGACTCTTGGTTTGGGTGCAAGTTTAAAATGTAAGCAGGAGTCTCATCACATTCAGATGAAGGTGTTGGTGTGTGTGCATGGGTGCTCAGAGAAATCCCCTGCTGTTTCAGGGAGCTGCTGCGGAGTTTCGGCAGGAGGCCTGGCCTGAGTGACCCCCCAGCCATGGTCCTCCCCTGCTGAGAAACCCCTGCTGCTCGAGTCTGGCCTTGATTTTTTGCAAGCAGCGTAGGCAATTTATTCATAACAAAACTGACCATTTTTCACTGTTCATAGGAGGTAAGTCAGGAGGAGAGAAACAGCAAAAAATGTCACCCATATGCAGATTCTCAGACTTCCCTAATTTCTCAGGAGTTAAGTCCACCAGGAAAAATTGGCAAACCTTTTCTCACATACCTCAGCAAAAATACTCTTCAGCAGAGCTTATGCTGGAAAGTGCCCACAACGACTCCTGATCCTCGGATTACATTGACTAGATTAAATGCACCCTCAGTCATCTAATCTTACACAATGCGGTGAGGTGAAGACAGTGTCAAGCACAGGGGTTTACTCTTACGGCACAGTCATGAGTCTAACTCCAGAAACTACGAGAAGTGAATGTGATCCTCCATCATCTCAGGAGCAGAGGATACCAAGTACTGAAGTCACAATAGTGAAACAAGGACTATGAAAGCACAATTTTCAGTGCCAGGTTTGTACTCTGAAACTTAGTAACTTGTTTCTGTCTTCTAGAAATAGGCTTTTGTCTTTCAAAAACTTTAATTTAAATGGTGGACATTATGCTCTTCTAACAGGTAAAGCACAGAGCATGAGCTATTGCATCTGTCAGCAAACCATGGTTATTTCTATTTTACCACAGAAAACCGTTGTCTCAACTTTTGGTCTTGGTGACCTTTGGTAGTATTTCTGCAAGGCTATATGTTTAGAAAACAATTTTGTGAGGCATGATACAGCTTAACACTACTGAGATTTTCTCCAAGTATATTTCACATTGACGTGGTTTTTAAGTCTTTATTGTGAATTTGTTACTGGTTTACTCTTTTGGGCTGCTTTGATAGCCCTGTGTTCTTTTAGAGTGAGCACTCAATGGAATTGAAGAGCAAATAAAAATAAGTATCACACATCAGGTGTTCTCATAAAACCACCCCAAACTTGTTCTGCCTGCTAACCAAATAAACAAAGGAGTGTCACATTAACTTCTTAAAGCAGTAGATTTTCTTGTGGGCTTTGCCTATTTTATTCTACCCTCGCACATGGATTACTGAGATTTATTCCAAGCTGTATTGATTTGCAGAGCAGTATTTGAACTGCCACCCCTTGAAAATTGCTGTATCTGGTAGAATGGTGTCAGTGTTAGGCTGCCGTAAGAAATGTAAAGAGGAAGGAAACAGCCATGCAAACAAAGTGTTACAAACTTCTTATATATAGTAACAGCTTCCAGTTTCATTAATATTGTTAGATATTGCTGACCTCCTCTATAGTCACCAGCTATTCAGCTGAGGAAGCTGGGCATGCACAACAGCACAGCTGAGGCCAAATTTTAGCCTTATGTTGATGCAACCTCACGGACTTAACTAGATATGACTGAGAACAGCATGTGGCCAGCTAGATGACTCAGAAGACAGGTCAGGCCCATTCTTTCAATGGATGATTGTAGACCTCTCCCTTCAGAAGCTGCTTGTGCGTTATAAACGGAAGAAAGGAAGAAACGTCTGTGTAGCCACGATTCAGGGATGTGAAATCCAGAGGGGGACAGAACTCAGACACACAAAGGTTTTCTGTTCTGATCTTTAGGCCACCTTTTGAAGTCTCTGAATTGCAAACAGAGCAACTTATACTGGGTCAGGAAATGATGCACCTACCCTCACTTCATGGAGGCTGTTCAGGCCTGAAGCAGTTCACATGAAGGTTTTGCCCAAACACATCATGTTGCTATCTGCAGTAGAGGAAGTTCAGAGGCCTCATGAGCAACTTATCCTGCCCTGTATGAAGAAAAAATGGAAACCTATAAGAGAAGGGTGTTGTGGGCAGTGGGGGGCACCCACGTCACCCACCATTGCAACATGAGAGAGACTCTACTTCCAAGGCAGGGCTGCCTTCTACCATTGGTAGATTTGGTGCTTAGCTCTGGATCCTGCTCTAGATAATAAGCCCCTAAAACCTGTGGGTATGGACATAGATGCTGGGTTTAATCAATGATAGGTGATTAAAAACAAAGGCAATATAGCTCAGTAGTCCATTAGAGATTTCTGCTCCTCTATGGCTTGCAAAATATTTCAGTGTTACAACCTGAGTATTACAGGGCAGTGAAACTGGGGTTGGGTTAGAGTAAAAACTCAAGAATGTTAAAAAGCAGATATTTTTATATAGAAGTGTATAGGTACAGAATGGAATATACAAAGACTCTATGTGAAAATTTGTTTGCAGCACTGTGCTCTTCATACACCTGCTTGGGTTCTCAGTTTAAGCCTTCCAAGTTAAAGATGACACAGTGATTGTAAAAGACATGCTGTGTTTTGCATCATCATTTATCATTGTGGATTTCCTTCCATCTCTAAACTGCAATTAAATGTTCCTATCATCCTGTAAATTAGCCTTTCTCTTTTAAACATCACATTTGCAACTCCATGTTCATATAATCCCCTAATTATGTAACTATTTTCATTTCAGCACTGATTCAGCAATGTACTTAAGCATATGAATAATCTCTTTGAACCCAATGGGACTCCTCATATGCTTAAAATTAGGCATGGTTTAATTACTTCGCTAAATCAGCAGCTATACTGGTATACAGAAAAGGGGATAAAGGAGATGGCTTGCATCTACTGTAAACACTGTTAATGGACTGGACATTTCTAAACTCTAATTTTCCATTACTACTTTAAATGTTTTCAGCTGAATCACACTATTGGAGACACCGTATGTGAGGTATTCAGATTGAATCACATCTTTTAAAACTACATTTTCTCCAGAGGCAAAGCAGTTTTAAGAGGCTTAAACCCACCCTTCCCCTTTGTGCTCTCTTGAAGCTGACTGCCCTTTCAGCGTGCCATTGCAACTGGCTGCAGACCAGCACCAGAGAGGGCTTTTTTTTCCGTAAAAAGTGGATTGTTGTGCTTCTCAGGATTACAAAATGATCTCATATTGCATAGGTATATCTGAGATGGTGATAAACCATGATGCATGAACAGGAACTGATGGTGGAGATGGGAAGACTTTGGGGCCACCTCAGTCCACTACACTACTGAAGAAAATATAAATATATATCCCTCTTTACATCCTGAGAAATCTCTGCTGTGGTCTTCTATTCTAAAATTGCATCTCATCTAAGAACTATAATGTTAACAGTTTTAACCAAAGCATATCCATGAGGTCTCTAATTTTTACCTTATGCTATATGAACTAGGAAACTTGAAGCACAGCCACTGAGTTGAAATTACAGGTCTTCTATATTCAGAAGAAATGGGACAGCAAGAAGTACTCTTGAAGAAAGCGGGAACATAAAAGAACCAAACGAAACATCGCAGACTGCCTTTTGTAGTAGAATATGAAAGTCTGTACCAAGTATCTCCAATTTTTACATCAGGAAACAGAGGCAAACAGACCAAGTTCTTCAAAGTACAAACGAACGGCTTCTATGAGGCCCAATAATTGTGATAATTTTAAAGAATTTTTCTTACTGTCGTAATGTCTTCTACCATAGAAGAGCTTTCAGAGAGCAATGGTCTTACTCTGACTCAAAACAGGACTGATTAGGTTTGATATCTTTGGTACTTACACATTGATTACTTTAGAAAAATATCAACACACAAGGGCAACAGGGCAGGCAAGAACAGCATTCTGTCCCAAAATCAGAATTTAATCTTGGCACACAAGAAGCACAAAAAGTGTGAAAATATGCTTAAAGACTGTTTTAGAGACACAGAATCCATACAGCAGTTGTTAAAGTTCCTCTTTGTGCCTTAATATCCACTAATGGAGATGGACTTACCCAAAGCTGTGAATAATGAGAGGCTTTTCCATAAATAGATAAAACATAAATGTTTATGGAACAAGGTGGCAGTCTGCAGTGAGCCTGGATCTCAATTAAAAAGCCAGTGCACAGCCCCATAAAAAAGATGACAAAAAGAGTATAGGAGCGGTATTTGTACTCCTTGGCTAGGAGGTCTATTTGGAGATGTTCAGGGAGTGAATGGGAATGGACCCCTTATGAGGAAAAGAGGCTTTAGAAAGGATCAAACAAGAGGGTATTTGATCTATTTGTTTCACAGATTAGGTTCTGAAAAATAGATCAGTCTGTGGGGAAAAAAAGGCCTGATTATTGGTTTCTAGTTGAAGTTGTTTCATACAAGTTTTAATGGTAGGGGCCTGGTGGTGGTAACGCTGCTGCTAGCAAAATGACTAATGCCCTGGAAGGCATTACTGGAATAATTTGCCATCTTGCAGAGCTCAGTCCATAACCTCACGAAATGTTTTTTGCATCAAACCCTTACCTTCTGTCTGAACATATCTTCTAAGCATTTAATGTTGATTTACGGGTTTGCTTGGATAGAGAATAAATACCCTTCGTCTAGCAAAATGTGCTTTTTTTGCCTGAATTTCTCTAGCTTCAGCTATCAGACATTGTATGAGTCAGTTAAATAGGTCTTTTTATATCATTCCACCAAAAAGATCACTGAGGTACTACATATTATATAGAAAAATTGCTTTACCTTCTGATGTTGTAACAGCAGTCACCTCTGACTCCAGAGCTAAGCTACTGTAGTACAGGGGATCCAATTAAACAGCCTCTGTAAGAAAAAAAAAACCACACATAACAATGGCTGACACTTCAGAATGTCATTTAGCTACCTAAAAGCTGTCCCATGCAACCTAAAATGGGGATTATAAAGCTCCTGTTCCTATTTACCTATGGAGACTAGAAATTAATGCTGTTTTGCAGCAAAAACGGAGTTTTGCGAGTGAAAGGAACACAGCTTTTTTTTTTAATTCGATCTTTGTTTTGTTGTCAAGCACTGCAACTGCAGTGTCTCCACAACTTGGATATTGCCACAGTGAATTTCTAAGCACTTGCCCTCAGTGGAGTAGTGGTATGTGCTCTAATAGGAAGAGCTGGGTACCAAGGAAGGGATCCAAAAACTGTATAGCTCCTCAGTCTGTATTCTGTCTAAATACAATCTTTAAGAAAATGGGGATAAGAGTATCTCACAAATTCTGCCTCTTCAGGGCTCTGGAGTTTACGAGTGGCTCCGTGTTTTCCCCCAGTTAGGATTCCAAGTCCAGTAGCTGCATCTAATAGCAGTTTTCTTTGTTTCCTTGCAAGAATAGATCAAGGATTGTTTTCTCTTTAAAAAATATCACTCAAGATCTGTTTTTGTGTATTTTATTGGAACTTTTAATTGGCAAATGTAGAAAGTCTTTAGTAGCTTACATTGGAAAGTGGGTCCTACTCATCTTCTGTGAGATGACTATTTTGAATGTAGAGTAACTCATACTATATGCTTTCTCAGACCTTTCACAGTTCCAGCAAAAGGCATAGGGATAATGGCTCCTTGTTCCTTTTTCATGGAATTCCTTGGGTGGGAACGGCTTTCAGGTGGTCTCTGGTTCAACCTCCTGCCCAAAGCAGGACCAGCTCTGGGATTAGGCAAGGCTGCTCAGGTCTTTCTCCAGGCAGGTCTGGAAAATCCCTGTGGAATGATATTTCTTCTCCTTTCTTCTCTCATGGATGACAGCCATTATCCTGGTGATCACACCATTCTCTTGAAGTAAACAGGCTGAACAAGTCCTAAGAGAAGTGGAGGTTTGATATTTTATATAACAAAGAGTGGTAGCAGCATCACCTTTTCTACCAAACCTGCAGCCACTACTACACATCCAGATCCACCAGTGATTGTCAGGTGCCTTCTGAGCATGTCTACTGGAGTATGGGCTTCAGAAGGTACAAGTAAGGATTGACTTTATGGTTGATCTAGTGGCAGTAGATAAAAATAACTTCTATTGATATTTAACTGTGTGGTATTTATTTACAAACATAGGGACACATCTTATCATAGAATCACAGAATAGTTTGGGTTGGACCTTTAAAGGTCATCTAGTCCAACCCCCCTGCAATGAGCAGGGACATCTTCAACTAGATCAGGTTGCTCAGAGACCCATCCAACCTGACCTGGAATGCTGCCAGGGATGGGACATCTACCACCTCTCTGGGAAACCCATGCCAGTGTTTTGCCACCCTCATCATGAAAAATTTCTTTCTTATCTAATCGAAACTGACCTTCTTTCAGTTTAAAACCGTGACCCCTTGTCCTATTGCTACAGCCGCTGCTGAAAAGTCTGTCCCCATCTTTCTTATAAGCCCCCTTTAAGTACTGAAATGCTGCAATGAGGTCTCCCCAGAGCCTTCTCTTCTCCAGGCTGAACAATTCCAACCTCTCAGCCTTTCTTCATAGAAAGAAAGAAAGAAAGAAAGGAGAGGTGTTCCATCCTTCTGATCACTTTTGTGGCCCTCCTCTGGACCCGCTCTAACCAGTCTTCTCTGTAACATCCTCTTCCCTTCTTGTCAATGGTGTTCTCCAGTTTCAGCTCCTTGACGTTCTCAAAACATCCTTCAAAAATTGTACTCAAGTTACATTGTGGGCAAAACTGTTTATGGAAATTAAAGGACAAAAAGTTCATTAATATTGATGAATAATGAATCATAGGATGTTGCCTTTAGATAAACCAGCTATAAACATCAGTACAAGTGACCATTTAATGTAAACACAAGTATGATGTTCTAATTTATTTTCTGTTTCTTTCTATTTGCTAATTCATTGATTTATTAAATTGCTTAACTGGAAAAAAATACTTTGCAAATAACAATTTCATTTGTTACACACTTATAAATGTTTAATATTAATAGTTTAGGAATTGAAAAGTGGAGGTCTGTTGGAATAATGCTATCACCTGTACAACATGATTCTCCCAGCTTGCCCTTATCTTCCCTTTGCTTAAGATTTGGATTAGCACAGAGCTCATGATAATCTTGTGACTACACTTGCGTGTACTCTAGTCTGTGCAGGACAGGGACAAAACAGCTCAGAAGAGCCTCCTACCTACCATGTGTCCTACCATCTATGTGAGTAACTGGTGTACTGAAGGAAGAAAAATACCTCAGGCCCCCATGTATACTCTTGCACTAGCGGATGGAGTGAGACCTAATAGATTTAAGGACTGTATACAAGGGAATCTGTTTGTTCTACCAAATTGTATGCCAAGCAAGGTACAGAAATTTTATGCTCGGTGCAGCTTACTGGTATTGTTCTGATTTCTCACTGCTTATTAAGAAATTATTCACACTTGTGATAACCATCATACCACAATGAGTCATACAACAGCTTTTTTATGCTACAGATGAGACATTCTATAAGCGACTGGCGGAGGTCTCGCATTCGCTGGCCCTTGTTCTTGTGGGGGACTTCAACCTACTGGACATCTGCTGGAAGTATAACACAGCAGAGAGGAAACAATCTGGGAGGTTCCTGGAGTGTATGGAGGATAACTTCCTGACACAGCTCGTGAGTGAGCCCACCAGGGGAGGTGCCTTACTGGACCTGCTGTTTACAAACAGAGAAGGACTGGTGAGAGATGTGGTGGTCGGAGGCCGTCTTGGGCTTAGCGACCACGACATGATAGAATTCTCAGTTGTGAGTGAAGTAAGGAGAGGGGTCAGCAAAACTACTATCATGGACTTCCGGAGGGCAGACTTTGGCCTGTTCAGGTCATTGGTTGAGAGAATCTCTTGGGAGACAGTCCTGAAGGACAAAGGGGTCCAGGAAGGTTGGACAGTCTTCAAGAAGGAAATCTTAAAGGCACAGGAGCAGGCGGTCCCCATGTGCCGTAAGAAGAGCTGGCGGGGAAGGCGACCGGCCTGGCTGAACAGGGAGATTTTGCTGGGACTCAGGGAAAAGAGGAGAGTTTATCACCTCTGGAAGAAGGGGCAGGCAACTCACGAAGAGTACAAAGATCTTGTTAGGTCAAGCAGGGACAAAATTAGAAAGGCAAAAGCCCAGCTAGAGATCAGTCTGGCCACAGTCGTAAAGGATAATAAAAAATGTTTTTACAAATATATTAACAACAAAAAGAGAGGCAAGGAGAATCTCCATCCCCTACTGGATATGGCGGGGAACATTGTCTCCAAGGACGAGGACAAGCCTGAGGTACTTAATGCCTTCTTTGCCTCAGTCTTTAATAGCCAGACCAGGTATCCACAGGGTATTCAGCCCCCTGAGCTGGAAGATGGGGATGGAGAGCACAATGTACTCCTCATAATCCAGGAGGAAGCAGTCAAGGACATGCTAAACCACCTGGACACCCACAAGTCTATGGGGCTGGACAGGATCCACCTGAGAGTACTGAGGGAGCTGGCAGAGGAGCTTGCCAAGCCACTCTCCATCATTTATCAGCAGTCCTGGTTAACAGGGGAGGTCCCAGAAGTCTGGAGGCTTGCCAATGTGACGCCCATCTACAAGAAAGGCCGGAAGGAGGATCCTGGGAACTACAGGTCTGTCAGCCTAACCTCAGTACCGGGGAAGATTATGGAGCGGTTGGTCTTGAGAGTGCTCACAGGGCATCTGCAGGACAACCAAGGGATGAGGCCCAGCCAGCATGGGTTCATGAAAGGCAGGTCCTGCTTGACCAACCTGATCTCCTTCTATGACCGGGTGACCCGCCTAGTGGATGAGGGAAAGACTGTGGACGTTGTCTACCTGGACTTTAGTAAAGCCTTTGACAGCGTCTCCCACAGCATTCTCCTGGAGAAACTGGTGGCTCGTGGCTTAGACAGGTTTACTCTTTGCTGGGTGAGGAACTGGCTGGATGGCCGAGCCCAGAGAGTTGTGGTGAATGGTGTTAAATCCAGCTGGCGGCCGGTCACAAGCGGTGTTCCCCAGGGCTCGGTTCTGGGGCCAGTCTTGTTCAATATCTTTATTGATGATCTGGGTGAGGGAATTGAGTGCTCCCTCAGTAAGTTTGCAGATGACACCAAGCTGGGTGGGAGTGTTGATCTGCTGGAGGGTAGGAGGGCTCTGCAGAGGGACCTGGACAGGCTGGATCGATGGACTGAGGTCAACTGTATGAGGTTTAATAAGGCCAAGTGCCGGGTCCTGCACTTTGGCCACCACAACCCCATGCAATGCTACAGGCTTGGGGAAGAGTGGCTAGAGAGCAGCCCGGTGGAAAGGGACCTGGGGGTGCTGGTTGACAGCCGGCTGAACATGAGCCGGCAGTGTGCCCAGGTGGCCAAGGCGGCCAACAGCGTCCTGGCCTGTATCAGGAATAGTGTGGCCAGCAGGAGTAGGGAAGTGATTGTGCCCCTGTACTCGGCACTGGTGAGGCCACACCTTGAATACTGTGTTCAGTTTTGGGCCCCTCACTACAAGAAGGATGTTGAGGTGCTGGAGCGTGTCCAGAGAAGGGCAACGAAGCTGGTGAGGGGTCTGGAGCACAAGTCTTATGAGGAGCAGCTGAGGGAACTGGGGCTGTTTAATCTGGAGAAGAGGAGGCTGAGAGGAGACCTTATCGCTCTCTACAACTAGCTGAAAGGGGGTTGTGGCGACGAGGGTGTTGGTCTCTTCTCCCAAGTAACTAGTGATAGGACAAGAGGAAATGGCCTCAAGTTGCACCAGGGGAGGTTTAGATTGGATATTAGGAAAAATTTCTTCACTGAGAGAGTGGTCAGGCATTGGAACAGGCTGCCCAGGGAGGTGGTGGAGTCACCATCTCTGGAAGTGTTCAAAAAACGTGTGGATGTGGCGCTTCAAGACATGGTTTAGGGGACATGGTGGTGCTGGATTAATGGTTGGACTTGATGATCTTGAAGGTCCTTTCCAACCTAGTGATTCTGTGATTCTGTGATCTTTCCAACATTCACGAAGATGTTTTTGCTTTAAGAAAGTGAGTCTGAGTAGCTGCTTGGCTCCTGCCTCTTCCACTCTATTTTACTTAATTTTCTCATGACCTAAGTTTTCAGATATTTGGCATAGAATTATTGTGATGCCACTCATGATCGGTAGCTAATGATTGCAGTACTGAAATGATTCCTTATGGATTATAACCTTTGACAATAGGAGGGTGCCTTCTAGCTGGGTAGCTTCAGTGCAGCTAGACTCCAAGCACCCACCTCTGCTTTGCTTTGCTCATGGAATACACTGAAGTGGAGAAGCTGCCTAATGAGGGTTCATCAAGGGTCCTGTGGATGCAGGGTTTGTGAACCGTAAGGAAGCAGGCTGTACTATGACCAGCTCCCAGAATTAATCTGTTTTCCTATTCATTCAGTCAAGAAGAAGCAATAAGCTTTTCCCACTCTTAATCTCTTTATCCTGTTCATTCTTTATTTAGGATAGTCTGCTTTTTCCTTTTGTTAAAAAAAAGACAGACACACCCCTATTTTTTCCTCATCATTTCTGTTCAGTTAACTACTCCATTCATGTTATGACTCAATTGATCTTGATAAAGTTATATCAGTAATGCATTTAATCCATTGAGTTTTAAAGGAGTAGACTGTTTTCTTATTTCCTCCTACATGCATTTCTTTATTCTTTTTTCCTTAGAACTGGTAGTAACATTCCTATTTTGTATTATAAATACATGGGTATTTGTCTTCATGGGCTTGAGGATGGTTTGTTTACCACATCCTAATAAACAGTGTGATTACCATGAGGCCCTGATTATAACACGTAGTCAGTACATTATCTACAATGTTCTGAGTAAGAATTTTCTGACATTTCAGAATACTATGCAGAAAAAAATTCAATGTTACTTTCTTCTGTGTTTTGTCTTGTTAACAGTCATCGTCCCTGCTCTGGGGCCAGTATAGTTTGCCTCTAGGGATTTATATGACATTGTTAAATCTGTTTTAACCAAAACCACCTTAACACCTTTTGTGAAAATACTCTCCAGGGGCCCAAAGAAACTGTTTGGATTTGATAGTCCCCGTATTGATATTCTCAGTGAAAGCTGACAAGTCCTTGCAGCAGAAGCACCTGTGTGATGAGATGCCCCAAGTATTTATATCATGAATGCTACAAAAATAACTGGTATTTTTCCAGAAGTAGGCTGGTAAAGATTTAATATCCTCAGTTTTGTTTTTATAAAACTTAGAAATCTACTTAAAAGAGAGAATGGAGGATTCTGGAAGAAGCTTGCAAGCAAAAGAAAAACAGCTCTGAAATTTTTTTTGGTCTTATTTTGCTGTGGATAATTGTTCAGCACCGTGTGAGAAGACAAAGGGAAAAGTGATGTTCTTGGGCTGTAGGAGGAGATGGGAGGAGATGAAAAAGCCGCATAAAAAGAAGCGTGGCCAGCAGGTTGAGAGAGGTGATTCTCTTTCTCTGCTCTGCTCTCGTGAGACTCCTATCTGCAGTACTGCAGCTCTGGGGTCCCCAGCATGACAGACATGGACCTGTTGGAGTGGGTCCAGAGGAGGCCACAAAAATGATCAGAGGGATGGAGCATCTCTCCTGTGAGGACACACTGAGAGAGTTGGCGTTGTTCAGCCTGGAGAAGAGAAGGCTCCAGGGATGCCTGTCATAAAAGGGGACTTGTAAGAAAGATAGAGAGAGACTTTTTACTGGGGCCTGTAGTGGTAATGATTTTAAACTAAAAGAGGACAGTTCCAGGTTAGATATAATGAAGAAGTTCTTTACTATGCGGGTGGTGAGACACTGAAACAGGTTGTCCCAAGTTGTGGATGTCCCATTCCTGGAAATGTTCAAGGTCAGGTTGGATGGGGCTTTGAGCAACCTGATCTAGTGGAAGATGTCTCTCCCCATGGCAGGGGGATTGGACTAGATGACCTTTAAAGGTCCTTTCCAACTCAAATAATTCTAAGAGTCTGTGAAAACAGTAAATTATTGAATTCCATACTGCCTACAAGAGAAAGGAACGACTCAGTCTTTTATATAAATGCACTGGTATATGAAATTAAGGAAAATGTGACTGTTGACTTTTGTTCTTATGTACTTTTTAATTCTTAACCTAAGAAAAACTGTTGGAAAATTCTATGCTGGTTAGCAGCTGCAAAATTTATCCTCCTACTTAAAATTTTGTTTTAATGAATTGAAGCCTGCCTTTACAATATTGTGGCTGCTGCCCAGGCCTTGTAAGTAACTTTCCATTTACTGTCAGCACTCCACCGACATTCGGAACTGCTGCCTTGTAGCACAGCCACAGGGGTTTGGGTTTTCAGTCTAGGTATGCCATACATTTTCCATGAAAAATAATGGAAGATTGGTCTCTTTCACCTAGAAAACCTTAGCCGGGACATTTATTTCATAGACGTACTCAGCAAAGCATTCTAGGCATGTAGTAGTCTGAGATGCCTCATAGGCAAGAGACGCAGGTGCGTTGCTAATATTGATGGGCAGATACTAATGGCTTTGCGATTACTGGCGGTGTGATGTATACTTAGATATGCACCGAAAGAGCGGAAAGCGGGGAATGATTAATTTAGAAAGATAGCTTTGATAACATCTTTGCTGTTCTGTTAAACTATTAAGGGCTGCCTCAGCTTGAGCACTCCGGGTGCCTGTCATGCAGCCTGCAGGAAGCACCTGGCGCAGCCCAGGGAAGCGCGGCCGGGCCATACCCCTGCCCCAAAGCCCCCACAGGTGCCTCCAGGCAGACTTCCACTGCCCTGAGCCACCTGGGTTCGCGTTTCCCTGCCAGCCCTGCAGCCCCACAGCGAGGGCCCCCCTGTACCTGACTGTACCCCACTGCAAACCATCCCTCCCAGCGGGGCCCGGGTAATGGCGCCCAGGACGGTGCTGTGGTGCGTCCCCTGTGCTGTCCTAAGTGGCTAGGATCCCCACAAAAATGCAGATACTCAGTCCTTCAAAGCTGAGACGCTCTCCAAGCAGAGACCCGGGGCCTGAGGACAGCCCACTCCTGCCTTTGCCCAGACTGTGGTCCCCAGGTGCTGGCCCACAGACCGCTTAAAGCCTTGTATCCCACCCAGACAGCTGTCGGAAAGGACACCAGGCAAACCCCTCCCGAGCCTCCCCCTGCAGCACGCATGGTCCCCGCTCCAGCGTGGCGCAGCCCTGGGGTCGCTGCTGGTGAGAGCGTTGAGGTCCCATATCTCCGTGAAAGCAGGATGGCCACCTCAGCCGGTGCCACGCTGTGGGGTGGAGAGGAGATCCAGGCTGCCGGAGAGAAGCTTAGAGCTGCCCCATCTGTCCTCCGCTGGGCCCGGAGGGCAAGAAGGGGCCAGATGGTGCAGGCAGGAGTGCCCCAGAGAGGGACGTTCAGGAACGGTGAAGATGGAGCCGCCCAACAGCCCTGCAGGCCGCGTTCCCCTTCTCTACGCAGACTGCTTCCAGAAAGCCTGTGCTGAGCTCCCGGGGCAAACTCCTCTCTGAAGCAGAGTCGTGAACCTCCTTAAAAAGCACAGCTCACCTGAGCGAGGATGAGTTTTGCTGCATGAGCCCTCACACACCCCCGCCCCCAGCAGGGCATCGCCATTCTTCCCGCATGCACGAATTGTGCTGGTTCTTCCCCCCGGCCAGAATCTGGCCCTGGGTACGTCGGCCCTTCTGCGCTGGGGCAGCCGCCACGCCCGCTGTTTTGTTAAACCGGCGTTGGGAACACAAGCCACGGCACGTGCTGTGTCTGCTATCTCCTGATCCTTCAGCTGACTTGTGGCCATAAAATCAGGGCATTTAGTATTTTTACTTGTGTATCCGAGCAAACCATGCCGAGTCTGACAAGGCGGCCCCTCTTGGCACACTGCTCTCCAGGAGATGCTAAATATTTTTCAATGAAGAATAAATCTGGTGAAATACCTGGGTTTTGTTATCCGGGATGAGCCGTGCGTTACGGCCAATTCAAAATGGCTTACTTGGGGCAGGCAGGAGTAAGGAGTGAAGAATGCATTTGACCCCCGCCTCGGGGGTAGAAATGGAAAACCGAGGAACTAAATTCAGAGACCTGAGGGGAAGAGTAGCATTGCCTTTTGCCCTAGAGCCTCAAATTTCCCTCTGATTGCCCCAACCCTGTGCTTCTGGGTAATACAGAGTCAGTGGCACCCTCCCTGGCTGTCTGGGGATTCAAATGCTGTCAAGTGGCATGTTTTGAATGAAATTAAAGGTACTGTGGAAGATTTTCATTCCTGTAAAGCAAATATCTAAAGATCTTATCTGAATTATATGTGCATGCAACTTTTTGCTTCTCTTATTGTCCAACTGAAAATAAACCTAGCTTTTGCACATCTCTCTTATGGACCAAATAGAAAGGTGTTGCTAGAAAGTCCTTAGATCCTTGGACATTTTCAGTGCATGGTTTTATAATACCAGACTCATGGTCTGCCTCATCATGCAAATGTTTATGAAGCGCCTAATGCATATATAAAAGGGATAACAGAGAGAGATGCAGTTCTTTGAGTATGACCTCATCAGGGCTTCTGGAAATGTTGGACTCTGAGGAAGTCTTGTTGAAAATGGTTGCCTTCAAGCAGCATTCTAGTTGCCTTTCTGTATGTAAGAGAAATGAGGAAGAAGATAATAGGAAAAAAGCAAAAAAAAAAAAATTCTAGTGCAAACACAGAGCTGTTGAGATCAAGATAAAAGCACTAAAAAGGCATTTTTATGCTGAATTTTGTGAGCTTCATGCTAGAGCTTTCAGAAAATATAGTCCCTCTCTTATTGATTAAATTGTGTCCAAAAGGAAAGAGGATTTAATCTGTTCTTTGCAAAATAAACGAAAAATGTTAGTCAGGTGTCCCATCAGTAAGGATAGACACAGACTGTGTACAGCGGGCACCACACAGACAAGAGCAAGTTTGCCTCTATTCTAGAAGCATGGAGATTTGGAGAAGACTTCAGTGTTAGCCTTCCCTACTCCTGTGAAAACCAGTGTGTGTCTTTAATCTTCAAACGGCAGTTAAAAACTAAACAACCAAATTGTGGTAAAAGCGAATAACTTTAGAATATCATTGGCATTCAAGCAAAAGCCTAAGCCAAATTTAAGAGTAAAAATTCTGCCATCCCATTTAAACACAGCATAAAATACTCCTTTTCACTTAAATAGATGGTTATGATCATTACAGTTGCTACCTGTTCCTTGGTATTGTGCCTTTCTTGAAATGCACCTCGCTAACCTAAACCTGAAGCTCTGGAGAGCAGGTGGCAGCAGGAGACCAAGTGTTGAGTCTGTTTCTAAACACATGCACACACACACACAAACATGTTAGGACAGAACTGGCTGAAAATGTTATTTCTCGGTGTGAAAATGTTGAGGGAGAAAAGATTGCTTTTCAGACAGTTTTCTCTTCTCCTTTGGGATCATTCTAACAAATTGTTTTCAGTGCGGGTAGAAAAATCCATCTGCCCTTCACTCCGGTTTGCTTTAATTCCCCCATCACCTACTGCTAGGTGAGTGGCAGGTAGGGAGGGACTGGTGACGAACGGGAAGCAGAGGGTAAGGAAAACACCGTTTTTATCCAATACTACAATTGTTTCCCTAACCCTGTGTGTGTGTGTGGATGGTTGGTTTGGAAGGCATACCAGAGGGAAGATAAATCAGTAAAAGCGGTTCTCACAAGTCTGAAATCAGACATTTATAAAGCACTGACAGAAAGCAGGTTTTGCCTTCACATTTTTTCACTAACCAAAATTCACTGGAAATTTTCATGAGAATTTTTTCAGCTTACAACAACAGGTTTGGGATTTTTTTATTTCTTTATGGTTCTAGAAATTACTTTCAAAATTGACCAATGATTTTGATTGGGGAAAGATTTTTATGTGCCTTCAGGGCAACAGTTAAGGACTGATGAATTCCCATATTATAAAGATCCAGATTTTTATTGCTGTCACAAGGCATCACAAATTTGGTGACTTATTTTTGTACAGAACAGAAAAAAGAATGCGGTCAATATAGCCTTGGAATGCATTTCCTTTAACATCTGTCAAACGCCAATTAAAATGTTTTCATTAATGCAGTAATATCTCTTTTGTCATGTAAACTGTGTTAAGTCTCCTCCTGATTAACTTAATTAAATATGTTTATTAACTAGAAATTTGAGGCGCTGCACATGAGAAAAAATATTATTTGGTGAGCCGTCCTTTGAGTCAATCAGCGTTATTCCATTGGCAAAAGATGTTGTAAACAAGCAAAAAACAAATGAATGTCTAAAAGGAATGGATGATGTTGTAATTATAGTTAATAAATCTGGACAAAAGGCCAGTTCCACAACTGCCTTAGGTCTCTACTATGGCTTCACCTTTGCAGGACACAAAGGGAGAGGCATAACTTCAGGCAACCCTGCCACATGTCAGAATAACTTCTCTAAACCAGAGCAAATTAAGGCGAAAGGGGTGTAAGGATGACCCCACCTCTCAGGGCATGAGCTCCAAGCAGTGCAGAAGATTTGTGGCATGCATGTGTTTGGCCAGCAAAAACTCCTCTCAAGGGAACGTAAAGACCCAGCACTGAGCTTTCCTCTGGGCACTAAGTCCCCTGGTGTTATGCTGGTGCTCCATAATGATGTGCGAGGTGGAGTTGCCTGACCTGGTCCTGAGCAAAAAAGCTGCAAGAGGGGGGAGTATCAGTACCCCAAGCGCCAGAGAGGCAGGGGACCATGTTCTCCAACTTGCCCTTCATCTCATCTCCCCCAGCCTGGTGTTTCTGTACTGTGCCACCTGAGCTTCGCTTCCATTGCTCTTGGCACAGGAGCGTGTTAGGTAAGCGCTTATAGCTCTTCCCGGATCATCTGCATGCTGAGGGTTTCTGCAAACCAGCTATGCACGAGGGAGGAAGCACTGATAAGAAAAGCGAAGGAAGAAAGGCATGCTTCAGGGACGCTGCCTACCGAATATGCTAAGCAAGCATCCTAAATCAGACAAAAGGATGTACAGCATAAATGGCCCTTGTCATCCAGTGTACTTCTTTCTGCCCCAAGGAGTAGAGTTGCTCTTGTTTTGTTCCTGTTTCACAGAAGACATGGTGTTCAGTATGCCCAACTGAATTGGGGAGAATTTGGGCTAACTGTTGTTTTCTCAAAAAAACCTCCAATATTATTTATTGAAGTTGAAATATCACTCGTACTTCCGAGGAGAAACAGCTGAAAAATGAGCATCTGAAAAGGGGATATTTTAAGGCTGCCTTGTCAAAGACAAGCAACATCTTGGAGAGAGGAAATCTATGCTTGTTTTCGGGAAAGGTACTTTAAAGGTATGGTAGATGGGTACAGGTAGTCGGTGTAAGGAGATCTTGGATGGCTCATCAGTTGATTTAATTCAAAACAACTGTAGTGTTTTCATTTTCTGCTGTTTATCCCAGCTGAAGATGAGGTATCTTGACCTTGCGAAGTGGGTACAAATATATGTTTGCACAGCAGCAATGCTTTAGACTTTGACAACAGAAGTTATAAGTCATATCAGCATCAGGATGAAAAGCACCCTACTCAGGCTTGTTGATCAAAAAAAAATTTTCATTGAATACCAAAGTAAAAGATGAATCCTTGAGGCATCTGGTTACACATGAGAAAATAACGTCCTGTGACTCAATTCCTTTGACTTTCAAATATGCAACCAGGTAAAATGCATACCCAAATTTACTGTCATCGTCTCTGATGCTCTTGATGTTCTGATTGTAACACTGTATATGCATTCTTTTAAATATTGTATCTCCCTTATTTAAAATTCAGCCTTGGATTTGGGTGCATACAGGTTGAAATTCACTTACATTTATGATACAGAAAACAGCTGTGGTAACGGATCTATTATAGTGTCTAAAGATAAATGGTATAGCCAAATGAGGAAGAGCATAGAAGACGAAGGGTTAAGTGATGATGTGAGCAGAAACTGAGCTCGAAATTGGAGCTATTATAAATTGAGAAAACAACATAGCTCCAAGGTGTTTTATGACTTGAAAAGCTATTCATTCTTTATATAACATTACTATTAGTTACCTATGTAGGTTGTATTGAAATAAAGCTGAGAGTTAACTGAACCTTCTATTTTATAGGTGCATGTTTAATTAAATTGTATGTTTTATCTGTAGTGATAAAATACAAGACTCATCTGAGTTAACACACGGTTTTACAGTTTTAAGGTCTGAAACATCTCCAGCATCTCCATTCAGGGCTGTTTGGTATATGAGCCATAACATCCATTGGGGGAAAGCGCTAATCTCCAAACCTTTTCATTTGCAGCTAAAAAGCTATCCTGCTCATCATGCTGATGCTGTATTAAGCAAGTAAATAAAACGGCTTCCTGTTCTGGAATAAAGTGAACCTAGAAACTCAAAAGAAAATCCTCCTAATCATCGTAGAGCATTCAGCTTTGCATATGATTTAAATCTAAAAGCACCAACACAGGATTGTACTATAAAAATGCATTCAAGCCATCCTGAAGGTCACGCAACTGTTTCCTGTTGACACTGGAGGACAGAGGAGGCAACCTTACATGAGAAACCCTTATTTAGCCATCTGCAGTGTTCTTGCAACGCTTTGCTTCTAGCCTTTGTTGACAGTGAATAATCTTTCATATTCCCCACTATTACAACAGGCTTATAAGCACTTCGTTTCAGGTATAACCCAGGAAAAGGCCTGATTCAGTATATCCTGCTACTTCAGTTTTGTCTACAGACAAACTGAACTTGCTTGATGAGTACATCTAGACTATGATTTTGCAAACTTAATTTCCAAAAGTTTAGAAGGAAAACGGATGACCCGATCTGTCACTGCTCCCTTACCGTAGCACAGTTACTCGTCCCTTAGTCTTTGAAAACTAAAAAGGCTTCGATCCAGTTCAGTGCAGAGCTGAACCAGCTCCAGCCGGCGCAGAGCCCCTCTCCAGGGCGTTGCTAATGAGGTTGTCTCCGTTTGGCAAAGCTCTGCGTTCAGCTCTGCAAGCAGTCCAGCGGCGTCGCCATCTTTAAAAGGAGGAGGCTGGGAAGTTGCGTGCAATATCGCTGCTGTGTTCGTCTTGGAGGAGCCTAAGCTGGGCAGACACCTGCCGGGCCCCGTCTACCCTTCCTCTGGCTGCAGCTCAGACACAACGCCTGCTCCCATTTCCGAGAAAGGTTTATAACTAGAACATCTGCTGGTGGGCAGTTATATTATGTGGAGGCCAGTGCTATGCCTCATCTGTCCAGGCTGCAAGACAGAGAGCTGGGATGAACAAAGTGTACTGAATGTCTCAGTTTTAAGAACGTGCTGGAGTTTGGCCTATTTTTGCTTGTGCATAAATGAGTCAGGACTTATGAATGGATTCAGATTGCTGTCAGTCCGTCCTGGCAGATGACTCGATGTGATGCATCTCTTGAGCTCTGGCAACAGAAACTGCATGAAAGGTAGAATCAGGTACAGTTGAAAGTTATTTACTTAGCCACACTTGTTTGAATACGGAATGATCTGGACAAAACAGACCAAGAAACATTTCTGCTGAAATTGGGCACGAAATTCCTTTGCATTACTTTAGTGTCCATGAAAACTCAGAAATATTTTCATGTCCACTTCTGTTGTTGAGGTCCAAGATGATTTATAGGGACAAGTCATCTGAAATCAATTTATCTCATTTTCTCTACAGGGTTTGCTATATTTTGGATGTTCTCCCACTGAGCTGGGAGAGAAAGAAGGAAATAACTTTTTTTGTTTTTATTGCTGTCTTACAATGAAGTTTCCAACTATGAAGAATTTGCAGTGGATTCTGAGCACCCATGTAGCTGCCAACTTCCCCAGAAGCCAATGGGGCCAACAATAACCCCTGCAGAAAGGAATCACTACCTGTACCCTGGAGATCATCCTTGATCAGTAATGGTAATGATCTGTGTTCATCAGAGGGCAGAAGACATCCATCATACAGAAAAACAATCTGTTCTTCTCTAAAAGACTGTTTGTAGGTGTGAAAGAGATTGTTGAAGAGTCTGTGTTCTGGAAAGCTTGGGCAAGCATCTCCAGCTGAAGCATAATTCTTAGTCCCTCAAATATAAGTTGCCATTGCCTAACAATGTTTACTGCACAGATATGCAAAAATGTATAACACTATCCCCTTGATTGTAATATACAGTGGAAATGTAGCTTTTGATAATTCTTTCTAAGGTTATTAGCTTTGTGAATCCTTAGATAAACAAAACTGTAAGCTGACTTTTAAACTACCTTTTATTAGCAAGCAATACTTTGCACAATCATTCCCAAGAGAAATGGTATTACACCGGTAACAGGAAATCACGAGTCATTTATGTTAAGGTTTGGTCCTTGACTGTAAATACTCTTTGAGCAAAGACAGTATTCTTTCATCACTCTGTAATAGCACCCTGGGTTTGAATTTGAGACTTTGGGTGTTGCTGTAATGTATGCCTGTAATACTGTATTGCATGCAGTTTACTGGGCAAATTTATATCTGGGATTTGCATGTTTTTCTTTTTAGTTTACACCCCAGAAGAAGAGGGGAAGCAAAGATTATTTGAACACAAAATATTTTATTATCATGCCTGACCAGCCTACCTGCTGTCGAGGATGTGATCACCTACTGCGCAATGAAAGGGAGAGCAGTGAGTGTTGTACACTTTGACTTTAGTGAGGCCTTTGACACCGCTTCCTGCAGTATTCTTGCTGCCAAATTGGTGAGATCTGGATTGGGTAAGTGGACAATAAGGTGGGTGGAATTTGGCTGGACCGCTGGGCTCAAAGGGTGGTGATCAGCAGTACAAGGTCCAGCTGGCAGCCAATGACTAGTGGCATGCCTCAGGGATCAATACCACGGCCAAGACTGTTAATGGCTTTATTTACAATGTGGACAATTTGACTGAGCGTGTGCCCAACATGTCCCTTCCAGCGTCAATTATTCTACGGTTACTTTCATTTGGGGATTGACAGGATAGGTAGGGTTGAACACAAGTAGATGTAAGGCATGGTGAATGTGCTAGTTCTCCTTGCTTGTAAGGAGCACTTTTTTCAGAACAGTGCTTGACAGAGTGTAAATGTGGATTCAATAACATGCTTATGTACCACAAAGAAAGTGGCATAGGACCAGGCTGGAAAGTTCTGTCCTAAACTGGTATTACTCCTGTCAGCTGAGTTGCTACTCCCAGGACTGCCTCTTACATGTAAAAAGAATCAGTAAATAATGCTGTTTTCTCTTTAATATGAAGTAGTAAGAGCAGACAAGGTGGATAGCCTTAGTGTTGCTCCAGATGCTATTTTCCTGTCGTTCAGCATTGCATTCAGAGCTCAGTCCACTCTTTCACTGGCCAATGCACATTTCTCTAGGACCTGCCCCAAAACCTAGATCTGCCATTCCTTCTCATGACAAAAGTGGTATAAATACCACTGATGTGGGCATTTTTATGTGAAAAAAATATTGCCCTGTGGTAGACAAGCAGTTTAGTATTTGCCTGGATAAGAAAAACTCTCAATATCCAGGACAGAGGTGTCAGCCGGTTTATGTTTCTAATGGTTTGAGGTTTGGAACTTTTTATTGGTGGTTTTTGTGGACCTCTGTACTAAAATAGCTGTATTTTATCCAGCAAGCAATATATGATGAGGGGGAATAATCTCTTGGCATTTAATCTATTGGCTAGTTATTTCTAGACACCTATCCCCAACTGCTGTTTTATAAACTACAGATTTAAAGCACTTCAGAGAGACCACAAGACACTCACCTTCCTATTTTGCTGTTCCTATCTTCTGTTTTCAGTGTGCTTGATGTACATGATGAGAGTCATCCCTGTCACTTTTACACTTCCTGATGACCAGCAGTTTGGGATGGGACTTTTTTTTTTGCCTCTCAGCTGACATTTTCTTTGGGATTAAGGGGCAGGGGAATATTTAAAAGTAAATTTAGTGTTCAGAAAGGTTGACAATATAGCATGGGAAGTTCTTTGCTCAGTGAAATCTGAAAAGGCACAAATTTTATCCATTTCCTGCTGGGGTTCTTTTATCCTGACCTGAAAGGAAAGCCTTAAGGAATAAAAGGACTTTTCATTTTCCATACCATCTGGGTTTCCCCACCCCACCTTTTCCTTGTCTTTGCCCTTATTTTTTTATTCATGCTGTTTCTAATTTTATTTCATAGTCATTTCTTCCTCCCTCCCACCTATTCTGCCTCCCCCATGTACCTTTCCTCCATATGCATTCCATGCTCCATCTCAATTTCTCAGCTTGCTTCTGATTTCAGCCTTCTACCCACTCCTAGTTCTTTTCTTTCTTGGGTACCAAGGATCTAAATTATATGCCATGAGAAAGCCAACATCTCATTATATTGTAGAATCATATTGTCCTTTATGGCTACTGGCAAAAACTTCAATACTCGAGTGCTCTTCTGTTTTAGTTGGAATATTTTTTTCCCCTAGATATCTTCTATATTTTTGGTTACAGTTTTTGATGGAGGTAAGAAAAAGCAAACAAATATAATCTACAAGATAAAAAAATGTTACCACTAATGTAAAAATGCTACTGCCCAAACATACAAGGTCAAAACCTTGTTCAGTTTTTCAAGATCATTTTCAAGTACAGCCGTTACTGAGATGAGACTGGAACACAAAACCCACAGCAAAGAACAGACAAAATTCATCTTAAAACACTGCAAGGCTGCCATACCTGTAAATCCTCATGACAGACAGTAAAACATACATTTTATCACTCCATACTTAGTCAGCCATTTTGTTTCATTTCCAAAGACACAGTGCACATAAAGGTGATTATCACTTGTGTGATATCAGAGAGAGAGCGAGTGCGTTAAGCACACTTAGAATCCACCTAAAGAAAACGGCATCATAAGAAGCTTTGGTTTGCTACATCTGATAACATCCACGTCTTCTACATGCTAGTTAAATAATGCATAGTGTTATTTCGGAGCAATATTTCTTTCTGTAAAAAGTACTTGCATTATTATTTCCTTCCCCATTCCTATTTTAACATATATACATTTTTAAAAAGAGCAAATCTGGGGGCTTCTTTTTTTTACTTAAGCCATGATTTATATTCTTGGGTTGGGAGGTTTTTTGAGTCATTTCTTCTTGTAGAGGCAGAAAATCAATAATCACCTTCAAAAAGAATGCATGTCAGAACCTGACAGAGTAAAATGTATCCCTGCCACACATACGCCTCAGATAGATAGACTCCACAACTCTACTGCTGTCCCTTGTAGCCTGCAAAAAAAAAAAAAAAAAAAAAAAAGAGAGAGAAAAATAAGAGAAAGATTGAAATCCAGAGATTCTCACTCTGAATATTGGACTTCTGATGTACTTTGAAGTCAGCAATTCATTAAGTGTGCCATTCTGGTACTGAAACTACCTATAAAACATTTACATTCTCTACAAGCATTTATCATGTACTGACAGGAACAATGAAATGTGCCCATTTTTAGAATGCCCTAAAAGATCGTTTTCCACTTCAACACTCAACCACAGCAAAGTTTTATGGTACAGATGGTGCTGCCTCAACTAAGGACTTGCCAAATAGACAAGGATCTATGACCGGACTGGATAAAGGACCTTCCACCCACAACTGCCGTTTGCCAGGATAGGCGCTTCAGGTGTCCAGCTGGACTTTGCAATTGATGCTAAACACTCTGCAGGCTTATTTCAGTCATGCTGTTGATCTAAATAAATCCAATAACTAGACAAGCTATGCAACTTAAAATGTTTTCATCAGGAGCGAGTTCTTTATAAAAAATTCAAAAATGTTACATCTGTTTTATTAACTGCAGGAGCTTAGGGGGACTCTTACTAAAACACCTGTACTTTTACAAGCTTGGGGAGGGGTAGGGGGATTTACCTGCCTCTCCTCCAACATGCAAACAGACTTACTGAGCCTAGCAAAGCTCATTGTTCCATTGCTCAGAGATAGGTACCTACTTGTGAGCAGACGCTTTTCAGTGGGTTTATTCAAGTGCTTGGAGTTGTGCACTTCCTTAAATGCTTTCCTGAATCAAAAGCCTGAGATTACATTCTTTTGGTTGACTCTGTCATTTCCTATTTGGCTGCACTCCTCCTCCTCACAAAAATGATTGGGTTTGCTCTCCAATGTCTCAGCAAGCAGTCAGAAATGCCTCCACAAATCTTTGGATGCCAATACAAATGCCAGAAGTGGCGATACAAAGGTACTCCATAGCACTTTAGATTGGCATTTTCACTTTTATTGACAAAACCTCATTCTTTTTGTCAACTGCATTTATCCATTTTGTTTTATTTTTGTATACACAGCTTTTAGCATCAGAACAAAATACGATTTACAAAGTTAGATCCGACTAACTGTAGGTGGGAATATCTAGAAAGCTGGAGCACTGTTCAAAGCACTGATTTTAAAAGATTCATTAGTTGTGAAATATAGTCATTCTTCTTGGCTTGTTTCTGTTCTTTCTGTTCACTTCTGTTATTTAGCTCAATACAGCACTTGCTTCAGTGTGAACTCAGTCTGCCCTAAATCATAGTATCTCAGTAACAGTAAGGGATAATATCTTCGCTTTGTTATGCCTGCAAAAATGTCTGGGCCAACAGGGCTGCCAAGGCTCATAAAACTCTTGCAAGACTACCAATTTATTGGCATGAATCTATCATGTCTTCTTTTGATGTTTACTGGCTCATGCCAACGTTAACTTCCTTCGATTTTAACTCTCTCTGTGCGCTTGGGCATCTTTTGGTAGTGGATATTTTTGGTTTGTTATGTCTTTTTTTTAAGGAAATTCATGTACAAGATTGTCTTCAAATTCAGTGTTCTGAGAAAGGGAGGGTCTGCTCAGGTTGATAAGCTCTTTTCTTTTTGAATATTGAGATTAATGTGGATTTGAGCCTAAAAAGATATGCTGCAATATTTTCTTACTTACAAATAATGTTTAAATGTCATTACTTCAGACAGTCATGGGTTTTTTTTTCTTAAAAGGCGTTGAATCTCCTGCTATGATAGACCCAGCTCTTTATAGTACAAAATGTAATCAGCCACTTTCCATTATTATATTGTATGACAGTATGACTTCATTCCTAACACAATTTACTTAAATTGAACATTTTGGCAGATGTGTGGATGAGACTAGAGGAGCAGAAATTCTATTAAATCAGAGCCTGAAACAATAACAGATTGTGTTGTAGATCTAGCTATGTAGAAGTTTCCAGCTCTGCTCATAACTTACCACATATTACAGGAGACATTAGGAAAGAACACCCAGCAAAAGACTAAAAAACCACTCCATGATATGGCCAGAAATGACATGCATAAATAAACAATTTGATTTGTGATGAAGAGGTTTACATAGCACTGCTGCCTAGTAACAGAGGTCAGTAAACATGTCCGCTTCTAGTGATTCCAGTCACACTGATGAGACGAAACGCACAATTCTTTAGTGAAACATGCCTTTTTCTTCTACTCTGCTGTGCTCTTATATTGTTTCCATTAGGATATGTGACAAACGCAAAACATGATTCTCTCTCCAGGCTGCAAACTGTGCAGGCACTGGGGTTTTTAGGAATGATTTCTCTGTGTGTGCAAATGTGTTACTGTTTGCTATACAGTAATGAAGACAGGTCAAAGAAATTCTCCTAGCACTTGGAATAAAGTCTTATGACTAGCTGATAAATCTCCATTAACAAATTCCGAGCAGCCCCAGAGATCTGTTTCTCCTGCCTAAACACAAGGGACTCACACGGACGAACACTGCTGAGGATGAAGCAGGATTCTCAACCACAGACTTAAACTCCAACCCCAAGGAGCACTTGGGGTAACTTTTAGGATAAGTTGTGTTGAGGGACAAGTCCTAGAACTTGAGAAAATATTCTGCAGAAAGTCAGAGTGACTAAAACCTGCATCGATATTCATGTTTCCTTGTACAAGTACCCTTTTACTTTTGTTTTGCATCTTCTCATTGGGGTTGTCTGTTCTAATCTACCAGCTTTGACTAGGATAGCTTCAGCTTGAATTAAGTCAACTTTATACTAATCACAGGGCAGAAATGTTCCAAGTGAGGCATTAGATGTGAGGCTTGCTGTTAGCACTAACCTGAAAGTGATGTTGGTCCTTTACAGCATCTCAAAAACGAAGAAAAAAAACCCACAAAACATTACAAAGCTAATTCCATTCTGCAGACCTTGATTTTGGAATGAGCATCACTGATTTTTTGAGACCACAAATACAATCCAATATGCTCAAAGCATGGGATCATCAAGCTCTGAGTGCCATGGGAAGATAAGCTTATCTCATCTTCAGTACTATTTCCTCTTTTCTTGGCTTCCTGATTTCTTTTCTATTCAAAGAAAAGAAGAAAAAAAAACCAAACCCAAACATAACACTGGAGGTGCCACCTCCAGTCAGCAAGTCAATAAAGGACACACTTATGTTCTATTGACTTAAATCTGAATTGGGTAGCATAACAAAGAACACCAAAGATTTCAAACCTCCGACCAGAAAAAACTCTTAAAATATGCCAGCCTTTAGTGACTTTGAATAATCTTGTGTTTAAATGCATGTTTGAGTACTCATGAAGTCAGAGATTACAAAGACAAGAAACAGCCCCAAGTAAAATCAGAAAATGTCTTACCAAAATTGGAACAGGAACTTGCATTTCAAATATAAGCAGAGAAAATATGACTTTTTTAAGTAGATAATTGTTGACCTGCAACAAGTAACAAAATAGCTGCAAAAGCTATGGATAGTTACAATTACCATTGTACTCTGGGTGGAACGGAGACCCAGTTTGATCTCCCATGCATTGAATGTCATTGAGTAGCTTTGGCTTTTTTCTTCTACCATTGAGATCTAATGAAAACTTAAGGATAGACTCTTAGTCTTTGTGCTTCTCTCTCATTTGCGAAACATGATCTTCAACAGGCACTTCTTTCTGAAAAAACAAACAAACAAATAAACAAAAATGAAAGCAATATTTAAATGTAAAGTTTTGACTGAAAAAAAGTAAAGGATAAAGAAAAAAAGTAGAAAATATGTTACTTCCTCTATTGCCTGGTATATTTTAAGCTTAAGGATCAGAAATCAGGAGACAGTGACTGTACTTGGCTTTTGTTATTCAGGTGTTACTGGGAAAATTTCCTGGGGCCATCTTGCAACTACTTTGGAGTCTTTGGTTTGGAGTCTATCGCTTTGCTTACTTGGCATTTGAAAGCAAGAGAAACCAGCATTGGTTGCAGAGCTGCAGCAACCTGCCCCACTCTCTAGACAAGAGGGAAATAATGAACCATCTCCCTTAGACACAGCTTCTTTTGATACTTCCCGGGAGCGGTGTCGTGTAGGTACTCGTTCCTGCACCACACTGCTGTTCAGAACTGAGCCTTCAGACCTCAAGAGCTAAATTTGCAGCTAGTAAGGCTCCTACCAACATACATCAGCTGGGCCTCTAGCCCTCTAGATCTCTTGGCCGTTATGGTACACAGCAGAGCAAGACTCCAAGATGACCTTTCAATCAGTAAAGACCTCTGAAAGCACAGTGAGGTCAGAAAGACCTAAGGGGACCAAATCTTAGAGGACCTAAAATGCCAAAAAGTGGTATTACCACATCTTACCATGAACTTTGCTAGCTCCTGCAGCAGTCAGGTCTTGAGCCAACAAAGTACTGGTTTAGCTGTTTAACTTCAAGCACACCAGCAGCCACGCCACAGTCAGTAGAATCATTCACATGTTAAATATTGACTACAGTAAATGTTTCGCTGGCTGAGAGCCAACAGACGTTTGTCACGAAGGGCTATTCCTTTAAAGAAAGCAACTGCGTTTAGCAACAAAAGAAAAGGGCCATTTTGGGAAAATGGGAAGTAGAAATCTACCTGAATGTAGAAAAGGGTGGGTTTGACTACCTTGGCTGATACAACAATTTATTTTAGGATGGGTTGACTCTAACAGAACCATCTATAAGTGAGTCCTGATCTGCCCACTGGAAGCATGAAATGCCGTTACTAAGGAGTCAACAGTGCCTAATGACCTCAGAAATCCTGTGGCTGCATCACCTGGGGCAATGGAGCTGTTTTCCATCCCTTCCTGCCATAAATGAAAGCAAAAAATGTTAAAGTTTGTCTGCGTATTTCTTGTGGTTTAGTTTTCTAGTGTAGTAACCTATATTTAACTTTAACTTGTAAAATTAAAAGCCTGATCTTTTCAGTTCCTATTTCTGCTAACAGTCCCTGTTCATTTAAATAAATATACAGATGGAAAGCTATTTTCAGAAGTGCTCAGCATTGGCTTATATTCTGTGGAAGTCAGCAGTAAAACTCCTACTGATTTTTACTTGGGAGTAAAACTATGCCAGCTCTGAACAGTTTTGAAAAGCACAACTTAAGTGTCATTTTGACTAAATGCTGCCCAGGTATAATCCTGAAGAAATGAAGTCAAAACATTTAATTAATTATGTCACCATATTTTCAGTCCACGTTTTCTCCTTAAGAGGGGTGCCTTGTCTGCACAGGTAGAGACATACCACAGAATAAGTCAAATACTTCCTACAGATACCGCTGCTTAATTCAAGCTACTGTTATGACATGTTATGTAGCTCACAAAGTTTACCTGAAACATTTTTTACATATACCAGCTGATTGCATCCGTGCTGCTACACGTAACTCCTTTCTTTTTTCTTTTTTTTTGCATGCAGACATCTAAAGGAATTTAGGTAATTTATATTTAACCCTGAGCAATATACCATTAACATCCAACTAAAGACAGAAGATAATGCAGTTTTGCAAGAACAGAAAAAAGCAGCCTTAATCATAGCAATTCCCATTTATACCTTTATATCCATATTCATAGATATAGATATAGATATGTATATGGACATATGTATTTGGGGAATTTCAGGACACTGATTTTTAATGACTCCTTTTGACTAGATTCAGGATGTTTCCTGAAGAATGAATCTATGGTTCCATGATAATTTAAGCCCACATAAGTTGGGATGACTGCACAAACAACTCTTACCAAAAAATACGTGCTTCAGCCAAATCAATTCTGAGCGGACTCACTACCTACATACTGGTGCTGGAGTAAGACAGAAGGTGGAGAAGCCTGGCTGAAGGCAGATGCACGGGTCGTCCTCACACAGGTTGGTTTAAATGTCTGTGGAGTTGCACCAGAATATGTTCAGTATTTCCTGACGTGAACTGCAGACTGTAGGATTGTTCCCTTCAAATACTGCCTGGTATCTGCAAGTTAATAGAAAGGCTCTCGTTGATCACGATGAGACCTGGATCAGCTCGCAAACATGTAATAAGAACAGTAAATGTCCTGCTTTCTTAAACATTTTTGATAAGATTAAGTGATCAGTGATGGTTCAGTCAGTTTTGAATGTTGCCAGCACTGCTGCAATGCTAATATGTTGCTTCCACCAGCACTCATGATTAATGGGGGTCAGGGCTGTTTTTCTCGTCTAGACATAGAGTTACATCAATAACTACTTTAACAGATATATACCTATAAAATACACCATAGTAAGTGTATCATATTTTATACATGTATTTATATAAGTTTATATGATATATATATTTAATATAGTTATGTATATAAATAATTTCTGGGTAAAGATCTAATGTTTAAGTGCCAGAAAGGGATAGATACATTCACAGTGTGACAGTAAGAAGTGTACTACATTTGGTGTAAAAGACATAAGAAAGGAAATTAAGCAACTTAGAAATTAGACCCACTAATGTCAGATTTATATGCTTAATTTCCTGCAATTTTGTTATTGTTGTTGTTTGTGACTTTAGAGGATGAACATCACTATTTGTATCTGTTTATTATTTTCAATATATTTAGGTTAATAGCCATGGTTTAGTAGATATACTGTATGGCTATTATGATAGAAATATTTGCCCATTATGTTTTGAGATGCTGCTAATTCCAGTAGAACTTTTCATTAATTTTCTCTGCCATAAGACTTTCTCCTTCTGTCTCTGAAAACTGACTTTCTATGATATTTTCTGAATGTATGTTCAAAATTCAGAGCAAATGACAGACGTATTTGCCACCTCACCTGTGCTGTACAACACCCTGCCACCTTTTCAAAAAGGTGGTTTTGTTTTTTTTTTAATTTGAAAAACAGTTGAGGCTCCTTTTGGGGCTATGAATGTGTAAGTAGAATATGTCAGGTGATGTATTTGAAATAACCCCAGTGATTTCAGAGTAATTTCTCACATTTTCAGAAGGGAGTTTAAATGAAATTGTCAACTTCAAACGAATCACCTTTGAAAATAGGAATTTGTGAATTTTAACTGGATATTAGCTTTTACAGTGTGACCTGATCTGATTCCCTTTGTGATCATGTAGTGCAGTAGCTCACAATAAACTGAACTGAGAGTTAGTTCCCGGGGAAGTCTTTCTTTCCTGTACAAAGATAGGCTTTCATACGCAGGTGTCAGAATCTGTTCTCTCTACTGCACCGTGTTGATGTTTGGAAAAAAATAGATGGTTCTTCAAACATCTAACATGACACTGATCCTCTTTAACTCCGTGTATTTCCATGCTATTATAAAAGCAGCCACATCACTTTCAACACTTCACTAGTAGTTCATTTAAAAAATTCAAAGAATAATGTCAGCATCTCTGTTACGATGAATATTTTGACAGCCACTCCTCTGCCAATGGGTGCCTGAACGAACACGCCATGTGAGCTGCACAGGTGCTGGGTGCCTGGGAACCAGCCCCAGCCCGAAAGCAGGGAAGGGGCAGCCCTGCAGCCCTCCGGCCCCACGGGGTGCTGAGGCAGGAGCCGCAGTGTGCACAAGCCCTCTGCACCCGGTGTGAGCGGGTTATGACGCTGGTCTGTGCAGCAACAGCTGGTGAGAGGAGCCTTGCTTTAGCTAGCCAGTAGGCAAAGTCTAGTTTTATAGACGTTGTCGATGGAACCGACATCGTCTGTACCAGTGGGCACCTTTCACAAATCCTGCTATGGGGGAAGGAAATTTCACCTACTCTCCTACCCTCAGTATGTTTTTGTGTCTCTGCTGTAAGTCAGGGAAAAATATGTCCTTTTTTTGTGTGTAAAGGAATAAGGCAGATGTATGCCAAATCAGCTTGAGCAGATACTTTAAAATCCTTTTGCTGAGAGAAATTGCAGGGTGATTACAAAACACATAGGATCTAAGGATGGCATTATTTTATACAGAGCAGTCTGTGATTCTTTAATGCAATCCTCCCACCCCCCCCTTCTTCAGCACAAAACCATCCATTACAAAGCTCCTGCAGTCACTGATTTATGTGCTTGTGATCAAACTTTCCTGCTTCTAATACTGTGAGTATTTAATAAAAGAAGGTTGCAATTCCTAGATGGACTGAGCATGTCTCTTCCTGTGCTGTTGTGCAGCTGCTTTATTATGCTCCTGGCCTCTCGTCAGTGATTTCAGTCTTTCTTACTATAAGACTCCACGGAAATTAATCTCTTGGAAGAGTTCATTTATATTTTGATGATCACCTCATCTGCATAGCTGCACTCTGTACTATGCTTTGTGGTAACAGTCCGTGATACCAAAAATCCTGAGAGCTACCCTACAGCCAATTTTCAAGGCCACATGAGATGATAGCAGTCCTTGTCCTGAACAATATCAACGGTCTCACCAAGCAATCTGATCTGTGCTTTCTCATGTGTGCGTATCAGCGTAGACGCACTATTTTGAGCCCCAGCTAATATATGAGAAGATGCTTCATGTGCCACAGTTGCGTGTGAATTTCTGAGGAGGACACCGAGTCAGCTCGTCTGGCAAATGTGAATTACAGCTGCGTGGAAGAGTTCATAACAGGACTCAGCAAAGGCTGCAATATTTTGAAGCTTCTTCTTCTTTCACCTTCTTATATTATATTCTGTAAAATAAATTTACTTCTAGATGATAACCACTGGAGACACTAGTAATCTCTGCATCATCTAAAAATATAGGAAGTCAACGAGAAGCAGTACTTTTAATTTAAAACAAGTATGTTTCCTTTATTTTCAGGTCTACCACTTGGCTTGAACTGCAGATCTTGAGGAAAGAACTACCAGATTTTGGTAATTGGAATGAAGGGAGATTTGTTTCTTCTTTCGACTTTGTTTCCTCTTTAATAACAGCCCTGCACATATAGGCATTGCACAGGCTACTTAATGACACACTTTCAGAGTCTCTTGATATGAATTTACAAACGGCAAGCTAAGAGAGTTACAGATGCACACTTTAGCCTCTGCCTCCCACTCCTCCCACCACAAATGCTGCTGCAGAATGCCACTGGGAATGTAAATGTACCGGTGTTGTGGAAGGCAACGGCAACTGTCAGAGTGAAAGCCCCAGCTGTGTACAGAGAGAGCGTCTAGAGCTATAGCAGTGTCACCGTTGTTTATGGCTCCCATTTCTGTCCCTCCAGCTGGAGCCACAGTCTTTCAGGTAATGCTTTTAGTCTTCCAAATGGCTGTATAGGGAGTGAAGAGACAGAAACCTGTGGCACCTGCACACCCAGCTGCTGCTGAAATTGCTGCACCCATCTAGTCTAACAATTTCTTGGATTGGGTGCTTTTTGTTCACAAAGTTCAGGATTATGGCTCGAGAGACTTCCTTGTCACCTGATGAATACCGGTGGAGTTGTGCTCCAGCTGAATTTGTCATTTTATAACATAAAGTTGTCAGAATTCACTTCCCCTGAGCAGTCTCTGTTGACTGCTTCAGATTTTCACAGCCTTGAGAAAAACTACAATATTTTTTCTCCAGGGACAGTTGAGGAAAGGCTAAATTATGTGGTGAGTTAAACCGCCTATAAGCAAGTTGAGGAATGAGGTTGCTTTTGTTAAAGTTTCTTGGCAAACAGCTGTTCTGTATTAAGTGGGGTCTGCTACTGTTCTTAAATTTATTGGTTTTAATTTCACTATTGCAAACTAGCTGTGACTCAAAATTGAGTCAAGCATTCTATTTCCAGCAACAGGTGATAGGATAGGTCTTTGAGCATCCCAACCTGCTGTGCTAGCAATTAGGTATTTTAGGATCTGAGACACTACGCTGAAAGAATCAAAATAACAATGTATTTTCTCATTCTGTACAAAAGCCTTCAGTTAACTGAACTCAGAATCTAAGATATGTTTTATGTAGAGACAGATATATATATACACATACCATCTGCTAAATTTCCTGTCTCTATTTTTTATTTCAGTTCCAAGACAGTGTTGAAACAAAGCACAATGTCTAACTTTGTACAGACAACTCCTTTTGGCCAATTGGTGATGTCTTTTTTATCTTGGGGTCCATTCAGACATCCATAGAGGTTTGTGTGGCCTGGCAAAAGTGGAAGCCAATTCAAAAATATCAATATTTTTGTTTAATAACTTCAGTAATTCCAAGTACAGTTGGTTGATTTATCAGAAGCACCCTTCTCTCATGTACAAAGTCTGTAAGGGAAATAAGGTGTGTATTAATATCTTCAATCTCATACTATGGAAGAGGAGGTAAAACAGGACCCCAAAAGCTGAGAGGAGTCTTTGCGGATTCCTGGTCTTTGGGGAGGGTTGGACACATGTCAGACAGCAGGACAGCTCTTGGAAAGGCTAGAGAAGAGCTAGATCCCATGGAAGGAAACCTGACCTGGACAAAGCTCAAGAGTTGCATCTGTGGAGAGATGGGCAAAGCTTAGGGGAAACACAGCAGGGAATAAAAAAAGAAGTAAATCTTTGGCAGCAAAAAAATTACTTAATGGCTTTTGAATAGTGCTAAAAAAGCTTACTAGTGCACTCAGAGATTGACATCCTGTTAGTTGCCCCTATTTTTGTTAAATATTAATGATTTAGGATACTGACACCACAAACTGCCATGTTGTTTTATAGAATCATAGAATCATTAAGGTTGGAAAAAACTTTTAAGATCATCAAGTCCAACAGTCAACCCAACACCACCATGCCCACTAAACTATGTCCCGAAGTGCCACGTCTACACATTTTTTGAACACCTCCAGTGATGTTGACTCTACCACTTCCCTGGGCAGCCTGTTCCAATGCTTGGCCACTCTCTCAGTAAAGAAATTTTTCCTAATAGCCAATCTAAACCTCCCCTGGTGCAACTTGAGGCCATTTCCTCTTGTCCTATCGCTAGTTGCTTGGGAGAAGAGACCAACACCCACCTCACCACAACTCACTTTCAGGTACTGAACACAGTATTTGAGATGTGGCCTCACCACTGCCGAGTACAGGTGCATGATCACTTATCTGGGAGGACAAATCATTGTAGAACAAGCTGCTGAAAAGAGGCCGAGAAGACCACAACCATCTCATCTGGTGGCCTTCATAACATGCAAAAAGCATATAACTTTCAGTTACAGGGGTGTAAATAGCTAAATGTCATTTGCGTAATTGCCCTGGAGTTCCTGTGGAGTTAGATGCCCTCAAGGGTTTGCTTTAATCACTCAGAAATGCTGATTGTTCCCTGAGCAATGCCAAACATGACTTGTCTGAAAAGAAATTGGCCTCTTGTACTATATGGTGACATTTTTATTTGTTGAGAGGAGCATGTTGGTAGAGATGTTTACATATAGGATGGTGAGGAAAAACACTAGAAAGCCTACACCTGCAATACCTTACTAGCAAATTGACCACACGTGGCATGAGGCCAAGAAGACCTAGGAAAATTCAGTGCATGTGGGGGGGGGGGGGAGGGGGGGAAGCAATAAATGTTAAACCCTGATTTTGCTAGGAATATTTGCATTATTGGCTAAACAAAATCAGGTGTACAGAGTCAAATGAAGAAACAGCAAGCAACAGCAGCTTCTGTCAACAAACGGAGAAGCCATAATAACACCATATTAGTTTGGTAGAGGGTGATGTCCATCTATGTTCACATCCTAATCACGGGAGCAATTACTGTTGCTCACATACCCATTTCATTTCCTTGGCTGAGCACTCCTGGGATTTTGGACTGTGACTTCATCATTCACTTGGCTCTTCCATTTGCATTGTGTACCTGCTCCAGTAGATATCATCAACTCTTAATACTCCTGTGCTACGCAGAACAAATCATTTGCATTTGAGAAGGTCGCTATGGCTACTGGCTACCTAACTATGTACTGCATCTGTAAAAGCCAAAAACTGAAGGTGCTTTGCAGAATTCAGACAAGGATCAACTGTTCACTGTTTGAAATCATATCCGCACCCATTGTTGTTGCTAACAGTGCGTACTTGTGTAGGTTGGATTAGGTACAATCTCTCTCTTCCTATTTTGGATTAATATATTTAGAGAGTCTCTTTCTCAGGGCTGCAGGCTGACTCCAAAGGAAAAAAAATGTCTCTAGAGGACACTTGCATGACAGTGAACAGATTAATTATACCTGCAGTGGTTCAAGGTGTAGAATAAAACCTAAAGGTTTTCCATTAAAATCAATTCTGTGCTATTCGAAAATACAAATTCCTGCTGGAGTTGTCTGAAACATATCTGGTAATTTACACTGTAGTAGTTTTCAGAGTACAGAAAAACTCCTTATCCGGGACTAACACAGAAGGTGCCAGCTCAGTAGGATCCAAGCCTTTAACTTGCAGAGATTCATTCAGAAACACTAACCCTAGTGCTTTGTCCTGTTCCCTACGTGAATCATAAAGGCAGGGAAACAGTATTATCCTCGGTAAAGAAAATGGTGAGCACTGAAGTGAAGCGACTCCAGAAGGAGACAGTGAGTCAGCATTAAAGTCTGGATCAAAACTCAAGTTTTCCAACTTGGAGCCCTGTCCTCAGAGTTAAGAACAAATGGAGAAATCATCTCCGTGAAAGCGCTGGCTTTAGCATTGTACCAAAAGAATCTGCCTGAGGAATCATCCCTAATACAAGTAAAATACAGCTGACAATTGGACTAACACCACTAATTTTGCTGGTGTGAATGAAATAAGCCTCCATGATCAGAAATTCAGTGAACATCGGTAAATTGCATGTATTCTATAAAACCACTTGCACAATATTCGGAGATATTTGGCAATGCCGTCATTGTGCCTGTGCCACAGGCTGCCTGTCTCCCTTCAGAAACCACGTATGAGTCCTCCCATTACAGCTCTCTGCTGAGAGATCCATGGGAGCATCAAGGGGAAGTTTTTTGCTTAAAAGTCACTGAAGAATGTTCCAAGGCTTTTGTTTCCCCCAGCAAACACCTTCAGTTACATATTATTTTGTGAGGGGGGCTGGAGAATTAAAAAAATCTCCCTCCCTCCTCTTCACCAAAAGAACAGACTCTTTTCCAGGACAAAATATACATCTGACCCGACAACGTGCTGCTTTGGCAAGTGTGGCAACAAAACGTAGGTGGAGTGAAATATCCTTACACTTATTTACAGCTGAAATTCATTAGGGTATGAAGCAGGCTGAGGTGTTTTATTGCCTGTTGTAGAGTAATATCAGCATTTGTGGATAAGGTCCACTTGCTTCATGAGTGTTCAATGAGAAACTGTATGGCTGAACAATGTTTCCATATACGTAATATATTAAAATGAAAAGGCTGTAAAATAATACTAGACATCATTTGCACACAAAGATACACAGGCAGAGCACAGAAGTGGCCAGAAAATGAAACTTGACATGCACGCTTGGTCATCACTTTGAAAGCTATCACATTAAGACTGAATAACAAAGCTCAGCAATTAAAGGGAAAATCACATCAGAACGCAGTTTGGGCTTATTTGCTGAAAGCATTTTATGAGATTTGAATGTAAGCCCTATCATTTTGTGATCCAACCTGTACTGCTCTCTTCTTCGAGAATCTGATTTCCATTGTTCGCCCTGTTGTGAGGTGGCAATGGGCTTCGTTATACTCCAGCCATGACAGCTTCCAAGGTCTGGTAAGACTGAATGTCTATACCAAGACGACAAATAGAGAAAGCAGGGAAAAAAGTATATAGGACCTTCTATACAGATCCTGAAAGAGGACAGAGAGTGGAAAACAGGACATAATAGCTCTTTTTTCTTTCCTATCAGCAGGTCAAGCCCAAATTTTGTAGACCTTACAAACAGCTTTCAAAAGAGTCTTTAGTTATGACCTTTCAGTGTGATTAAGTTCATGAAATCTTAGCAAATATTGTCACTGGGTTTTGAATATTGCCACTGTTTTTTACTGGCTGTAAATGGAAACATCGGTCTCATAGAGGTCTTCCTGTACCTTTGACTTCTGCCCACCTTTTCACCTTTCTCTCCTCTCCTCCAAGGTGTGCAACCCCACGGGTCTGCCCCACTCCTAGCGACAGGCAAAAGGGACCTCAAGCCTGCCTGTCTGCCCAGCGTGAGGAAGGGAGTGTGCTTGGCTCATCCAGAGAAGCAGCCGCTTGAAATACTGTTTGATTTTAGCACTAGGAAAAAGTGATTATAAAGAACTACCAAGCCAACTTATGATAAAAGGACTATATGAATCTATTTTAGTCTTCCATCCATCCCATCTGGAAGCCTGATTTTTTTTTTCAGAACTTGCAAAGAGCTTCCTTCTGATTGCCTCCATTGTTTCTGGAAAGAATTGTTTTTGAATGACCTCCATCAGCTTTAGCAGGATGTTGCTTATTTGCAACCATGGCGCTGCCTTTCCAATGGCTGAGTTTAGAAGCCAACCAGTTAGAAACATTTGCGCAGCAATCCTTCCCTAACCCCTCAAAGCCATGTGATCATTATCCTAAAAAGCAGGTAACGGCATTATATTATTATAGCTAAGCTGTTAAACACTGTTGCTGTTTAACTCATTTTAATTTACAGGTTGTGTTGCGTCATGGGTGTGTGTTTCTTAAAAGCACCCACGGACTGTACTTGTTGGATGTACTTTGCAACTGCATGTTCGGGGGGACAACGACACACCTCTGCTATCTGCCTGTCAGAGATCTCTCAAATTCACCAAGTGTGACTCACGCGATTCCCCAAAGCCTTCACACATCGCCAGTTCATTTGTTTGTAAACGAAGATTCACGGTCTTCTAACTCCAGGGCCTGGCTGTGGGGGTGTCATGCGCTAAGGTCTAAGGCACTAAGGTCTCCCACCCCACGTTACCGCCGGCCTGTGACAGCAGCCTGGGTTGCACTCGCCCGGTAAGTGTCCCTCTGCATGCTTTGGCCAAGAGCCTTGGTGGATTTCAGTTCTGACTTCAACAGAAGATGAGCATGAGAGCAGCAGCGAGGATGATGCGGCTGAGGCATCCATTACCCGGCCGTACACTGGGGAGATGTCCGCCACATGGCCCAGCTGCAGGTCCCCGTTACGGGGCGGCTCTGTTAGCTGCTGCCTTGGGAGCCTTGGTGGGAGCAGAGACGCTGCCACAGGCTCCACGAGTAAGAGGCAGAGTGGGTCAGACTGCATCATGCTGAATTTTGGCTACAGTAGCAGCTGTTTCAACATGAAACTCTGCTTATACTAATTTTTAGCTCTCCTTAGAGGTTTACTATACCAATTATTGCAATGCTGCTGGGAAGACAAAAAAGGAAGTTTGCTTTGGCCTCCTGATTACAAGCTATTTGCCAAAGCCCTACGTTTTTGTTTGGTGTCTTACCTGTTCAGCCGTCACAAGCCTCAGCTCTGCCGGCATTCCTGCAGGCCTTCATTATCGATGGGGCTCCCATGAACTTCACATCGTCTTGCAATTAGTGAGCAAAGGAGAGTACTGTGGGGGCCGCAAGCTGGTCAGCAGGAGGCTTAGGCTTCGGGAGCACGCTGGCCTGCCAGCTTCGGCGCCTGGGCATGGCGGCCATGCTTACTCACCACCGCCAGCCGGAGAGTAATGGCAGGTCGCCGGTGGGTCCGCAACTTTGCCAGAAAAGGCAGAATCTGTTAGCCAGCCCATCGATCACACCAAGGTTTGGGTTTAGGGTGGTTTTTCTCAACACCCTGCAGCGGTGGGGGTTGTGTTTCTGCACGTGACACTTCAGACACGGGCCTCTCACAGCGGTGGTGGCTTTGGAAACGGTCTTTGGTGGTGCCCACGTGGCCGAGGGGGCGATGGGTGCTGCAGCTGCGAACCACCCCTGCGAGGGCACTCCTCTCGCCGGTTCAAGGTTGGCCTGGGAGCCGGCCCGCGGCTGCACCGAGCCGCCCGGCCCGGGCCTGAGGAGCCGCCTCGCTGCTCGGGCCTAACCCCGCGGCGGCCGGGAGGGCTGCAGCGAGGAGAAAGGGCGGGCCGGGCGGCCACGACGGCGGCAGGCGGCAGGCCGCGCCCGGGCCTCCGACGCCGAGGACCGCCCGCCGGCGCTGCACAGCGCGAGCGCCGTCGCTAGGGGTCTCCGCCGGGCGGGGGGCCGGGCCGGGCCGCGCCGCACCGCCCGCTCGGGGGCGGGCCGGGCCGTCAGCTGACCGGCCCCGCCGCGGCGCTCGGCTGGAGCCGCCGCAGCTCAGTCGCTCTCCTCGGCAGCGGCGCGGCCCCGCGGATTTACAGCCGGACTTTGCCGCGTCTCGCCGGCCTCCCTCCTTCCCTTCCTCCCTCCCCCCCTCCCGGCCGCCGCGATGCTGCCCCACTTAGCGCTCCTGCTGCTGGCCGCCGGCGCCGCTCGGGCTCTGGAGGTAAGCGGGGCAGGGGGCGGCCGGGCGGGGGTTTCCCGCCGTCCTCCTCCGCTTCTCCGGGGCTTTGTGTGTCCGCAGCCGCCCCTGCGGCGTGGGCTCGGCCGCGGCGGGGCGGGACGGGGGTCGCCGGCGCTCGTCACGCAGCTGGGCGGCGGGGTCTCCTTCCCCGGCTGCCGTCGCGCCCCCGCCACCGAACAATAGGGCCGCTCCCGCCGAGCGGGCCGGCCGGCCGGGGGCTGGCGGAGGCGGCGAGGAGGAAGCGGGCTGGGAGCCGCCAGGGGCTCGCGCCCCCGTCCCCGCCACGCGTGTCCGCCGCGGGCAGCCGGAGCCGTCCCTGCCCCTGGGGCCGGATGCCTTCGCTGATCCGGCTGCCGCTGCTGGGGCCCTTCGCCGTTAACTTCGGCCGCCGCCCGCGGAGCCGCCTGGCGCGGAGGGCGGGCGGGGGTCTGCGGGGAGGGACAGCGGCGCCGGCAGTCGGCGGGCAGGGCGGGGCGGGGGAGGGCCGTGCGAGTCCCGCGAGGGTTTCTCCGCCAGGGGCAAGGGAAGGGAAACTTTCCCTGTGTGCGTGCGTGCGGGAGGCCTGGCGGCATCTCCCCGCGGGGCGGGGGCCGGGGGCGCGGAGCCGGGCGGCGAGACAGCCAGGGGAGGGCAGGGCAGCACCTGCCCCATCGCGCACCCGCGGGCAGGTGCGCGGGGCGGCGGCGGCGGCGCGCTCCCCGCGGGGCCGCGCGGGGAGGGGGCGGCGGCCGGGGCCGCCCCCCCCCCCCCCCCCGCGGCGGCCGGGGCCGCGCGGCGCGGAGGCGCGAGAAGATGGCGCCTCTGCAGTGCAGCAGAGAGGCGCCGCCGCCCGCGCGGCGACCGCCAGCAGCCCCCGGCCCCCCCTCCGCCGCACCCCTCTCGGGACGGGGAGGGGGGTGTCCCTCGTACCCCCCCCCTCCCCGTTCAGGCGGTGGTGGGAGCGCACCGCGGTGCCGGGGCGACCCCGGCAGGGCTGCGCAAGCCCGGAGCGGCTGGGTGTCGGTGCTCCCCCCTCACCCCCCCCCCCCAAAAAAAAGAAAAAAGCAGGTGTGGGAGAGCAGAGTTACCGCCTGGCCCCCTGCGGCCCCTGGCTGCCAAGCCTCGGCTTCTGCCCTCCTCTGCCGTGGGGGCCGGGCCGGGGTGCGGTGAGCGCCGACATGGAGCCCGAAAGCAGAGCCCGAAGCCTGCGCTCCCCTGGGGCAGCGGGGCGCAGCCCTGCGGCTCAGCTGCCCTGCCCGGGAGGGACCCCGGCGGACGGGCGGGGACGGCTCTGCCTCCACCCGCGCTCCCTTTCGGCGCCGGGGCCGCCAGCCACGGCCCCCGCCTCGGGGCGCGGCCTTGCCGGTGGTGAGCGGGGTGTGTCCAGCCGAGCGGGTGTAGAGGTGCTCCGAGGGTTGAAGCTCCCAGTTTTAAGACTTGTTTGGGTTTTCTCAGCTTGATGCGACATCGCGTTGCCTGGACGCGACAGAAGGGACTCTGCCTTGGGTGCACCGCTGAAGTAAAAACCCGAGGTTTTTACGGTTGAGACCGTGCTTCGGGATAGACCGCAGGGGGATGGGCATTTCTGCGGGATCCCCGTAGCCCCGGCCTCACGGAGGGGTGCCGAGGAACTGCCGCTGTCAGAGGGCTTGCATTTTGCACCAAAACCGGTCGGGAGAGAGCCTGTATTCAGAGACCTCTGCAATGGTGCCTGCCTTAGTGACAGCCAGAATTTTCCGAGACGTCCTTTGCCTCGAAACATTGGCTTAAATGGGCACTGATGTTTCTGCGGAAGCTTTCGATCTTCTTTGGTCATTCCATATGAGCATTTGAGGTTTTGCTTTTATCCTTTTTTTTTTTTCCTTAATGTTTGATGGGTGGGTTTTAACATCTGGTCTTCCTGTGCTCAGGCATTTGTCAGCCTTGATACCCTAAGGTTGATGTTTTGAACAAGTGAGTGTTTTTTATAACACTAAAACATTTCATAATAGGAATTGCGTGTGTGCATTTACTGCACTTGAACTGTCTTCGTGTGCCGAAGTGTGAAATTTTGATGTTTGAATTAGATTCTCTTTAAGAGCTCTTTTCTGAAACGAAACATCTTTCCTGCCATTTTAACAAATGCTTTCTGGAAAGCAGCAAAGAACCTGTACTTTGCTTTCACAGGGAATGGTATAAGGAAGATGGAAAGCAGGAACAAAACAAATTCTTTCTATATTGCACATGAAGAATTCCTTTCTAAAATTACAGGTAGATTAATATTTATTTATTCAGCTTTAAAGGAAATATTCCTTAGTGATGCTCCGGTGATGTTGTGGTTGCTTAGCATGTTGCTTTGCCATGCACATGAGTCATACTTAAAGGGGTTAGGAAATCCTTTGGCCAAGAGCTCCCATAGTTTGCAAAACTGTCATATTCTTCAGTAGCTATTTTCCCATTTAATCTCTTTCCATTAATTGTCTGATTTCAGTAGATAGATGCAACAAACAGTAACTATCCATGTGAATTTGCCTGAATGATCCTGGTTTATAACTCAAGATCTCTTCTAATTTGCACATGGAGGTTATCAGGATTTCTGCCATGCCTGTTCTGCTCGCTGCTCTAGCTTCACATTTATAAGCGAGACTCTTTTACCAGCTGACTGAAATCAAGTTGTTAAGACATTCATGCAAGCTGGCTCCCAGAAGGTTATTTGACAAAAAGTATGTTGCCTGACAGCTTTTTTTTTTTTTTTTTTTTTTTTTAAACTGAGTGATGTAGCACTTTAGGTTCTTAATCTTGTTTTTGCTTTTTGTGGTGGAAGACCCCAAATCTTTGTTTCTTCATTGTTTACTTTTCAAGTGGACCTTTAGAAATGAGTTTGCAACTTGGGAAGGGGAATGAAGCCTTTCCTTCGCTTCCATTACAGCCTTTTGGTTCCTCTTCCCGTTGGTCGTGTTCCCGAATTCCCCTGGCCAAGGCTTTGCATTTGTGGAAGGGTCCCTTTTGCATTTGCTAAATGTTGCCTGTTGGGTCAGGGTAGGTGCTGTGGGTTCTGGTGCACCGTCAGCATCCTTGGCAGTGAGGTGGGCAAATCGGAAGAATAAAAAAGGAGCTTCTCCCATGCTCCCTCATCTGTCTTTTGTTGGGTTAGTGAGCAACAGACAACTTTGAGATTCCTCTTCACATGCCTTTTTGGGTGGGGCTTCTGTGCTTCTTCATAAAACCTGTATGAAAACATGAGGGAGCTGATAAGATTTTGATTTTTTTTAAATATCTTTTTTTCATGAGCTGTTTGTGTAACAGATACAAGTGATCTTTTGTAATCGGTTTTAATTGATCACTGTTGAATTGTATGGCAAACCTACAAGAAGTATAGATCATTTTTGATGGCTTTTCATACCTTTCTCTTTGCATGTGTTTAATAAGTTGTAAAGGATAATAAACAGTTTGGTTTATAAGTTGTATGAAGAAAAGGTATGACAATTTCCTTTCGTTGGCAGTCATTTCCAATACAAAGCTTTTTAGCAAAATAGCTTAAGAGCGTAGTAACTTTATGTGACTGATGAATTGGCAGCTGTTTTTCTGAGCAGATTCTTTTATTTTTTTAGTGACTCAGTAAAATAATTAACACAAGCTGTTGGGTGTGGAGACTTGGTCAAGAAATTAGTAGATAGGATCACAGGATCCCTCAGGTCTCTGGTCCGACCCCCTGCCCAAAGCAGGGCCAGCTCTGGGATCAGACCAGGCTGCTCAGGGCTTTCTGCAGTTGGGTGTTGAAAATGGACCTCCAAGGACAGAGCCTGCGCAATGTCGCTGGGCAACCTGCTCCATCCATGGTTTGGTTGGTTGACCTCTGCCTTGAAATACGTCTCCAAGCTGTTATTTGTTTATTTTCAAGGCAGTGTCTGTAGGCCTAATTTACATCCTTAATCCTGAATACTCTTGAGTGTTGTTTTGACATCTGTCACGTCTTCCAAAAAATGTATGCAATAACCAGGAGTTGAAAAAATTGTATTTGGGTTTAATAATAAAATAATTATGTCTGTCAAATGTCCATGTGTTTGTATATACATGTATCCATACACATAATGTATTAGAATCACCTATTGTGCCAATATAATATATGCAAATATATATCAAAAACCCCATATATTTGCGTATTTAATGTATGACATTTAAAATCACCATATACGTACATCTGTGTATACACATTATATTAGTGTATAGGCTATATTAAACCAATAGTGACTTACATAACCTCCTTATACCCAGGCAATGAAGAGACGAAGTTCTAGACTGCTACTGATAAAAATATAATTGGGTTTATATATGGTAATAGGTTCATTGAAGTTGTTAGGTGAGCTGTCTGGTGCAGTTTTAACATGTAAGTCTAGAGCTGTGTGTTATTGGATTTAAATTCTGGGGATTTTGAAAAAAATCCCGTGGTGTAAGAAGATTAAAAGTAAAGCAAATTGAAAAAATACCAACTGACTTTCTGTAAGCCTGGTTAACTGTTAGAGCATGCTCTTGCAATGCGAGTTTACAACAGTTGCTGCCAGGCTGAGCATTGCCAAGAGCAATGTTGATAACGAGCTTTTGCCTGGCATAATTCAGAGACAAAGGACTCCTCTTAAGAGAAGTCACATTTTTGCTCTGACCTGCTTTTTTTTTTTTAACTGAATGTAGTCAGTCTGATGAGCCCTTGTTCTCACGCCTTGATCTGGAATCTGCCCTCCTTCCCTGCCTCACCTTCAGAAATACCTACAGTTGAGGTTTTGAAAACACGTCTTCTGTCCCTTTTGGTGATGCCAAACCAACTGAGAATATCAGCCATTAATATTAATGGCTGATGTGTGATTTTCAGTCTTCAGCCCTAAACAAGTCACTTTTCTGCCCTTGATTGTAATGTGACATTGGTTCTGAAACCTGGGTATTTGTAGTCTGTTTTTTTAATTAATTTTGATTAAAAAGCTTTTGGAGAGCTACCTGATTATTAAATCTCGTTGTGCTCTGTGATAGATTCCAAAAGCTTCAGAGATGCCTCCAGTTACCAAAAATAGCTACCTTTCCTTGTGAGAATTTAGTCATATAAGAAAAGAGAAACAAAATAAATGGGGATAATGGCCTCTGTTCAAGTGGATCAATTTGAATGACAGCCAATTAGTAGGTGTGATCTATATGAGTGTTTATTAAAAAGAACACCACACCTCAAGCTCCTTACTATATGGAAGATACAGGACTGTTTTGATACTGCACTTTGTAGCAGAACAAATACTTGACAGTGATTCAAGTAATTACAGAACAAAACTTCACATGATGGAAGCACGGGTAAGGGCAGCGCACTCCGCAGCGTGTAATTACTGCCGTATTGTGCAGTGGCTCAAAAATGTGCTTTCCAGATGACAAGCACATCTGGGTGTGTGAATGTAAAGATATTCAAGTAAGCGATGCTTTTTAGAAGGGTGGAAAACCTTAAACCAGCTACTGATGGTAAGGACACCGCTATTCCACACTTGTGTGGTGCAGGTTTCTTGCACCACATCGTTTAATAGAAACTGGAGAGAGCGATAGACATGGGTGCTGCTGGTTTTTTCAGTGTAGCTCCCAGTATAACAACTTCGTAAGTGCTGTGACTTCTTCAGCTGAGAAGCAGGACTTTTGGCTTGCTGTGTTTTCTTGGTGGTCCTCCCAGTAAGTTCAGGAGAACTTGGTCTCTCTTGAGGACTTGAATATTAAAGGGTAAATGTAGCCTGCAGTGATTTACAAGGCTTTCCGGAAGAAGCAAACCTTGTCAACTGATGGCATTCCATGGCCCGTGGGAGAGCCGAGCTTTAAACGGAGGGGCACGTGAGCCAGTGTGCTTTGTGTTTTTGTAGTCCGGTTGCTCTTTTGGGCGGTAGTTAGATGCTGCTGTTTGGCTGGCAACCGACCTAGCTCAGGAGCTGGCTGCTGCAGGCTGCTCTTCTGCTTCCACCAGTGGCCACCACTCTATAAACTCAGCCTTTTCAGCGCTCTTTGACCCCTCTCTAGGCTGGTTTTATGATCCTGTGCCATGTTGAAAGAAACAAGCTGTGTCTTTTTTGGTAGGTGTCATCTTCTGGCAGATGCTTCAGAGAGCTGAGTCAGAAAACGGCCACAAGCAGTCGAACTGGCCCAGCTAAAAGAGCAGGCAGCTTCTTTGGGGGAGAGCCCCAACCTCTGAAACCACGTTTGCTGCAGTTTGTGTAATGGCATTTAATTAAGGTGTTAGTCCCTTTGCCTCCCTCTGGTGACCTGCAGCAGGGCATGAACAGTCTTTTGGTTCCTGATGGTTAAGAGTTACTGTCAAGTCACTGCAAAAGGAAGAAAATCCCCAAGGAGCTGCATTCCGGGACGGGTAACTCCATTCAGTTCCCACTGACCCATTTAGAGCTAATGCAGGTAGGAATTCCCTGTTCATCCTTTTCTGGTCTGTCTTCCCCTAGAGCTGAGCTTATCTGTTCAACCACAGCAGATAACGCGTGACAGGAATGGGGCAAAACTGGTTGTACCTGTTAGTAAAAGCATTTAAAAATTGCTCCTTTTCAGAGCAGGCTACCAGTGTGATCCAGTAGGGCGGTTTGTATGATTTATGTAATTTCTGTTTGGAATGGCAATTAGTAAAATAAAGCGCGTGTCTCATGAGTCCAGGATGGGGACAGGTGAGAGGGTAAGCAAAGCCGTGTATTGTTTGGGAACTGTATTCATTTTGGACTCTTGAGTTTTTGAAACTATGAAACAGGGGTTTACATATACACAGCTCAAATTCAGGTAATACACTTATTTGGTGCTAATAGATTTGAAATACTACCATTAATTATTTATTTTTTTGATGGTGAAGGTGAGAATTGCCACATCATCCACCTGCAGAATTTGGAAAGAGTATCCAGTGGACACACATAGAACAAAATGGAAATGGGGCAGGTTTTTGGAGTTATTTCCAATCTCCTTGTCATGCTATTGCGTCATCTTTGTGCCTGCAGCAAACCTTCTCTTACCTTATCAGCACATTTTTAAAGTAGAGATTACTCATTCTGAAGCTCTGACCCTGTAAAATTGATTTTTCTCTAAATTATGGGCTCTGCAAAGGGCTGATTCCCTCTCCCCTGCCACCTGCTTTGTTAGATATCATCATACAGTTTTGAGACAAACAGCCAATTTGAGTTCTTCTTTGTATGCTTAGTTACCTAAATTTATTTGTACCTGCAGTTTTGGATCTGGAATATGGAGTACCGAGCTGATACAGTAGTTTTATTGCATTCTGCTTTCTCATAATTTGAAAGGTAACTTGAAAAACTACATTTGTTCCCTGTGTCTCATGTGAAAACATGGGGAGATAGAATTTTTTTTTGTTCTATTATTGTTAAAGGTTTGATTCTGTTGTAGTTAATTTTTGAAGCTCCTTATAAACAGTGTCATGGCTTCTAGGGTTTTTTCCCTTTAAAAAAGCTCTTTTTAATACATATCTCATATGATGCCTGTATATTTGTTTATGTAAACAGTGAAAAATACATTATTACCTAGGGGAAGGTAGACTGAAGAAGAGGAAAAAAAAAAACCTGTTAATGCAACAAAGAGGCAGTGGCTTTAAAATGGCATTTGCTATTTTGGGTATTTTTATTTTTTCTTTATAGGTGTTGTAAATTTAAATGTACTAAATGTTGATTGATTGTAGTTTAATTGTTGAGTACTTACTGTATGTACATCAGGAGGTTTTGTACATGCATAGCATTGGCAAGCATCTAGACCTGTAGTAGGTGTTAAGCTGTTGGGTTGTTTTGAAGCTTGTTCCATATTCTTCTGCAGCTCTGCTACGTGTGCCTTGTCTGTCCTCTGCCCAGTTCTCCCAACTAGGAAATGGAATAAAATTGCTTTTAATGACGTGTCTTTCAGCATCCTAATTTTGTCACTGTTTCCTTTTGCCCATTCTGTCTTCAGTTCTATTAAGTTTTAGAAGGATGATATTGATCTGAAGTCGCTTAACAGCAAACTTTTTAAACGGAGAATTTTGGAACTCCTAACTTGTCCTTCTTCCAGTGTTGCTTAGTTCCTGCAACTTCATTGTGAGAAACTTGCTGGTGGCTGCTTGTCTGTAATCCCAGCATCCAGAAGAATACGATTTATCATAAGAAAGCTTTACATCTTTTTTTTTTTTTTTTTAAAGGGCAAAGCAGAGCCAATGAACTTAGAATTTATTGTTTACATTTTTATGCAAGAGAGTAAGAAGGGGAGTTGTGAAGCCTAAAAAGTCAAAGAGCAAATAAGGGACCCGGTGTACGCGTGTTTGAGGGAGTTTGGAGGGCTTCTGGAGGTCCCCCAGCGGACGTGGACACTGGCAGTCTCTTTCTCTTTTCTTTAGGTTCGTTTCTACTTTGATGTTGTCTTCTCTCATTTCTCACAGTGGTAATATAAGTTGTGGGGAATTTTTTTTTCCTGCTGGCTTTAATGCCTGAAAAGCTGATTCTTCTTTTTCCATGTGCAGAATGTTCTTCATAACAGTGACGCCATGTCCGAGCTGTTGAGGTGAAGTGTTGCCCCTCTTACTGCTAGCCTCTCGGGCCTGTTTGAATCCAGGCTGAGGTGATATCTCTGGTAAAAAAGCGCTTGCCTGGTTGGGCCAGAAACTCGTCTTTTAGCGAACGGCCAAGGCGAGGCGGGTCAGCGGGAGAGAGGTGGATGCCCACCACGGGCAGTTCCTGCTGTGGGGTCGGGGAGGGAGGGTTCCAGTATAGGTTTGCGTGGGCACCGCGGGCTAAGCCGCTTGCTCGCCATGGCCCGCGGGCTTCCTGAAGTCCCTGCTCTGCTGATGGGGGGCTTTCCTTTGGGCAGAGGAGCTAGCGCCTTTCTGAAGGCGTCTGCAAGAAAACCCTGTGGGCAGCTGAGCTTGGAGGGAAAGCGTGCTCCCTGGTCAACAGCAGGGTGAAATTAAAGCATTTTACTTCAAAATCATGGTCTGAACTACTCCTGAAAACGTATTTGAATGAAACTTAGGACTTGTCAAACAGCTTTAGATTAATTTATAGCTAAAGCACAAATTCTGAACTACTAAGTTCCTGTTTAAACCTAAACAAAACTTCTGTGGGCCATGGGCAAAAATACTGAAGGTCAAGACCCAGGCTCTGAAAATAGAGGCTGACCTATGTTGCTTGGCTCCTCTGAACCATCCCCTTTCGTTTGAGTGGGGCTGCGCACGCCTGAATTAAATGCATGCATAAATGTTTGTAATGTGGTTTAAGGAAATTGTATCTCTTAACTGATGCGAGAAAGAAAGCTTTAATTATTGTGTCACTTAACTGAGTGAGAAAAGGCTGTTATGTACTCCTTTTATGAGCAGAAAGAGGAAATGTGGCTTAGATGGTGCTGTTGACTTGTCAGACTCAAACAAAAAAAACAGCAGCATGGGTTTTCTATTGCCGTAAAACTGCTGTTTGACATTGAGGCTGGTAATTAAGTGGCCTCCTCATTTTAAAGAGGGATGTTGAGGCCTGGACCCCATATGGAAAATGGGCCGTGGGAAGGATTAGTGTTGGGCGAAGCCAGGGACACCCACCTTCTGCTTCGCAGGGCTTCCCCTCCACCCTGAGCTCCTGCCCCTCGCCACCCCGCGACTGAGCAGTGGGGCTTTGCTGGCGGCAAGTTCAGGTGAGCTCAGCGTGGATTTGAGGTTATCTTGTTGTGTGCTAGATGTGTTTTTTGGGGAGCTGAACCCATCCTCTCCGAGAAGGGCTCAGGGAGGAGAGGACTGGGACAGGAATTAGTGGATCTGATGGATAGAGGTAATTAAAAAAAAAAAAGTTTTTTAATTCCAGCTCTGGAGGTAAAACCAGATGAGAAAAACAATCTGTAAGTTATCAAAAGGAAGACTGAGCAGTGCCTTAGTTGCCTCCACAAAGAGGAAATACCGGGCAAGGAAAGGCATGCCAAGTACGGCTGTCTGGAAGGCATTCAGACAGGAAACCAGGGACATGTTTTTGACAGTACAGGCTTGGGGCAAGCTGAGAAGGGAATTACTTTCTCTCTCTCTCTCTCTCTCTGTCTTCAGATGTGAAGATTGTGCAACTAATTTTCCAAAGAGGTTAATAGAAGATCTTGGGCTCCATTGTGGTAAACAGGAGAAATGTAATAGCCTGTGATGTGCAGGAGGTCGGATCAGATGTTCTCTGTTCACATCGTGGGATTTAAATTCTGTACCCATGGGGAACTCCCAGTGCCTTTAAATGCACACCCTGAGGGTAATACCGCAGTGTCCGGTCATACAAGGTTTTGTAGACAATAACACTGTTTGCAAATACAGCATAAGTTAACTTCCTTCTTGATTTTAGGATAGGAGTTTTGGTGTTATCAAAACATAATTAAGCCTTAAACTTGATTTACTAATTTATTTTTTTTTTAAACCTGTTGTGAGTTAGCATTTTCTGTGACAAACTGCTCTAGTGTGGCTTGGGATTTCACAGATAAAAATGCATTAATATTTGCAGAACTATTCAAGGAAACAGTTGGAAAGTGTCTCTTCTTAGTGTTAAATTGCAATAAAAAGTGAGTGACAAGTTTTCAGAACACTTTGAAAGGTTTAGTTTTTTATCAGTCCTGCTGAAACAAAAGGCACTGGAGCTGGACACTATCAGCCTGGGCTGGTTGGACCTATTTCCCATGCTGCTGGGTAGCGCTGAACAAATTTGGATTGTATCTGCTTACGGTTGTCTTTGTTCGTTGCATTCAGCTCAGCTTTGTGGTTCTCTGAAACAGTAACTTGAAAGAAAGAAAGAAACCGTTTTTAAGGAGTTGGCTGGAGTTAAATGGCCTTAGCAGATAAGGAGTACTTAGGCATTTTCAGGTCTTCTGTTTTTTGGTTTTTTTTAAATGGCTGAGCCTGCAAAAGAAAAAACCTTGGGAAGATGATAACTAAAGAATGTATCTTAGGAGACAGGGCTCCTGAATGTTTCTCTAACAGCTGAGGCTGGTGTAAAAGGCTGCGTGAGCCTTTGGGTAATGCTGTGTTTTAACTGGGACACAGACTTTATGTACATCCGTTACTGACTGTTTTTTAATTACAGGGAATGATTTGGGTAAGGGAATTATTTAAAATGCGTGGAATGTGGTGCATCAGAAATCTGAGTTAAATTTCAGTACGGTACCCTTGCCTTGGCTGCCAGCAGCTCTCCCTGGAATTAGGCTTCTGGCAAGGTAGTGGCTTGTCCAGGGAGGTGAGAGAAAACCGAGGTAATTGTGGGTCTCTGCTTATCTCTGCGCTCTGTCAGAGCGTCACTTATTCTGTTCATAATGTGCTGTCTGAAGTCTTAAGATTTGCTTTGATTTCTTGCCTTTATTTTGCCCTTTGCAAAAGCTTGGGTGGGGAGACCTCTTGGGTTCTCCTTCCCCTCGTGGAGCGCTGAGATTCTGGTGCTGTTCCTCTGCAGCTCTCCTGCCCATCACCACGGCCCGTGGGTGTTGTCAGGAGCCATACCTCCAGGGCTTGAGTGGCGTCTGGGTGTCCTTATTTACCGTGCAATCAATAAAACTCTTCTGTAATTCTTGTTAGATTTGTCTTCAGGTCAGTGCTATCTCTGTCACATCTTTTTTGGGATTCAGCTGCTTTCATCTTGCTCTAACAGTTTCAATTCTTGTTTCAGGAGAAAGAAGGCGGTATAAGGTTCACCTAAAAAAACCCAAACAAACAAAGAAAACCCCCAATAAAATCCAACAACAAAAAAAAAAGGCAAAAAACTCCCCAAAGAAACACACCCTCCACCCCCCAATCATCACTCTAGGTGTCTGTCTGTGAGGCTGTGGTGTTGCTGGCTTCCTCATTCAACAACTGCTTTTCATCATGTCAGCAGCCAACTTGCTGGTCTGCCAGAAGGTGATGTGCAAGGGAAGAAAAACGCAAAGACCTTACATGCTACTCTGTGGTGTATGCTGTAAAAACCAGACTAAGTGGTTTTCCTGAGTAGATGGGAGGAGGCAATAAACAACTTCGCATTTTTGGAAAACGAGTGAATCTCTTGCAAGAATCAAGTGGAATACTAGGGAGAAAGCCATACAATTACTAATTAATCTTTAGGTGGATTAGCACTTCCTAATTAAAATGCTTACAGATTTTGGTAATGGATACCTTGAAGATGCAACTTTCTACTGTTTTGTTTGAATTAACAGTCCTTGGTAGTAAAATCGCTTACGGCTTCGAAATTGGTACGATGTCGAGAACATCAAAGGTTTTGAATTGTGTGTGCCATGTCCCCCTTGTCATTCTGCTTGTGCTTTGAAAGGAGAAAATGCATCTGGGGCAAGAACGGCATGCAGGCTGTGGGTAGCCTACTCACCCTCTTGGGATGTGGTGCTTTAAGCCCGTAAGAGATGCTTTGCTGTGTGTTATTTTGACCATTTCCTTTAGGAAACTGGAGAGGGCACAGCATTCTGAAGGACTTGCTTTAAAATAATGTTTATTGTTTCTAGAAATGTTACTTCAGAGACTTTGTTTAAATTGGAGGTGGGGAGGGGATGGGTGTCACTAGTTGCAAGTTTGGTATTCTGGCTACACCCCTATGTCTTTCAGATAGGGTTTCTCTCTGTAGTCAGTAACGCTGAGTGTCAGGAACAGAAGATCTATAGAGCCTAGAAGTGAAATAGGAGTTGAGCACCTATAGAGTGAAACTGAAACTTCATATGTCTTTTTCAATGTTTTTGTACATCTCTGGTTTTAGTCTGCTTAGAAACTTCCCCACCTCTGTCTTTTCCTCTCAGACCTGAAATGATACTTTAAAAGTTTCTTAAGTTCAAACAATTCATGGTTGGTTTGGTGTTTTTTTTTTTTTTTGTGGAGTTCTTTTTAGGTGAGGTTTTTTGTTCTCTGGTTTTGCTTTTTACCCAACCCTTGGTAGCTTCCTCTCTGACATACGTTAAAAATATTCATGAAACTTCCCAGACTGATTCTCCCATCTTTGTCAGATCAGGTCTATTGTATTAAAAAGTGTTGTTGGTGCCCATAATAGTAAATGTTGTTGGTCTTTTTGTTTTTGGTCTTAGCCAGGTTTATGTACAGTACAGCTAGTTATGTGCAATGCCTAGATTTAGTTTAAGCTTTCAAGCTAGATTCCCCTATAAGTAGCAATAATGGACAAATAGCTTGTAAACCAGTGGTCGTCAAGTTAATTGCAAGAGTTTTGATATACCTTAAAAAAAACCCCAAAAAACCCAACAAGAACAAAAGAAAACACCCACCAAGAAATGGAAAGGATGTAATGGCTTTGTTTTCAACAGCAGCACTCTGGTTATGAATTCCTGTTTGCAGAGCAGAGGAAATAATGCGGTTCTACAGCTTGCATTGTTTTGATTAGGTGTACAGAAATGTTTATCATAATTGCTGGATCGTTGGCACTTGCAACAGGCAGCTGGGATTTTTTTGAGAAATTGCTCACAGCATACCGCAGGAGTGTTGGAAAAACAAAATTTTGCTTAGACGTAGCTAAAAATGCAATATTAGTGAAGGAGAGCTTGTCATTTGGAAAAAGAGTGCTTCATCTCAGTGAGTCTCTACTGTCCCCTCAATGTTCAGTAAGTTGTTAATTTTGTAGTTGGTTCCGTGCTAATGCAAGGGATGTTATGACTTGTGTGAGGAAATGGGCTGGTTTACTTTTGTAGATGTGGGTATAGATACTGGATTTGTTATATGTACAGGTTTATTCTTTGTAATAAAAATATATGCTTTTATGTAACGGTGGTGGTTTGCTTTTTTTTTCCAGCTGGGTTGTTAGATTCATGTACATAAATCCTTAACACCTTCCCGCTGCTGACATGTTTGGTAGCTGGAGATATCTGCAGAATTAACTCTTGAGTTAGAGAAGGGGTTTGGTTGCCTGAAACTGTTCGAAATATGTAGCCCAGTTGTACTTGAAGGTACGCATACAACAAATATTTCAGTAATGCTGGGTTAGTTGACACACCCACATCTTAAGGTGGATTTCTCTGTCTCTTCCCAGTTCTTAATGATGGGAGGAGATGGGAAAGATGCATTAAAATTACATGCTTTGCTTACAGTAATTGTCGCTAGGAAGGGTGATGCTCAGTACGTGCCTGTGTTGACTTCGGTGATGGAAAGTCTTACGAACTTGTGTTTGATCTGCTTGGCGTGTCCTCCGTACCGTCACTGCTACACCTGCCACCTCTGCTTCTTGGCTTCTGCCTCCCTTCTTTGGTCCTCATCCTCAAAGCTGTGGTACGAGCCACGGGTTTCTGCTATGTGCCATGAACCTCTGCCAGAAGCGCCTCTCTCGAGCCCTCTGCAGGGATGGCATTTCTGCCATTCTGCTTTAATTTTTGGTTTGCGATAGCGTGTGGGTGTACTTGACTCGGATTGTTGTTTTTCCTTCTCCACGTGTGAGCACATACAGTTCCCACACAGATAATTTTTCTGAGATGTCAGAAGGAAACAATTTTCTGTTATTGAAGCTGAGCTTTTAAGATGATGTTCTTCTGAAGTGGGAGTGAGCGAGTGTCTACTGATTCCCTTCTGGGGAAGCAATGCTGGATGGAAGAGTAGGCTCTGGCAAGGCACTACAGTTCCCCTACTAGCCACATCTTCTTGTCAGCTTTGCCCGTACCTTTAGGAGGCAAGGCACTCCTGATAGTTGTGAACAGTTGTTATGGCTCCAAGGGAGATGCTTTCCACCCACACCCCCCCCCCCCCAACAGATACCAGTTCTGAATGAGTTCATACTACAAGGTAGTGGTCTCAGCAGGTCTGATGCAAACGTAAGATAAGAGGAAAAGGCCAGCTTCCACAAACCTCCCTCTTTTGGACTCAGATATGCACTTCCTGCACCTATTTTTAGAGCTTGTTGGGAGGTGGAAGCAGTCATGCTGAGCTTTGTCTGGCTATGGCACGTGCTGCTATCAGTTGATAAACCCCGTTGAAAAGGGGGTGTTAAGTCTTGAAGAGGCAAATGTTATTACAGTGACCGTAGAGGATGGAGGAGGTTTGTGTTGTGGTACAGGGTGGGTTGGTGCAGTGCTTTGGTTTCAAGACACTCGGCGAGTCTGATGCTGGTGTTCCCTTTTGATTAAAGTTCTTGGCTTTATGCTGTGCCTATATTAGCATTTGTGTTCAAATCACAAGTGTGTGCAAGGAGAAGGTGCTGATGCGCTGACTTGCTGGGCTCGGTGCTGTGCTGTGGGGTGGCCTTGGGGAACGTGGGCTGGCTTCTTCCACAGCAGAACCCAACCAGAAGATGTTCTCCAGGAACATGCCTGAAACGTGCTGGGCCCTCACAGATGCCCATGCCACATAACTTGACTGGGTGTGATTAGGAGTGGAATGCACCAAGGACTGGTGGAAACACAGCCGTTCTGCTCTGCAGCTCCTCTCCATGTCTAATGTAGTCGTAGCTGCAGAGGTGGCAAGAGGGACAAGGTCTTCCAGCTGTGACAGCTTGTAGGGACACTCAGTTTGTCTAAGGTAGTGTAGTTTCTGAACCATTTTTGGAAGTGTAACAGTGCATGCTGGAAAGAAAATGTGAGTATCAGACTATTTCAAAAACATCCTTGTGACTGGTTGGTGTAATGCAAGGAGTTTGTTGCCTCTCCTGTCTCTGTGTCACCTGTAATAAAAGCACTGGGGCCGCTGTGTCCGTGGCCAGAAGCTGCAGTTACACACCACTGTCCTTCTATTAAGGCTCCAAACAAAGGGGATTGGGGGGGATATGCTTTTAAATAGTGTTTGCAAAGAGAAAACTCAGCTTGAAGCTAATGGTTTTCTTGCACCTCTCTTCTTTTTATAGGGGCAAAAAATGGTATGTGGCCATTTGGGAAAGACCCATTAAAGCAATCCATATCTCTTATAAAGCACTTGGTGACACCTCAGTGTAATCTTCAAGCACATTCCTCCGAGGGCACGGTCACATCCGCTGTTGTGAATGGATCAGCACTGAGGAAATGTGCTGAGCAGGCATGTGGCTGGGACCCAGGCTCCCCAAGCATCCCTTCCTAACCTCAGGGGGTTTGTTGTTGTGTTCATTGGTTAAAGGAGCAGGGCAAGACCAAGAAACAGTTTCCTACTTCTTCTGGTGTAGCTGCTTTTTTTCCCTCTTTTGTCTGCGAAGTGGATGTTTTCAGCAAATTTTTATGTGGTTTCTGTGTTATGTTTGGATGTAGGCTCAAGCTGTCAAAGCACGATGCCTGACTTGTACATGTGTCTGGTTTTTTTTGTTTGTTTTTTTCTAAGTGATGACTATTTGGAATCTAATGAAATCCAGAGGAATTATCACTCACTTAAAATATAGGCTAGCTCAAGTTTTCTCTTTTTTTCTCCCCCCACCCCCACCCCTCAACCTTGCCAAGTCATCTCCTGTGTTGTTACCTATTTGTTGAAGACGTTAACAGCTTCATAGAGTGAAAATAAGACGACCTTTGCTAAAAGGGGTAATGACCGTAGGGTGGAAATATAAAGCCTGTTGTAGGTGAAATCCAAACAGTCTGAAATGGCACTGCAGGCTGTTGCGTTGCAAACAGTGTTTGTGCTTGTGTATTGACGTGTATGCATACTAAAGATAAGTAATGCTAATTGTGGCTAGCTGTAGAGTGCCTATCTGAGGAGAGAGTCAGAGGGACAGGGCTCATTAGTATCTCTGAATTTGTATTTGCTCGCTTGAGGTTATCTTACCTTCCCCCACCCACTCTTTAATAAATTGAACATTAAATTAATCCTGCTAATATTATCCTAAAGTTTACCTATGGAGTAATAAAATCAAAGGTGGAGTGTAGCAGGTCAGATAATAAGGACATGTGACTTTTTTTTTCTCTGATAGTTTGTGTCTGCACAAGCAAATGTAACGTCAGTCCCATGGAATCAGGCAAAATCGTGAAAAGAGTGGCTGTGCGCATGGAGGGTTGAACAGCTCTCGTTGGGAAACCCAGCAGACAAAAGCATTTGTAGAAATTGAAAATATTACCTAATTGGAAAAATAAAGCCCACCCTGACTTTTTTTTAAATAGGTCTGTAAAGGTTTCCAAGAGTGTATCTGTATTTTTGTGCTCTTTGCTGAAAGTTGTGATGCTGGTAAATTACTTTACTATCCAATACTGTGCCGTTATGTCTTCTTCCCTGAATACTTGAATTATTTTTCAGCTTTCACCTTTCAATTCTTTCTAAGAACAACATGGTTAGGTTTAGCAGCACAGTTCAGAGGTTATGTTTGAGTTGAGGTAGTTTTTAATCATCTTTTATTAAAATCTGCCATTTATAATTAATTTATGGTCAGATATTCAGATGGCTTGCAGAAAAGTTGATGATAATGCTCTAGTGTCATGTATTATTCAGAATTTTTAGCAAACTAATTAAAATGCTACTTATCTATTCTTGTGTTTTTCTTAAACTAACAATCTTAATAGTTTTCAGCTGTCATTCAGATTTTTTAATTTGCTTAATACATAAAATTAAGATGGCATATAGCTATCGTAGTTTCTGTAATTTCAAAAACTTGCAATGAGCAACTTGCTCAAGCCCTTTTATGGAAGTGTTTTGTAGCATTGCGTAAAAAATCTTGTAGTCATAGGTCTCTAAAGGAGAGATTTGGACAGAACTGCAGTGTTGTCCTTCAGCAACTGCTGTAGGTATTTCCCAGCCTGGTGCTTGGAAGTGCAAAAATGATCAAGCTACGCAATGCAAGAAGAGTAAACCGCAGTCAGTTACTGTCGTCTAGGTGATAGTCCCAGTTTGATGTTTCACCAGTAAGTATGTTAATTTTTTCTTAATCACCAGAGCGCTTCACTTTTCAGTCTGCTAGGAATAAGGTATAAATGTGCATTATGTGGGATCTGTTCTCTAGATGCAGATTATTTCTCTGCTAATTATGTATCAGGTGTGCCATTGGTAGATACTTAAAACAGTGAAGTTAAACAGGTGCCAACTGCAAATCTCGTCTCGCAGATGGAATAAATGACCAAGTATAATTGAATAACATACTGTGTTGACTGTGCGTTGCATATCTTGAAGCTGGATGTACTTGCAGAAACGGTGAATGTGTAGAGCATGCACACCATGCACACGTCTCTCTCCGCTGTAGCACCGACGTCCCGCATGTCTTCCTCGATCATTGTTACTGCTGGAGGAGGTGTTCCGTCTCGCCTGTCATTGCAACTACATCGGGCTGACAGAGATGCCTCTAGGCTGGGCTCTGCTGCGTGGTAGGGCCTTAGAAATGAGGAAAGGTTGGAGCTCTAAGAACATGAAGAGGAACAGCTGGATGTGGCAGTTCGCATCTGAGTGGCAGACTTTTCTTTCGCAGAAAGAAAGCAGTGTTTTCAGAAGTGTAATAAACAGGTGCAGTAATATTCTCATCAAAGTATTACTTTTACTCATGGTTTTCAGATGTTTGCTGTAGTTGCGGTGTGTCAAGTCGGCAGCGGAAGGGAAATGCGGGGAGGTGGCTGACAAAAAGCAAATGTCGAGCTGCCGTTCTCCAGTGAGGATGAGATGAAAAGTCAAATGTTCTGTCTGTCTTGGAGGGGGATGTCTTACCTCTTCAATGCTGAAAGCTGGGTTGCTGGCTTTGGTCTGAAGTTGGTTCTCTAGAGGGTGATCTTCAGTCTCCGCAAATTAACGGGACCAGAAATTTTGCAAACCCAAGTTACTGTAGTTGCTCTTTTATGAATAGTGTGAAGTTATTAAGGTTCAATATTGATAGGCACTGATGCGTTACTGCGGGAATGAAGAGACTGAGGCAAGGGCTTTACTCAGTAGTCCTGGTCAGTTTATATATATAAAATTTGTGCCGCTGTCCATCTGCCGCAATTAGATTTGAGTAGCCTAGTGAAACCTAGACTGAGGTTGGTTGTGATCCAGGACACAGAAAAAACAGATGTGACATTTGTTGACCTAGAGGACACGTTTGACTTGATAGCTGGACTCCTAAATCTAAATATACTGGAATCTCAGCACCCAGTGATGAAAATGCTTCCTATTTCGTTTTAGGTTTTGGTGCATCGCACAAGGCTGTTCACTTGCAACTTCCAACGCTTGTGCTTTATTGAGGGTTTTGCTCCATATTTTATGACGATGTCAAGTGAGGCAACTAGCATCATCACACGCTCTGACGGACACAGGCCTGGTGGCAGAGCAGGGTGGGTCTGAGGCGGTCCCAGCCTGTCCGGCGTGCATGCATTGCTTCAGAGCGTTCTGCTGCTCGAGGGGTGGAGAGCATCATCTGCAAGCCGTCGGGATAGTAACGATCACAGGTGGCTCGTTTTGGGGGTGCGGGATAAATAAGCATGTCTGCTCTGATGGCAAGGGAAGGACCTGCCAGCCTGGGAGTAGTCCATCTTCTCTGCACTTTTGCTGTGCCAAGGTCATCCTGAAATGGGAGGAAACTGCCCTGAAAATAAACATAGCATCGTGGTGTGTAAGGTTATATGCAGTGCTTAAGCTTGGGAGTTTTGGGGTCCTGTGCGGTGCAGTAATTATGCAAGAAGATGATCTGAAAGTGGTTTAAGACTTGAGGTTTTAACTAGCCAACACTTCTACAGTAGGCATTACTGGTAATTTTATTCTTCTGCCATAGCCGAAGTCAAAATGCGTGTAAACAAGAAGCATGAGGAGCTGCTTGAAGTTTTCTCTCTACCGGGTGCTCAAAATGATTCTGTTCCTAGAGGTGGGTGGTGTTTTATTCAGCTGCCTGGCATTTATGGATCATCCTTCTTGGAAGAATATCTATTATTGCTGCTGTATCCTTATGAATTCGGTTGAGTTGGGATAAAAATAAAATGTTGGAATTGTGTTTATAGTCAGGAATAGCAATAAAAAGAGCAGCCAAAACCGGGCTTTTTTCTGTCACTGATTTCACCTTCAGTGCTGTAGCTATAAAAAAACCCCCACAAAGTATTTGTTTCCAGTTGTCATTTTTAGGCCAGTAGACAGTGTTGCCTCTGGAGAAGAGGGTGAAGAGGCTTCTTGTTTACTGTACTGTGAATTTCCCTGTGTGCCTGCTGATAGTTCCCACAAAAGTGCCTGTTAATGTCACCATTAGACATTCCCCTGTATTTGGGGAAGAAAGACTGGAAAAACGTTAAGGTGAGAAGTGAGCCTTAAGTAAATGTGAGAGACTGGGTGTCTTTAGTCTCTGTTTCCCTGCTGTAAGAAGATAATTTTTTTATAAGCACTTACGGTTTATACCAGTGTGTTAAGGGATGATGCCACAGCAAGTTAGTCGTATCACTGTCCTGAAGCCTGTCCTTAGATTAATTTGGTGGATTATATTGATTTCCCACACACTCCCTTTTCCATAGCCGTATAAGCATAGAGCCTGCATACTAACCAACGCATAAAACGTTCCAGTTTTTTGAACACCTTGTTGTGTTTGCTGAAACACATTGGCAGCCTCGGGTGGTGAGACACAGGATGACCGCCAAACACATTTCTGGTGCAAATGGTAATTTCCGGACAGGAAGCTCCATCGCGCTGGCTACGTGGAGACGGGCCCAGGCTCCTGCCGGTTCGGTGCGGCAGCGCTGGGGCCAGCCCCTGGCCGGACCCCGGCGGGCAGGCAGGGTGCTGTGGCATTAGGAAAGGACACAGAGGTTCGCTTGCTTCATCGCCTCGGGTTTGGCTTCAGTTTTTGGGTTCCTAATTATTTCAAGGATGTATTTTCACTGTGCGAGGCATACTTGGGTTTTTTGGGTTTTTTTAAATTTAATTTCTGCACACCATCCTCCCGGCAAGTTGGTGTCAGTGACAGCCGCCCCGCTATACGGCACTTTTGCTGGCGGGCGGGTTTTGCACAGCCTGTTGCAGTTGGTTGCTGTGCTGTGGCCGCTCCGGCTCACGCGCTTGCGGGTGCCTCCTTGTCGGTTCGGCCTCGGCGCGGCCGGATCAGACGTTGCTCTGCGGGATGTCGTTAACGTTCGCATCCTGTAGCTTAACTCCTGGTGTTTTGGTGCCCACCTGACCACCGACAAGTCTATTTTCTGCTTTTTTGCAATTTGTTTGTGATAAACCGAGTAGAGAATTGGAAAACGGGGTAACGTTTCTGTAACAAAAATCCATGTGAACCGTATGTACGCGTACTTCAGTTAGGTTTGTGCAGTAGCTTGACATGGGTTGTCTCGACCCTTCACCCCACCGGCAGAAGAAGAGCAGGCTTCTCGGCTGGGCCGGCAGCCCGGTTCACCCACCATCCTGCCGCTGGGAAGCCAGCGGTCCCTGGGATTGTCTAGGAGCCAGCATCGTTCTTCAGAACAAGAAGTCAACAGAAAACCCAGTTGGAGTCGTCTGCCTTGAGGTGAACGTTTTGGTTTATAAGTGGTTTCTATAGCTTCAGCGGCAGCTGGTTTTGTGGGGAGGCACGGTTCCGCTCTGGGGAAGCGAGGGGTGCTCCTCACCACTGTGTTGATCTGGTCGGGCAAGGAGCGTTTCACACTTCACCTGTGGGTCTGTGTGGGACACTATCCTGAGGTTGCTGCTTGTTTTGTTCACGAGAAAATGATTCCTCCTTTTTGCTCTTTTAACTTGTATCCTTGTCAAAATGGCTGGAGGTCTGTATTCCCCAGTAGATTTAGCTGGTGTATGAGGCAGAGTTGTCATTCCTGTACTGGTGTGTACATTATAGCAGCCTTGTTTGTGCAGGAAAAATAAAAGGTTTTATTTTTTTTCTTCTTTTTTGTCTACGTCCTCTCTCCTCCTCCCCTCTTCCCCACCCAAAGCTCAGAGATGTGTATTCTAGACAGCCTATGTACTGATTTTTATAAGGATTAATATTGCCTTTGATTCTTTGTTATTATTGAAAGTGACTAACTTTCTTAGATCAGTTAAGGGGCGTGTGGAGGGAGACTACAGATCCAAGAAAACAAGTCAGTATTTTGAATGAAATGTTATGGGTATTTTGTAGAGCTATTGTATTTGTGATGTGCTTTTCCTTAAAACTTTAAAGCAAGGATTTAATTGCTGGCAATTTCAAACTAGGTTTGGTTTCATGGCCTCAATGAGTTTGTGAAAACGAGATGTTCAGTTTGTGAAGGAAATTGTTTTGGCAATTGTATTAAGGTCAGGTTGGATAGTTGAACTAACACAGAAACATGTCGATATTGATGAAAGTGTGATGTTCCTTTCTGATCTCTTGATTGTGAAGGTTTATTTGGGGGGAAAAATTAAATGGAACATAAATGAACCAGTTTTGACCTGAAGTCCAATTATAGTTCCTGAAACTGGCTCTTGACAGCTCACTTCATTCTAGGTCTTGCATTTATTTTTGTATTCCTTGAAATTTGGTAGACATTTAAATTGATACTGTCTTTGTGTTTGCTCTGCCTCAGTATGCTTGTCCATAACAAATGGTTTCCAAAACCAAATGCAGTATTTTGGTTTGACTAGTAGCAGATGCTTTCTGTGATGCTTTAAACTTACATTTCTGCCTTTCAAGAGTCAACGGAACTGCCTGGGTAAGGTTTGAAGGTGGAGCAGGCTAAAGGAGGACGAAAAACGGGAACCCTTTCCCTTCCCCTCCTCTGGCATCCCCCCAGTCTTGTCCCCCTCTTCCTTACTGTGTTTGCTCTCTGAGAAGAGCCTGACTTGGTTTCTTCTGCAGGGACCTGTTGTAGTGAGTATTTTTGTTACAGCTGGTCCTGTTCTACTAATGGCAAGAAAAGAAGTGTCCTGTTGTGGTAGAAGGCTCTGCTTTCCATCCACTGTAAATTGTCCTTTGTAAAGAGAGAGGAAGAACTTCTTACCTTTCCTTCACACAAGTGATTCCTTCCAAGAGTAAAAGCTTTGTTTTATTTGTACTGTGCTGGAATTCCTGAAAGACTGAACGACAGCTGGGAAAATGCAGGTTTCATAGCCGTGTACTGTTCTCAGCAGAATGAAGAATGAGGGAAGGAGTGCTGGAATGGTGGTCTGAAGAAGCGATTTGGTGGGGTGTGTGTGGGAAGGATTTGGGGTGTTTGCTCTTATAATAGTTTGCTGTTAACTGTCAAGTGCACTTCACATCAAATTTTAGCAATAGCAAGTTGCACCATAACTTTGATTTTATTTTTTTCCCGTGGTAGACTTCTCAAGCTGTTTAATATACAGATGGTACAGTAAAAATAGTTCCATATTCCCAAATCTAGATTTACAGAAATAGTTTTGTAAGATTTGTCAACCCCTCTGGTTAAGGTTTCTGCCTTCTTCAGTGGTGTGTTCTGAGTGAAACAATGCCAACATGGGGCAACGATGGGGTGAAAGCACTTTTAAGCGTTTTTAAGAAGCTTGTGGCATTAATGTAGAAAGCCGAGTAATTTACCTACTGTATTGTGAAATAACATTTGGGAATTAATTCAGTCTGTCTGTGCAGCTGCATCCCCGAGGGACGCCCCTCCAGGGAGGGAGGGTGGGGTGGGCTGCAGGCACCGTGTCCTGCCCGCCATGGTGCCGGCCTCTGCAATGGCCCTGATGCTTTGTGCTGGCCGGAGTTTTAAAAATGACTACTTAATTTTTCTAGTAAAATATGGTTTTGGTTTTGTTAAAATGTTAAAATCTATTGTTTTGTTAAATGTTAAAATTTTGTTATGTTAAAACATAATGTTGTTTTGAGGGAGTGGGAAGGACATTATTTTGGGGCATTTTACTGTAGGAACATTTCTAGGTCTGTCCAGCTTACAGCTCTGACCCAGATTTTCAGCATACTTCGGTAATACACAAGCACAGAAAGTATGATCTAAACTCTTGCAGGTCTTTTAATTCAGTCTCTGCTTCAATGGCAGTGGTGGCTTTTCAGTGGTTCAGAAGGTCTTTTGGACATCTCTTACTAAAGATTCTGCTGTTTCCTGTGGTGAGAAGTAGTTTGCCAGTGACCTGAATGGTTCTGAACCTAGAAGAGAAACTTAGTGGTGGTTTTGTCCCTCCCCTACAGGTACCTCTGAAAACATCTTCACATTGCTGTTCCTGTACCCTGTTTGTTATTTCATGCCAGCCCTAGTGCAGGTGATCAAACAGTTGGGGTTTTTTAGTGCTTCAAACGTTGCTGTATGTATAATCATACACTGTATGATCATTGAAATGGTTTTATGGTGTGTGTTTGTTCAAGCTAATTGCTTTCGACAGATTTTAATAAGTTTTGAATCAAGAGTGGGTAGATGCGTGTTTGGACAGCTTGTATCTTAGGAATGAGAAAGCTGCTTGAGCTAGAGACAGAATGTAATACCTCTCTGAATAAGAAAGTTTTCCAGCTCCTGTGAGAAGAGGCCAAAAGATCTGGTGACATGACTTCCCTGAAACCTTGCAAACATAAGAAAATGGTGTAAAATCCACTACTTGTTTGAAAAGGCTAATAACGGATGGCTTGACATTTAAAACAGCCCTGCATTTAATTTATTCTGCTATACAGTATGGAAGGAAATGTATCTTGTAGATTCTAAGCTTGTCAGGCAAACATATTCTGAAGATTTGCAGAGATGGTGAAAGGCATGAATATGAAATCCAATTCAGTATGAATGTGTAAGGGCGCACCTGGTGAAAGCAATAACTCAGACTGTTTCTCCTATTAGAAGCTGAGAATTTGTTGTAGAACTACTAAAATTCTCATAGTAGTTTGCGTTTGGAAATCAATAGGGTGAACAGATGTTTGCCAAGGTCAAGAGATTGTTAGGGGAGGAAAAATCCCTATGTGATAATTTACCGATACTTCATGTTCTTCGGAGCCTGGGATGAGCTCCTTCGTGTACCTTACTTCTGAAATGCGGTAAACGGTTTTTATTGTGATTTGACACAGGAGTTCACTTTTCAAAACCTTTTTGTGTTGGTGGGGATTAAAGCCCTTGAGTGATGTCTCTATCATGCAATTAATTACTTTCTATGCTTTTTGCCTCTGAAAAGAACAGGATTTTTATGTAAAAGTGTGTGTGTGTGTATATTTTAAGGGGAGTAAGGCTTTGCAGGTGCCTGCAATAGGCACTGAGCTGTCCCTCAAGAAGTCGGTCTGCTCAGGGGTCAGTACGTGAGACCAAGTGACCGTCGGCTTGAGACCTGTGCTCAAGGCCGTGTCATCTGCAGTCAGTGCATCTAGAGAAAAGGATGTATATCAAGTGATAATGCTTGCGGCTTCTCTGAAATGTTAGGAGTCCTTGACTGTTACCATACTGCCTCTTAGCCTCGTTTTGTTAGTTTAGATTTGATGCTTATTTTTTGCCTTCATATAACAAAAGAATATAAAAGTGTATCTGAAACTAAGTATGTGTTCCGCTGACGATACTCTTGGTTGCCTTGAAACAACTTCAGCTCAGCTCATAGTTGTAACAATGCAAGTAAAAAAACAATGTTGGCATTAATGGATAATATTCTTTATTACATTAGCAGCGGGAAGAACCACAAAATGTGTACTGGTGGACCCTGGAGAGTGAGGATGAAAGATAATGTGACCATGTCAGTAAAAGAGAAGACTGTGCTGTTGGTTGGAACGAGCTGAGGGACTCTTACTCAGTTTTCAAAGTAATGTGGTTGTGGGTGATTTGCCAGTGTAGAACTGTACCAGCAATAAAGGCCCACTGGTATGCATGTGTGTACTGGGAACGTAATACTAGGAATCGCTTTATTTTCAACAAATCCTCAGTTTCAGGTCCTGTGTTGTGCAGGGTACCTCATTACTGCAGACTAAACGTAATGATGAGCTTAGCTTGGCTAAGCCTAGACTGGGCACAAGTAAGGGAGCCACTGTGTCCTCTCCTGAGTGTGGCCAGGGCTTCTGGAGCCAGACACTGTGCTGCTGCTGTGCTGTTTTCAGCTGAACCCTCCTGATGTCCTGGCAAATGCTGGGAAGCTGTGCCTGCCTTTCTGCGCTGGTGCGCGGGAAGGGGAGAGCTGGGGGAAGGCTGCTTGCTCATAGCTGACTGTCAAGCTTGTCTCTTGCTGGAAGATGGTGGTTACCACCTGGAGGGAGAAGGGCCCTAAGCTCCAGTGCAAGTCTGACCTTTTCAGCTAGGTTGGGCTGAAAGCACTAAGGGTTTCTTTGTGGCTTTGTGTGTGAAGGTAGGGCTTGAGATGGTCCCACGGCTGACATTAAACTGGAGACTTACCTACTTGGACGTTTCAGCTCCAACGCACTTTCAAGTTATCTTTTTTTCTCACTTTCCCCTTGGCTTTTCAAGGAATTCTGCCTAAGTTATCATGGCTGGTATTCTGAGCTGCTGCTTTCAGCAACTGAACAGGGCTGGAACTGGGGCTGGAACTGGGAAGGAGAACATGAAGGGAGTCTTCTGAAGGTGGGAAGTAGTAAGGCAGTTGTAGGCTGTTCTAGAATAGTCTGTACATGAAATAAGAGCAGGATTTTAAGGTAATACCTGATGTCAGCTGTATTTTGTGTTGTATTTTTAGTGGTACAGTTTCTTTCAACCTCTCAGCATAATAAGGGAAGTGAAACCTAGTTGTGTAAGACATGTCAGATTTAAAGGTTTCTTGCCCCAAGATTGAGAATGTGAAAATGAATGTGTACAACTTTTGAGAGCACATTCTTCAGAAGGGGAAAAAACATCCAGAGAGGAGGCTGTGTTGCAGCTTGGGGTAACTGTTTTGTGAATATAGGTCATAAACAATTTTTAGTATCTACAAATAAATCTGTAAGAATTGCAGGAGAAGTAATCTGTTACATGTTGCTGCTCTGTAGTGCTCGGATCATGGATAGCTTGTGTAGAGCTTGTGCTCTACATCTAGTACTCTGGTCAAACTCCCTGTGAGGGGTCAGCATCTCTGCTTAGAGTCCTTAGGCATTGTATCAAGTGAAATAAAATAAACGTTATTTCTTGCTTTCACTGCATGTTGTGACCTAGCTAGTCTTAAAAGTTGACGACCATAGTGCCTGTTTCTCTATTAGTGAGTAGAAATAAGATTTCCCGTACTCCCCTTATGAGGCATTGTTAGGGTTCAGTGGAACTTTCTGTAGTAGAGCTCAAGGCTCACTAACAGAATACAGGTTTTTCTTCCCCTCTGAGTTTATACCGTGAAAGATGTCACACACCCTCCAACTACATTCTTACTACCTCTCAATAAAGCAGAATGTGGGAAAGTATAGTATTGTTTCTTTGTTTGTGGTGATCATTATCAAGATGCTACAGCTGATGAGTTTTAAAAAACAAGATGTATTAATCTTCCAGCTTACTAATTCAAAAGACAAATAAAAAAACCCCACAAGTAAGCCACTGTTTGAAGGATTTATGTGTTCAAAATAGTAATAATATAATGGGAGTATTGAAAAATGAGCGTTTTTGTCTTTAAATATGTGGTTCCAATGATTAAAGAAACTGCAGAGTTTTTTTTCCCCTTAGGAGAAGGCTAATGCTTTGGATTTTTTATACTTAATGATCTGTGGTGATTTTAGTCTACTTACAGGTAAGGAAACAGCCCTTCATCTTTATTATGTTGTTTTATTTGGATCAGTTCTCTCATATCTGATAACAATAGTTAACAGTGAATAATCTGATTTGTCTGCATCATTTCAGGATCTGAAAGTGCCTCAAAGTTCATCTTAACCTCTTTCATAAAAGTCTGTTAAATTCAGTTAGTGTGAATTTGAAATAGTCTTTAAGGATGCTCCTTTTGAACACAATACTTCTCATGAGCCTTCAAATCAAATGCATGTGAGCATCTCCAGTTCCCATTGTTGCCAAGATTGAGGGCAGCTGCTGTTAGTGAGTGGACCTAGCAGAAGACTCTTGTGAGTCCTTAGTCCGGTTAATCCAGAAACCTCTACTCTGAATTTTGGCTTCTAGTTCACCTCTTTGATCAGTTACTTTCTCTGTCCTTGTCTGAATGTGAGGTGTTTGTGTAAGCTTCTGTTAGCTGTAAGAACAGCACTGTCTTCTCAATTTTTCTCATGTTTCAAGGTTTTGCATAAATAAACTTGCATGAGATACCTACTGCTGCATTATCAGAAAGTTATTATAAGAATACCACACTGGAAGAAAGTCCTTGGATTTACAGGGTCTAGTCCCCTCCACAAACCTAAGCAACAGTCCTGGTACTGCCGTGTGTTGTAGGTGATGGTACTTGACAGTTGCTCATTAAGATCAGACATCCAAAACTCATGGTGGTAATATGCATTGTGAATAGGAAAGAGTGAGAAGATCAACAGGGTACTCTGCAGTCTGTTCTGTGTTAACATTCAAAACATTGCAATCAGTAAGGCTTTTTGTAATGACCACCTGGCGGACAATTCAGATGAAGGCCATATGTTTAAACATACATCTTTTTAGGCACAGAGAACAGTTGCTGTAAGATATCACAGGTAGGATTTGAAAATTTAAATACACGAATCAGAATAATGTGATGTACTTTGGTAACATTGGCCTCTGTGTATTGGGCAGTGTGGCTTGGGATTATTATCTTGTACAGTATTGCTTCCTACATCTTAATTGCTTTTTTTTTTTTGTCGTCTTGAATTGCATAATGGATTTTGGAAAGTCATAGGCTCATCATTATTAGATTTCTCTCCGGTTCTAGTGTCATTGGATATTTGATTCAGGGCTGACAGAGTTCCCTTATGCCCAATTTTGGGTGGTTTAGCTTAGTTTTTTTAAGCTGATGAGTGCTGTTGTATAGAATAACTAACTTGCATGGTCAAGCCAGTAACTCCTGTTTATTATTACCCATAAGATTAAAACTTCTGGCTTGTATGATTTGCCCTTGTAAGTCTATCACAATGGTGCAGAGGGTATGTATAAATCTGAGTGATCCCTGCTTAAGGGAGAATTTGTGCTGTGACCCATCATGTATTACTGTTGCTCAGCCTTCCGAGCAAAGCTGTTGGATTGTTTTTGTGAAGGCTTACCTCTGTCCTAATCTCTTGTTCTTTTCCCCTCCTCCTGTTTCATGCTGTCAGGTTCTGGGAAGGAAGAGGTCCTTGGTTTTGAGTGTTAGTATAATGACGTGGAGTTCATGTCTATGGCGTGCATAGTACAGTAGCATTTAATGAGTAAAAGAACATGCAAAGAGCAAATTGTAGAGGGGAAACGTGAAATGTGCCCAGTTGAGAGAATGATGGAATATTACAATTCTTCCCCAAACTGTAGAATCCTCTGCCTTTCTTTGTTAAGCACTTCTGAAGGTCTGTTTCTTTATTACTCGGGTTTTTATTGTTAATATTTTATGTATGCAGTAATGATGGACTTAGTTTTGGTGTGATGGATGAAATTAAATAAGCTGTCTCTGTATACTAGAGCCAAAAAGCAGAGAGATGGAGAAATGGCTTCATCTTGGAGACCGTGAGAGTTGGGCGTAGCAGCAGAGGTTGAAGGACAGACTTTCTTTCTGAAGTGCAACATGATTATTATGAAAAAATACTTACAATTTTTATTATGAAAACCTGTACTGAACAAGGAGTAACTGCTCAAAAAGAGTAGCTGGGTGCACGATGATGTAGAAGAAAGCTTGTGTCTAGTGGGACAGTAGGGTTTGTGTGGTTTTCTTTTTCCTTATCTTTTTTAGTAGCAGGTAATTCAAGTACTCTAAAAATAGATCCAGGGCAGGATCAGTTTCAGCATGAGATGTCTAGTAATGCTGTATTAATTACCTTCTCATCACAGTATTGATGTTACGGAGAGGTAGAATTTAATACGTTTTTATGGGGGAAGGATTGAAGGACTGGACCTTCAATTCAACTCAAAATGAATCGAAATCTGTGAACTGTCAATTTGACTCTGTGTTGTGGCAACTAGTATCAGGCTTCTGTCCATGCCTTGAAAGTAATCCAGGTAATTCGCTATGTTGTTTAATCCTAGTGATGACAGATTAGTTCCTTCTGGCTTGTTCATATTGGTGCTTTTGGGAGCTAAAAAAAGGTTTGTCTAATTAGAGATGTGTTGGCACCTTGGGTAGCATAAATAATATCTCAGCAAGGATCTTATGGACATCCTCTTCCTTGTAGCAGTCAACGAGTCCTCACCTTGCCAAACACTAATGGTTAAAGTCAGCGAATGCCAGAAATACCTTGTTAATTCATCTTTACATTGTTTGTGGAATGAAATTGGGAAATCACCGTTTTTTTTAATAATAATAATTTTAGTAGGCTTGCCAGTCGGACAACTTGCAGCAAAGACGACTGAGTCACAGGCTTGCTGCCTGGGCATAATTCTGCATCAAATGAAGATGAGGGAGGCCTTTGGCATATCTGTGGAGTGCTGTAACAGTGCAAAATAGTTGAAACACATCATGTTAAAATTAGTGAGTTACATCAGACTTCTCACATGGCACCTCCGTTCGGATGTTTGTGGTTCAGCCAGGTGGCAGAAATGGCAGCAGAGGAGGACACCATTCTGCATTGTTTGAAGAATAACAAAAGCAATGTGGTCTGTGGACCAGCTACTTTAGCAGCGTAGGTTGTCCCTCTGTGTTGAGGGCAGAGAATGAACCGCATGTAAAATAAATAATAATGAGAATAAAATATCAACCTCAGAGCTTCCTTTGAAATGCGGTTAATGCAGGGTGGAGGTCCTGTTTCATAAGAAAAATTTCAGATCTTCTGGCCGTGGTGAATTTCTGCTTGGGTAGATAAGGGTTTGTTCAATCAGACTGCAACACGAGAAAAATCTGCTGAGCAGATGGGTTGCAGCTTCTGTTCCTTCCTGGAAGAGCTTCTGAAGTGCACTGTATATTTCTTCTGCTGCAGTAATAATTCTGTAGGTTTAGAGTAATTAGTTCAGTAGTTTAGTGTTGTTTTTCTACGATAGGGAAACTGTGTAATCCTACAGAATCTTCCAAATCTGGAAAACCTGTTATCTCTTTTTCAAGGAAGTTTGTTTCAAGAAACCTCAGGTGCCTTGTATACTTTAACTCGCTATGTCTAATTACTATGTTGTCAAAAATATAGGATGTTATCACTGTGTAATAAATCAGTTATGTTAGAGTCATGCTTGGAAGTGCAACTTGAGTATTGTGGTTTTCATAGCTTTTTAAAAGTTGTTGTTGTTTCTGTTATTAATTTATTTATTTAGAAAGTTACAGGTCCAAGCACTTAAACAGAGGTGTTTGAAATCATATTGTTATCTGTCTTGGGACTGTACTGTAAACAAAAGTCTGATTTGCTCATATAGACATCCCATATAGGATCTAAAAATAAAAACAGTGCTGAAGAGGTAACTTAAATAACTTCCTTTTTTTCTTCCTTCTTGAAAATCTTCCTAAGTTAAAGACATGATTCTGTGAGAGGTTGACACTAATAAATTTTATGGAATGGAGGGAAGATACAAGCATCCCTGAAACGGAATAGCATCCTCTTAGAAACTATCCTTTTGCAGCCCAGTTTTGACAGGAAAAGTTGAAAAAATAAATAGCATAAAAAAGGAGTGGAGATGTTATATAGAAGAATTCTTCTTCCACGAGATGCTTAAACAAATGAGGTGCTGGAAATGCAATGAATGAGATGTGAAACTACCTTAAAGTCAACAGCTGCTTCAGATGAATTCTGAAAACTGAAGACTGCTATTCTGTTTAAAAAGAAGTCAGTAAATTACAAAGCACTGACATTTGAGCAATACAGTTCATTTGAGAGACTGACATTGCTCAAATATGAACTTGTTTATCAAATTCGTTGAAGTAGGATTGTGCCTCATTCTTTGCCCTGATAGATATAATGTAAATCTGTTTCGTGGTATGGTGTCTGGCTCTGCGTATGGTAACTTTCCTTTTCACATCCGTCCCATGTACACATGCATTGAGATAGGTTTAAAATATAGTTTACGCCTACTTGGAGTATTCTTTTGCATGAAAAAGTGGCTTTAATATAAGTGAAAACTAGATCTTATTTAGGGATGCTTTGCATTCTTGCTCTCACCTTGTAGTTTCAATTTTACAGGAGTGACTTTCATGGGTATAATAGGAACCCAAAAGGTATTACTGAGCTTGGAAAAGTTCTGTAGTCTGTTGTGGTGCTGGGAAATATACTCTTTTTCTATACTTGATGTATTTAAGATAAAATAAGTGATAGTGGTTCTGAGCATTGAAATAGAAAATACAATGTTAGAAATTGATGGTTTACAATGAATGTATTTCAGTGCAATACCTTAATTTGGCTCTGTAAAACAGAGGGTTATGTTTCTTTTGAGGTAATGACAGTCTTTTGGGTGATGAGATTTAAATGCAATATCATAGCATTTCTACACATGTAGATATACCAAAAGAAATAATAACACTTGCTATATTTACTGGTGTCATTAAACACGTCTTTCTTCAAACTTGTGTACCTGCTAGATTGTGGCGTAGGGGTTTTTTGTCCTGCTTTTGGGTTTTTTTTTCCTGCATTTTTTTTTTAAATGACATAGAGGAAATTTAATTCTGACAGGAATGGGTGGATTTTTTTTTTTCTTAATTACCCTACTGCTGTTAGCCAACACATTATGTAGCCTCATAAATGATCAAAGACTATTTCAAAATCTAAATGAGCAGCTTGGGAGTGAGATTGGCTTTTTTTACTTCTGCCGCCTTAATGCACTTTTTATTTGGCTTGTAAAATCTGGGTTGGTTTTTTTAAAAAATTATTTTTTCCCAGTTAAATGTTTAATTGGTGCTGCACTCGATTTAATGCTTCCTGAAAGTCATTCCAGTCTTGGATAATTTAGGTCAACCCACTTGTGACCGTTTCTTTTCCTGGCAAAATGGCCGTTTAAGAGCGTGACTAAACCACGCTGGTTTACCTGTGGGCTGGGCGTGAGGGTTTTCCATTGCTGTTACACTGATTGCTAAATTGCAAAATCCATAAATTTTACTATGGGCTCCTAAGTCCAAGAGAGACCTGGTCGGGTTTGCCCCCCGCCCTGGTTCGGTGCCGCAGGTCACTGCGTGTATCAAACCGCTTGCGCTGCCGGTCTGGCTTTGACCAAAGTTAGGTAGAGGTTAAGGGAGTGTGGGGGTTAAAGGATTTTTTGGAAGCAGCCATGTTGCTGGAAGGGAGGGGTCATGGTCATGGTGGTGGGTGAGAAAACCATGACACTGTACATCCTTGTGACAAATGTCATTCCCCCCCCATGTTTGTGTAGTTGACACAAAAATCTACCTTCTCTGACTTGTTGGGAATTGCCATCTCTTTCCCTCTCTGCCCAATATGTCCCTCGCATTTGTGACCACATTGGGGGATGTTGATTTTTCTACTAAATTTCAGGCTTTGGTCTCTCTCGCAGGAGCACGGCAATGTTTTTGTGGCGAAGCCGGGCAGGCTGGGTGCGCGAGCGAGGCCTTGGCCACGCTCGTGGTCCTCTTCATTGCCAGTGCTCCCGGGGGCCCCAGCTGGGGAAGTCCCTCCTCTCTCGGGCGTGCGTCCGTGCGTGCCCGTGCAGGTCCGTTCTTCATTACAGATAAGATAGCAAAACTTCTGCTGAAGTCCTGTAAATGTCTTGTGTAAGCGCTTGGTTGCTGGGTCGCTCAGCTCTTTGGGGAGCGGAGCGCCTACCTTCGAGCTGCTGCATGAGATAGGCGTGTAAACTCCGCTCTTAGTCCTGGCATATTTTGGGGTTGGGTGTTTTGGGGTTGGGGGGGGGGCGGTTTGTGTGGTTTCGTGGGGGGTTTTTTTGCTGCTTATTTTGATTTCAGGGTAGACAGATGCCTCAGCCTGGATTTGGATAGCATCCTACTAGTACTTGGAATCTGATCTAAGGACAGGGTTTAAACTAAGATGTATGGAATAAATACAATACATGCCTCAGGGCCTTGTGAATGGTATGGGTGAGGAGAATGGTTGACTGCCAGAAGACAATTTTGAGAAAACTATTGCTTCCTCTGCAGCCTTGGAGACTGACTTGCTTTTAATGTATTTATGGAGCAGGCGATCCCTGAGCTGCCGTGGAGAAATGGGCAGTGTGCTGTCGTGATGCCTTTTTGCCATCGCTGCTTATGAAGCAGGCCAGGAGGATTGTACACAAATATTTACACTGGCTTAAATAGGTGATAGGCAGGGCAAATAAACATTTCTGATTTTCCAGGAGTTTTTCAATGGAGTCTGTTTCTCAACCAAATATCGGGTGCCTCTGAGTTCACAGAGTGCTGGCGCTTCTCCAAAGGTGATGGCTTTTTGTTAAGGAGATTTTGTGTCTTCCCAGGGTTTTCTGTAGTTTGGGGAAGTGGCCCTTTTCATTACTGCTTGCCGGAAACGTTTGTCTTCTGGGAGGGAGCAGCTGTACTGAGCAGTTTTACTGAGGAATCAGTAAAACGGTGTTCTGACCTATTTCAGTAGGCTGTTGACAACAATAATTGCTGATGCTGGTTTTATATTAACATTATACAATAAATCATAATGTCTAAATTATTCATGTTGATTTTGACAACCTCTTACTCTAGTGACACTCTTTGTGTCCAAGGAGAAGTTGGGAGATGGAAAATTTTCCTTAGTTTTGACAAACAGCCATCTTAAAGTTGCGGGAAGACAATAATTTGATATTTCCTCCTTTTCTAATTTGGGTGCTTTATTTTTATTTTTTTGTACTGATTGCATTTATAAGGAAGGAGGAGATTTTTTCCATTACTTATGTACATGATCAGGTTTTAAAATGCAAGTAGTCTTTTAAAGCATTTGTGTTCTGCATAGATACCTGATGAAATTAGGAGAAGAACCATATTCCTGGACTTGAGAGAGCAAACTTTGGCCTCTTCAGGGATTCTGCTTGATAGAGTACCATGGGATAAAGCCCTGGAGGGAACAGGGGCCCGAGAAAGCTGGTTAATATTCAAGGATCACTGCTTCCAGGCTCAGAAGTGATGCATCCCAACAAAGAATAAGTCAGGCAAAATCACCAGGAGGCCTGCACAGATGAACAGGGAGCTCCTGGACAAACACAAAAAGGAAGCCTACAGAGGGTGGAAGCAAAGACAGGTAGCCTGGGAGGAGCACAGAGAAATTGTTGTCTGAACAGGCAGGGATCAGGTTAGGAAAGCTAAAGCCCTGATAGAATTAAATCTGGCCAGGGACATCAAGGGCAACAAGAAAAGCTTCTATAGGTACATCAGTGATAAAATGAAGACTAGGGAAAATGTGGGCCCTCTCTGGAATGGAATGGGACACCTGGTTACCTGGGACATGTAGAAAGCTGAGGTACTCAACAACTTTTTTGCCTCAGTCTTCACTAGTGAGTGCTTAAGTCACACCACTGAGAAATTGCAGAAGGTAAAGGCAGGGACTGGGAGAATGAAGAACCACCTGCTGTAGGAGAAGATCAGGTTCAAGTCCATCTAAGGAACCTGAAGGGTTCCCATCCGTGGGACCTGATGAGTTGCATCCGTGGGTCCTGAGGGAACTGGCAGAAGAAGTTCCTAAGCCACTGTCCGTCGTATTTGAGAAGCTGTGGCAGTCTGAAGTTCCCACTGACTGGAAAAGGGGAAACATAACCCCCATTTTTAAAAAGGGAAGAGAGGATGACCTGGGAAACCACAGGCTCATCAGTCTCATTTCTGTGCCCAGCAAGATCATGGAGCAGATCCTCCTGGAAACTATGCTAAGGCACGTGGAAAACAAGGAGGTGATTGGTGACAGCCAATATGGCTTCACCAAGAGAAAATCATGCCTGACAAATTTGGTGGCCTTCTATGATGGCATTAAAGCTTTGGTGGATAAAGGAAGAGCAACAGATGCCATCTACCTGGACTTGTGCAAAGCATTGGACACTGTCCCACACGACATCCTTGTCTCTAAATTGGAGAGGCATGGATTTGAGGGATGGACCACTTGGTGGATAAGGAGCTGGCTGGATAGTTGCACTCAGAGTTGCCGTCAACAGCTCAATGTCCAAACTGAGACCATTTGGTAACCAGATGCGTGGCATTCCTTGAGGGTCAGTGCTGGGACCAACACTGCTTAACATCTTTTTCGGTGACATGGACGGTGGGATTGAGTGCACCCTCCGCAGGTTTGCTGGGGACACCAAGCTGTGTGGTGTGGTTGACACACTGGAGGGAAAGGATACCATCCAGAGGGACCTTGACAGGCTTGAGAGGTGGGCCTGTATGAACCTCATGAGGTTCAACAAGGCCGAGTGTAAGCTCCTGCAGCTGGCTTGGGGCAATCCCAACCATTGATGCGGGCTGGGTAATGAGTGAATTGAGAGCAGCCTTGAGGGAGAAGTACTTGGGGGTACTGGTGGATGAAAAACTGAATATGACCTGGCAAGGTGCGCTCACAGCACAGAAGGCTAGCTGTATCTTGGGCCACATCAAAAGCAGTGTGGCCAGCAGGTCAAGGGAGGTGATTCTGCCCCTCTACTCCACTCTGGTGAGACCCCACCTGGAATACTGTGTCCAGCTCTGGGGCCTCCAACTTAAGAACGACGTGGACCTGTTGGAGTGGGTCCAGAGGAGGGCCACAAAAATGATCAGAGGGATGGAGCACCTCTCCTATGAAGACAGGCTGAGAGAGTTGAGGTGGTTGACCCTGGAGGAGAGAAGGCTCTCGAGAGACCTTATTGCAGCCTTCCAGTACCTGAAGGGGGCCTACAAGAAAGCTGAAGAGAGCATGCAGACAAGGGGTAATGGCTTTAAACTGAACGAGGATAAATTTAGGTTAGATACAAGGAAGAAATTCTTCAGTATGAGGGTGGTGAGGCACTGGAACAGGTTGCCCAGAGAAGCTGTGGATGCCCCATCCCTGGAAGTGTTCAAGACCAGGTTGGACGGGGCTTTGAGCAACCTGATCTGATGGAAAGTGTCCCTGCCCATGGCAGTGCGGTTGGTACTAGATGATCTTTAAGGTCCCATCCAAACCATTCTATGATTCTGTCATTTTCTGGCTTAAACAGGAAGTCTGGAAATCTGTATTCTGTTACACTCTGCTATAAAGTTGATGGTTAACCAATGGGTAAGAAGCCATGGATTTGTGTCTGGCGACAGGAGCCTATATTATTAGCATGACATTTGCATGTTTTGAACTATAGACTTCTGGAATCGAGCAGTGACCTTCACTTGTAGGGTGTATCAGACCAGATATAGTCCAGTGGAAGAAACTCAGTCTTTTCACTGGGGATAACAAGGTTATCTCATGTTTTTCTCACTAAATTTGTAAGGCCAAGCAGAAAGTCCGTTTACACTCATATTATTTTTACCTCTGTTCTTCATAGGAAAAAATAGTTATGAGCAGCCCCACTTCGTAGGTAGAATTTCTTTTATTTTGATAATAGTCATAGAGGAAGCAAACTGCTTTGCATGCAAATTGGTGCTGCTGATGGTAGCGAGAAACCTCATATTTCAACCTGAATGCAGTTTAAAAGTTTGGAGGAAGCACAGGCACGAGTTGGAAGGGTGACTTGTTAACTTGAGTACACTTAATTCTTCACAATGTTTGAACCCCCTTTTGATTTTCGTCAGCAGAAGTTATTAAAACTGTAGTCATTGACTTCTTGGTTGAAAGGCTGGAACTGGTGTTAGCATTAAAAATGGAAAGCAGGCAGGGCTTATTTCAATAATCATCTTCTAAAGTAAGGAGGGTATTTGTTGTTCTTAAGTTGTAGATATGGGGGTTGTTACTGAATGTCCTCTCCTTGAAAGTAATTCTAAGTGAAGCAATTAATACAAATTAAATACTCTTTGAAGGCTTATGAAAGTGGCATCAGGTTAGTGTTTGCAGAATAAAACAACCTAAATCACAGAAGCTGTCTTAGGGACCTCTGGGGAATGTTTTTTGTTGTTTTGATGTTTAATAATAGCCCACATAAGGTTTGATGCTTATTTTCGTATTATGTTGTAGTCCTTAATTATAAGTTAATAGAGGAGCTACCTGGAGTGAAGTTGTGTTACTCTGGTCCCTTGATGGAAAACCTCTTGAGGGTAAAGCCTTGCAGCCTGTGTTTTCTGAGTATAACCTTAGTTGTGAACAAAGCCACAATTGTTGTTGAAATAGAGATTATGAAGAACTATTAGCAAATACACTAATTACTTTTGTAACTGCAAAAAGCAATGACAGAGAGAGTGCATGAGGAGAAGGTTGTGCTTTCTGTCTTAAATAATGGTGCTTGACAGGAAAAGGCCTTTTGATGTTAAGATAAAATAGTAATGAGCTAAAAAACTCCATTTCTTCTTGTTAAGGTAAAGTATTCCATTTTTAAATTTTGTAGTTAGATAAACTTCTTTCAGTCCTCTGTACTCTGCTACCGAAATAATTTTTGAGTGTCTCAGAAGTCATATAAATGGCATCCAGCGTGCCATGTGGAGGGCACGGATGCACTAGAGACCCTTTGCATCTCTCCTCAAGTAGTAGGTGTGTTAAATTGCCAGGGCGAGAGGAGGGGAAAGCAGAGACATCTCTGTACTGCATCTTAACATGGGAAGAAAACAGATTCCCTACATCTTACTCTTTTAATGCTTGTGTGATGTCTTATTTTTTGTTTGTTTGTATTGTATTTAAGTTGACACTTTGACATCAAGTAAATAATTGGAATGACTGATTTCCCTCTCAAAACAAACAGAAAAATACCATGAAACACCTATTTTCAAAGACAGGCTCCAGTAAATAAACAATGTGATTCAGGTGGCTTTGTCAGGACTTACCTTGTTTTATCTCAATTTGACCAGGTTTGTAAATATTTCCTTGACACAATCTTATGGGAAAACAGCTGGATTATGTCCCTCTTCTTTCCTTATCCAAGGCAGTTAAAACCGATAAGCAGTTATATACCCCATGGACTTTCTCTTATGGAGTTGTCTTCTGATCCCAGTCTTTAGTGTTGATTGGATTTTCTTTTTTTTTAATATCCCCACCTGAAGATTGAGTTCTTACTGTGCCTTCTCTTTGAGAGTAGGAAAAATACTGAAAGCCTATACTTGAAAGGTATTTAAATTTTCTTTACTGTCAAATCATATTTTAAATACTTCAGCATTTAGCTGAAGGAAACGTAAAAGGAAGGAAATAAGAAATAAACATAAGAAGGAAATGTAGCAGTGGAGCACACAGGAAGATGCACATGGCTGGAGGTGAAATGGCTCTTGCAACTGGAAAACAGGCCTCTGAAATGCTGAAACTCTTAAGGGAGAACCTGCATCCATTTTTTTCAGAACCTGTACCCTTACTACGACTTTGAAAGTTAAGAATTAAAAAGTGTGTAACAACTGCATAATTTTGTTCTATATCAAAAATGTCAGGCTGATGCTTGGACATCTTGTGACATACTAGACTAATGTATTTACAAAGAGCTCTAAATAGTGTATAATAAATTGAGGTAGGGTTGTGGTTTTTTCCCAGAATCCTGTGGTTGCCATTTTTCCAGTTTACATAGTTCCTATTCTAGAAATTGATCTCTGATCCATATGTCTTGTAAAAGCTATGAGTAATGTTCTATTTGATCTTTGAAAACTGGATATACTGTGAAAACCTGAGCATAACTTCTGGAGTTAGCTTGAGATGGGGTGCTAATTGGTCTGTCATTTAATGATTTGCCAAGAGGCAGGAAAAAAAGCACATGCTACTTGTTGGAGGTTGTACGCAAAGTAGACAAAATAACATGTGATTACAGTTTCATTAATATGCCTGGAGTTTTTACTGATGCGGTATATTAATACAGCAAGTAGTTGCTGTTAATGTAATTTGTGTTACATGAGTTATTCTTTGGGAGACTAATCTGCCTGAGAGCTTTAGGATTAGTCAAGGAGAGATTTGCCACTACAGGCATTATTTTAACAAAGTGGACTGTAGCTTTATGTTATTCAGCATTACCGTATAGAAGCTGCTTATCTGCGTAGATCAGTGCTCTGTATTATTTAATTGCATTGTACTGCAGGTAATTTTTCTTGGCAGGGAATGAATGTAAATGAATTAAACCATTTGCTGAGAAGAAAACCTGAATTATACATAATATTCTTTACTAACTCCCCTTAGGTGGATATACCTTTGATGTGACCAGTGATTAATGAATTCATGTGTTTAAAAAGTTATCACGGCATGTATGGGACAAGTGACTTATCACTGCATCTAGTTTTACTCTCATTTCACTCTCCTGCCTTTTGAGTTGTTTTTCACCTTTCTAAGTGTATATGTTTTAAAGGAAGTTCTACACGCCCCCTCACTGTTGTTCAGTCCCCTTTCCCATGAAGCTGCTGTTGAATGTCTCAAAATCAGTAACAGTTCATCAGGTTTTACGTTCTCGGTAACTTGCGCATACTAGAGACCTCTCTTGAAACTAGTTGTTATCTCAACCAAGTTTAATTTTTTTTTTTTTTTTGGCTTTACTGTGATGATGAAGCAGCATCACGATACAGTCCCTGTAAGAAAACCAGACTAATATTTCTTCCCAAAGTGCTGTGATGCTTGAGGTCTTCAAGACGGACTTGATGGGAAGAGAGAAGGTATGAAGAGAAAGTTGTTTCTTTCTGTTGGTGTGATATGGAATATATAAATGACATTTTTCATCTCCTACCTGGAGATCTCAGGATAGACTCACCAGCAGTTTCCAGCACGCCTTTCGTTGCCCGGAAAGCTTTTCTAGCGCCGTCCCAGTGAAAATGTAGTTATGGTGCTGGGTAAAGGTTAGTCTTCAAATGGCAGCGTAGCCTAGGTGTACTTTAAGTACACGGGCTGGAAAAGTTTTCAGTGTTCATAGTCTTCAGAGCTGTTAACTTTGGTGAGGGGCAAAAGTCCGTGGCAGAGGCTGCTGTAAGAGCTGGAGGTGGAAGACCTGCGTAAACCCATGAGACATGCAGGTGGGTGCGTTGGAGGTGAATGCTTCTGAATGAATGTTTGCACAAGAGATGAAATGGTATGCAGTAATTCTGTTAGACTGTCCCTTGTTTACTCTTCAGGATTTTTTTCAGCTTTTTCCTACCAATAGATGCCATACTGAACACGTGAGCAGAATTATGATGCAAGGGTGGAAATTTGCATGCAGGCCTTCTCAGCTCAGGATTACTTGTCCTAATGAAGTTTTTAACACATACGGAGCTACTGAGATGTTTATAAAACTGAGGCTTGTGTAGAGAGACCCCAGGTTAGAGAGGAGGCAGAGGCAGTAGACATCAGAGGCCCCCACCAATGCTGGTCCAGACCAAAGGAGCTTGAGAGGCTTCATGTGTCTCTCTCTCCTCATATCCATCAGCCTTATAAAACTAAATGACAACAATGTTTTCTTGAATTGATTGCTTTAAGTTAAAGTTCTTAATTTAGGAATGTGTCCTGGATTAAAATAAATCCCTGAAAAAATCAAGGCTACGAGGACTGATCTCTTCCAGGCGCCCTTTTCAGCAGGTGTCTTGGAAGTACTGTTGTGTTTGGTGGTGGGTCACTGGCAAGAGAGGCAGAGTGGTGCATCATTCTACCAAGCTTTCATTTGCTACTTCACTGCCTTTGGTAAAATTAACAAAAGGCTGTGTGTTACATAGGCTTGCCATGGAGGGTTACATAGAGAAATGGGAAGAAAGCAGAACATTTGGCATCAGAAATACTCCTTTTAACTAATTATGCTGAATAACAGATAGTTGTTTTGGACCAAGAATGGATTTTTAACTTTATGGATTTCAGCTTTTTCCTGTGAATTTTGTAGTTTGAAAGATTGCAGAGGAAAACAGTATGTAGAAGAGTACAGTGCAATATATAGCTTAATGCAATAGCTACAGGTTTTTGGCCAATGATCTGAAAAATTTATGTCTTTTTTAATGTTAGAATTGCTGTCAGTCACTGTGTTTGTGATGTTCACTCTTGGGAACATAGAAGTAATAATGTTGTGAAGCATATGCTTGCAAAATAGAGTGAAGGGAAATCTTTTAGTCATACATTGTTATTAGGAGTATCTTGCTCAGGTGTCATCAAAAGGCTCATCGGAAGCTCTAAATCTAGGATAGGTAAGGCCAAGGTCAGATCTGGTAACACACCCCTCCTTTGCTCTCACATCAAAAAATGCCCCTAGGCTTGACTGTTGTGTTTTGACCATCATCTCTGCAGAGAAGCCTCCACCAATGTCGCCTGTTTCTGTGGATCGTGCAGCAAGAGTCTTTTCTTGACAAACAGGAAGCTGCAAATTTTCAATCAGAAAAAGTGCTATAGCAGATCAACTTATTTTCTTCAGAAATGAAGTATCAGGTGGCTAAAGTCTTGGATTAGAGGAATATTTTATAGAAAGACCAGGGAGATAGCTTTTGTGCTATCTCAACAGTGAGTCTGTTCTCCTGTTAAAACTTTGCAATGTCACTGCAAGTTTCACAGGTATCATGCTGAACATGCATTAATATAAAATTGCTGCTTCTTACTAAAGGTGAGAGGCTTTTAGTTTAGACACCAGGGCTGCCCAGTGGTAGCAAGCACTTACCTTCAGATATTAAATAATTTAATGTGTCTTCCCCTCCTCCCTGATCTAAAATGTTTAAAAAGGTGTTATTTCCATTCTGGTTGTTTGCAAAAAGTTAATTTGGAAGTTCAGTGTTGTGTCTTAGCCGGAGATGTAACAGACAAATCCATTAACCTACTATCCTTGCTTTAAGGACACTCTAACAGAGTTCAGCTTGGGAAGTTGAGTATTTGAATTAGTCATGATCATGATCTAAATGCTTTAGTTCTGTTTACAGTGTCTGTTAATTGCTCTGGTATTTCTTTATGATGAGAAACATTTAGCTGTCCTAATCAATAAAATGAAGTGCTGTGCTGAGTATTTCAGTAGTATGGCCCTGTCAGCTCAAAATATAGAAAGCTAAA